>NW_018397256.1:10123977-10145926 GCF_002168275.2 Theobroma umbraticum | reverse complement strand
GGATTATCTCTAACGAGGTTGTGATGAACAAAGACTAGGCAAGAAAACAGAAGGAAACTTGCATCACAGGAGTTTTTATCTTAGGAAGGCTTGCACTTAAACTTGAACCCATAAATGCACAGCCCATAATCCACATGTAATAATTGTTTGCATAGGCAAAAATGTTTATCTGCTGTCAAACCCAAGAAAGGATTATCTCTAACGAGGTTGTGATGAACAAAGTCTAGGCAAAGAAAACAGAAGGAAACTTGCATCACAGGAATTTTTATCTTAGGAAGGCTAGCACTTAAACTTGAACTCATATGATTGAGATTTATAAAATAGCATAAGAGCATAAAGGATTTCTAATTAGTTAAAAATTGGAGAATTTGTACTTTTCCTGGAACTCAGGGCCTTCAATACCAAATCTACACCTCAGTGCATTGAAAAAACTGTGACTTTCGAATTTTCAAGTTATCTCTTCAAAAAGAGGATTGGCATGTCTCTTGTCATACTACAAAACTGAAGAATGCAAAGTGTATTTGTTTCAAACTTTATCAACCAGCTCTTCTAGCAATAGCACAATGATCCTACCACAACACTGGCAGTATTGCTACAGGCTAAGATTCGCATAAAGCACCATAAACACGACATCGTGGGTAATTTGATTACAAAAACTCAAAAAAAAAAAAAAAAACCATCACTGAATCGATAACTTCTACTCTCAGCCACCTCAGTAACCACTACCTCTAGCTTCACATACTTCACAATTGCTACATTCAAGAATTCTATCACTATCTGTTAGTTGCTTAACATTTATAAATCTGATTTCAAGTGGAATAGGTATTGTGATTATTACTTTTGTTTTCCATTATTTTAATAGAATGTATCATGCTGTAAATCTTGCAATCATTTCCAAATATCACCCCAACATGCTAATTCTTTTAAGAAAAGAAGAATAAAAAAATAGAAGGGCTAAAGATAATTGTCAAAAGTATGTCCTATGAATACTATCAACTGTTTTTGTATTTCTGACCTCTCCAAAAGCCCCTCTCCCAATAATGGTTAAAAGGTCAAAATCATCAACACAAATCTTGTGCCTTTTAAGCCGCATATAATCTGACTCCTTGCGCTCCAAATCCTTCAGCAGACTGATTTGTTCCTCCTCTGGAACATCTGACGATGCCAACTTCTTTTCTAACACTAAACGCCTGCAATTCATAAAATTTGCCAGGATACACCAAAATCAAACACCTTACAGTCTAATCTCTTATCAATAACTGTCCTTTCACAAAACTACAATCATCTAAGGTAAATACAAACAATTACAAGGAAAAAAGAAGGAAGCAGCAGAATTAAAAGGATCAAACAAAGAAGAATAAATGCAACACATTATTATTAGCATCACTTTCTGCATAAAGAGAGACTTATATAAAAGAAAGGTTACTCAACAAAGAGCACAGCAGCATGGTAGAATGAAATGCAATGACAAAACCATGTGTAGAAAAAAATTATGCCACTTTATTTGACATTTCTAACTCAAATATCATGGCTCTTTTATATATAGCTATGCAGTCACACATAAGGGGTGGGCATATTTGAACTTTCGACCTCCCGAGGCCTTGGCCAATTCATATAACATTGGATAGAGGCCTTGTTTGCAGTTTTAATTCTAATTCTTTCTTTCAGCGCTCCTTCCAGCTGTGTTGTTCAAAGAACAAATGCACTTGCATCATAATGAAAATATGTAATTCTTTCTTGCATAAAGAGTAATTTCTACATTTTTTTTTTGCCCAACCGGTTCATTTGGGAAAAAATACTCAACTTATTACATGGAAAGTGATTAACATTGTCGTGTAGGTTCGGAACTCTGACGAATAGTTTCCATATAAAGGATAGACAGAGTTAATTATGACAACTCATAATTTATTAGATTTCAATGCACTTTTCTCTTTATTCTTTGCAAACTTCTATTAGCATCCAAACACCACAATAACCTACTTCAAGCAATCAGCTTCATTTTTCTAAAGATTAAACTTTTTCAGACTTTTTAAGTATTTCCCCTTTAATACTTAAATCCATTTCACCAATGTACCGCATGATCGTATATATGCAACTCATTTCTACGCCTGGAAGTAAACTGACATTAATTCATTAATTAAGCAAAGCCTTTCTGAACCAAGTTCTCTTTATTAACTGAAATTTTTTTTACTTCTGAATTCTATAGAATTCGAAAAGTTAACAAGAAAGAAGTACAACAAAATCACAATTTCACAATATTGCCAAAACCAATCCCATGCAATCAAAATGCTAAACACATTTCAGCTTCCAATCTAAGACCGGACATGCAGAAAAACTCAAACCAAAACAAGATCTTCATGAAAAGAAATCCAAGACAACAGATTCAAAGCCATGCAGAAACATTTAACCAATGAATCATGTAGATATGATTGGTATGCAATATAAATACACAAAACATCTTTTTCGCATATATACCTTTCTTTGCGTTCTTGGATATGTTTCATCTGGGCTTTATAGTGGCTCTCAATGAACTGCTTCGCCGCAGCCACCCTTTCAAGCGTCAAGCTGGTCACCTGCCCTTCCTCTTCTTCGGCCATCTCCCCAGCCATCGGTCCCACCTCGTCCTCCTCTCCTTCCACCTCCTCCTTCTTCTGGTTCTCCATTATACTTATATTCCTCCCTCTCTCTCTCTCTCTCTCTCTCTTCTCTTTTAAAGATAATAAACTCTGTTCTTCTTTTTTTCTCCTGTGCGTGGTTTTTGGTGATTGTGACAACGAAGCAGGCCAGGAGGATGCCTCAGGTTATTACATGTAAGGGATGAAACGAGACCTGAAAAAAACAAAGCTGCCCTTTACCTTCCTTTCAATTCAACAATCAGGCTTCGTTTTTTGACACGTGGTAATTTACAATTGGTTGTGGTCCCACTGACTCGTGGCTTCGACAGTTTGGAACCTGGAACTTGTCCATATGCGCGGCTAGACACGTAGGATTTTATTAGCGTAGACTTGACAAATTAACGGTCTCGAATTGTCGATGATTCCAACAAATATTAAATCAGATGGGACCCTCTCCGGCTGGGAAATAGCACATGAAAATGTATGCGGATGTTCGTGACCTGATCAATTCGTTCAGCTCATCAGACGAAGGCGACTTCCATTTTTGTCTATTAAAAGATCAAGCACATGGGACCAGCTAAATTGTTCTCCTCAGAGGATAGATTCTGTGTGAAGCTAACGTCATCAATGAGAGGGCCATGATGTATGTACAGAGATGATGATAATGATATTCAACATATCAAGTTTACAGATTTACAATACCCTTTGTAAATAGTAACTAATTTTAGAAATAATAGCTCGGCAATAAGTTTTTGATCCACCGGTGAAGATTTTAATTAAATTTGGTAAGACATTAATTAATCGGATTGCATCAAAGGATTCATCAGTCTCCCCAATCAATGCCGAGGAAGGGTTTGTTGTAAGTCACATTATGATAATATGAATATAACATAAAGTAATCAGTTTACTTGGTTCATGGAATAAATTAAGGGTCAATAGTTTCGTGAAACATGCAGAAAATGTATTGACTATGCTCACCAAAGTTTATAAATTTTTGTGAATTTTCCAAGCATTTAAGCTAATAAAATAAGAATGGTTGACAATTTACAAACCCGTAAGAAATAAATCAAGAATGATTTTTATTTCCATAGCCAAAAAGAATGACAAGCAAAAGATAAAAGACTACAAAAAGGATTCTAAATTAATAACTAATAATAATAATAAACCACTATAGAAAACCAATGCCACCAAGGCCATGGTGCAACAAATTGTGAGCAATGTGATCCCTGGCTTGTTCGGCAGCCATAGACCTCAAATTGTTCTCTGGGATCATTTCATCATCAAAAAGCTCAAATCGGAGCTCAGGGTCAATCTCCTCATTTCTCATCTCACATATATTATGCAAAACGCAGCAAGCTCCAAGCACAACAGGCAACTCCTGTAGCTTAACCTCGGTTCTCTTTTGCAAACAGGACCACCTTCCTTTCAATCTGGCGAATGCTTCCTCGGCCACCTTCTCGATCTCCCCAATTTTCTCACTAAAAGCATGTTGAGCCCAAGTCAGATTCTGGTGAGTATAAGGAACCAAAACCCAGTCCATCAAAGGGTACCCTTTACCCCCTACGACCCAAACATCCTTCAAAAGCCCCCTGGCGGCTCGTTGGTAAAAGGCAGACTTCTCTAAAACTTGATCATCAGACATGGAACCAGGCCAGCCAATACAAACATCTGTAAAAACTCCTCGTTGATCAACAACTCCTTGAAGGGTAATCGAATAGGAAGTTTTCTGATTCCTCTCCGTATGCTTTTTGTTAAAATACGCTGCCACGCTAATTTTTGGTGCAATGATAGGCACGTGAGTAGTGTACATGGCACCACCCACATTTGGAATCCCAGTTGCCGTCTCAAAATCCTCTTTAATCCTCTTCATATTATTCTCGTCAGGCCATTGAACAAATTTAGGCATCAAAACGGTTTTTATCGCTGTGGAAACCTCCAATACCAGCTTATGGCAAGTGGAAATCCCCAATCCGAATCGTTTCGATACCATCCTAAGCGGCTCGCCCGTCGCCAACCTCCAAATACAAACCGCCACTCGCTGACGAACCGGGATCGCGTCACGAAGCATCGTGTTCTTTTTCATCACCACATGTTCCAACTCCTCGCAGATCATATCGAACGTGGCTTTACTCATACGAAAAGCTCGTTTAAACTCCTCATCGGGGAAATCCGGATGGTTACATTTGTCCCACCAGTCCTTAGATCGATCTTTTACCCATAACCGCCTCTGCTGCCCGGATCCACTGCCCGACTGCGATGGGCCCACATTGTCCAAACCAGATGAACTCGCGGCGGCGGCGGCAGCAGCAACTGCTATACTGGATTTACGAGCGCGTTTGTTCCTGGAATTATCCAATTCGTCCATTTCAGTGTATTGGTTCTGCAGCTGGTCGAAATAACCATTCATTTCTTGAACTTTTTCCTTGTGATTGGCTTCGAAGAAAGCTTTTTCTCCTTCAGAGTCAGTGGCCCATTGAAGTTGCTCTTGCTTTGCTTCCTCGTCCAAGAGCAAAATCGAGGAAATTATGTCCTCAAACGCGCCCTTCTTCGATTCTTCGTTGACCAAAGATTCGCCACCTTTTCTACCCCTCTTCCTGCCGTTCCCATTGAACCCATTTTCCATATCTTGAAACCAAGAGAAGTTGCTGTTGTTGTTATAAGAAAAATCTTCCGGAGATAGAAATGTGAAAGAACCGATTTCCATATGGCCAATTAAGGGTTTCTTTTTGTTGATTGAAGGGCTTGATTGACGAAATGTGAAAGCAGATGATTTGAAATGGTAGATGGGAACGGAAGGCTTTGGTCATTTATATATGTATCAGCTTACGCGGTTAGCGAGTGGAGAAGATAAGAGGGGTAAGGAAGCGCGTGGGAAGCTCAGGTGTGAACGCGGTGTAAGGGTGCGCTTTGACGGTGACTTGACTTTTCTTTTTCTGTGGATTTATTTTCATTTTTGTTAAAAAAGGTACGCAACTCGGAGGGGAAATTGCTTTTTTTGTTTGTCCAGCGAGGTGGTTTTTAAGGATTCTGTGGGGATTCCCAGGGGACACGTTGGGAAAAAGGTAAGTCGGGCAGAAGGTTCGTTACAATAGGAGGGAAGGCAAAGGGGAGCAACTCAAAAGGGTTCGGACAACCTTAACTCAAAAAGAAACTACTTGTCCTAAAAAACTAAGAAAGCCTCCTGCCATTGGAGTAGGACTCTCCAGAAGAAGCTTAAAGCTCTAGCAACTTTTGGTCCTTAGGAGTTAATATAAATATTGCTCATTAAAAAGAGGCTCAATAATTATTTTTTCTTCAAAATTAATAACTTTGTTTTTATTTTTTATTATAATAAATTAATCTGTCGGTACGTAAGAATCATTTAACTAAAACTTAAAAGTATTTAGTATTAACATCGAAAAAGTACTAAAATTTGAATCTTGATTTTTCTTTTTACACTTGTTTTTTTTTTGTTAAATCAAATCAAATAAACCAATGGATTACATTAATACCAATTATAAACATTGGGTGCCTGTTTCAAGCCCTTAGCATACATGCTGAAATTCCCATTTGATATCTTCAGATCCCAAACTTAATTATGATGCTTTTGCACACTCTCAAAAACTTACCAAATAAGAAGAGAATCTCAAATGTTGATAGTTTTGGTAAACAAATCCACAATTTATTCAAGTTACACTAACTATATGGTAACCTACACCCACATCTACGACTGGATTTCCTAACTTCTTAGTTCTTAAGGGAAAAAAATCGACTAGGATACTTGAGTTAAGAAAAAAAAAGCTAGACCCATAATTAAAAGTCAAACTTGTAAAATGAGTTTGATATAAGGTTGCAATATTTTTATTCAATTGCATTCATTCGTGTTCAATTAACTTTGTATATTTTGTATTTTTTGTATAGATAATTAATTACATAGCCAAGAAAGAGTGGATGACAAGGTATTTTCAGCAGAAAACTGGTTTTGTTTTCATACTTGGCAAAATGGGAAAATCTGGAATTATTCCAGACCCTAATCAATAGATTGATTAGAACATCCTTGTACTCATTATGTACGAATCATCAGCTGTAACATCAACCCGTGCATCACAACTCTCTTTTTGAGCTTCAACAGTTTGTAGTTTTTTGGCATGTACCATGCACTGATGGATGACGTGTTGGTTTGTCAGCAATGGCCTTTACTTACATCATAAGTACTTACTTAATTAAACAAAAATAAGTGTCAGCAATATTGCATAAATTCGTATAATTTTCTTTAAAAAATATATTAAGTAATCTGTCAGATTATTTTAATAAAACTAATTCACATGTGAAAATTAGTTTATCAGTACCAACTTATCTCATGGTAATATTTATTAATATTCTCAAATTATTAAATCTTTGTGACAAAGGAATCTTTTTCCAGCATATAGCTAGATTCGATTTGGATTATTTTTATATAAACAATGAATTTTGACAGGCACTAGTTAAACCATAATTTATAGAATTATGGTATTTTTATTGGATTCAACCCAAAATATTTTAATCAGAGTAGCAAAATGAAAAACACATGCACTTAATGATTATTAACGATTAATTATTTTCTAAGTAAGGTATGACTTGGTTAATCGGTCATAGACTCGTATGGCTTGTTTGAATGCCCCTGATTTTCAACGGCAAGGCAGTTGACTCCCCACGGTTTCACCACGTGGAACAGAAACACGGCACTACCGATTCAGTGCTTTTTTCAATTTTTTTTTGTCCTTTTTGTTTTTCTCAGATGCCCAACAAATTAATATTATTTACACAATTGACTTTTATTTTATTGTTTCTCACACAATTATCTAAATTCTTGACTAGTGGCTGTGGCTTCTGTTCGTTTGAGAAAAATCCTTAGCCAAGAATTAATGAATGGTTTTACTTTCCTTATGGGTTTGCAACAAAGTTGCGGAAATTGAAAAGGGGAAACCAGTTTAAGGGAAAAATAGTGAAGCCATGGCCTCTCTTCTCAGTTCCTCTGCGGCAATTCCACTGCAATACAAGGTAACTTTATCAGCTAGCGAAGAAATTTGTACCAAGATTCTATCATTTACTTAGTTTTGAGATCGGGTAATGATTTGAAGTTGTTTAAGAATTGACTGAAATTGCATTGATGAGCTGATCTTAATTTCACTAGTTCAGGTCTGGGTTTTTAAAACTGGAATTGATTACTTAACCCAAAACATGGAAGGTTTTTTATTAGTTTTCCCCATGGCTTTGAGGCAACTTGAGGCTAGCTGATTGACAAAATGCAATGTATTTTCCTTTCATTGGTTATGACTGCTGATGTTTTCAACACCCTTTTCTTCCATTTCTTTCGTTGTCGGGTTGGCAGTTGAATCGTACAAGTTTGAGTGCGGTCTCTTCAAACACACCATCCCAATTTTCCCATACTGTTTTGGGGAATGGGAGATATCAAGGGTTATGTTTCAAGACAAAAGCTACGGGTTCTGTTGAAGGAAGTGTACTTGGGAAAGAATCAGCTAGTGTCAGTCACAAGATAGGTAACTGCTCCTATTCGGTATCGTTTTGTTAGGTCTGCTTTATATTTGCTGTCTATGTTGGATATCTGATCCCAGGGAAACAAAACCTAGTCTTGGTAGCCTGATTTCTCTAAGTTTAAGAGCTGAAACAGAGAATGAAATTGGAATCAGATCGATCCCTGTTATAGAACATCTGGCATTTCAAGCATCTTTGAAAATTTTGATTTAAAAGCATTAAAGAAAGTTAACATTTCATTTGTATTTCATCTTTCTCTTATTTACAAAACATACTTATTCTCTTTATCAAACATGTTTCATGTAGTTTTTCCTAAATGCAAATTTGAAATTCCTAGTTAGTTTATAAAACAGAATGAATGCAAATCTCTTGTTTTTAGGTCATTGATGAGAACAGAACACCAAACCCACCCACCTCGGTGCCATAGCTCATAGTTTGCCACTGTGCCATGGACTTTACAGGCAAAATAGAGTTGGTATTCATTCTGTATAACTTTTCGGTTAAGTGTATATTGTTGCTTTCTCCTGCATTTTATTCATTTCCAATCTTTGGATAGAATTACATTTAGTTATTGTCATTGATGTAGATTATGGAGTTATTGGTGTTCACCATGTTGGAATTCTGTGTGAAAACCTTGAAAGATCGCTTGAATTTTACCAGAATATTTTAGGTATGCTGCCCTTTTCTATTCTAATATATTCATTTGTTTGGTAAGAGAGAAAAGAAATATAAATTGAGCATCTGCTTCTAAATGTTAAATTAGGACTTGAAATAAATGAGGCTAGGCCACATGATAAGCTTCCATATAGAGGTGCTTGGTTGTGGGTGGGTTCTGAGATGATTCATTTGATGGAACTTCCAAATCCGGACCCCTTAACTGGAAGACCTGAACATGGGGGCCGAGACCGTCATGCTTGTATTGCAATTCAGGATGTATCAAAGCTGCAAACAATCCTCGACAAAGCTGGTAAAATCCTTTTTCCTTATTCCATGGTTATCTTTGCAAAGTTATATCTCGGTGTATATTTATTTGCATGGTATCTATTTGTTTCTAGCTTTATAATTGCAGAATGCAGATTTCTCATTCTGTAGTTTTCGAAGGGAATGAGGATATCTTATTGCAATATTGTTCCATATTGCAGGTATTCCCTACACACTTAGCCGATCTGGGAGGCCTGCAATCTTTACACGGGATCCAGATTCAAATGCACTAGAATTCACTCAAGTTGATGCCTGAGATTTTTTAGCACATATAGCCTGGATTTCTAGAAGTATACCTGTATGAATTTCTCAACCTAGAAGTGGGCTTTATGGCTGCATGCATCAGTTTGGAATGCTTTGGCATATGGTCTCATCTTACCTTCTTGTATTAGATCAGCAGAAGAACAGACGAACACAAGTCATCCTATATTACATACAGGTTTATTTTGCAACGACTGATATGGATTTCCATGGATCAGTCATCTCAGGAAGGGCTACGGGTATCCTGTACCAAGAATTACTTCCAGATGAATGCCTAAAATATACGAAATAAAAATTTTTGATCTTTTATATATACACATTTTAAAGACGGGTTCGTCAGTAGAAAGTGTTCTTTCATATATACACATTGTAATGTGCAAAATCACGCTTGAACTAATCCTTTACCTTCGGTATCCACTCCATAGGCAAATTCAGTTGCTACTTTCAACCTCACTCCAAGAGTCCCATGCCCCCATTTTTTGGGTGGGGGGTGAAGAATGAATCTGTTTTCACCTTGAAACAAGATCTTGCATCCCAGAAAAGGTACCATGACATACAACCTGCTTAAAATTATGTTCCAGACAATGTCACGCGCGACTTCCACTCCTGTATGGCAGAGCGTAACGTCTGATTTGGAGTCAATACGGAATGCTGAAGCCTACACTTCGTAACTGGTGATACATTGTGTTTCTCAAGCCACGCCTTAATTGCTCTGTGTTCATAAGTAAAACCATCAGCGGCAATGTGAGGGTCATCCATCACTTCCTGTACTATCCAAAAAAAAAAAATCTTTGAGAATGCAAATATCCAAGATCACAGTTGATTTATGAACCAGAAATTCTGCTAACAGTTTTCACCTGAAGGATTGGACAGCAGTAATGGCTTGGAGCGTATACATTGTTCTTTTCTAACTTTAAACTAGCATCTGCAACATCAACAAGTCTTTTGAGAATTGGCAGAATCTCTGTGTCAAGATCTGGTCTGTCCCTGCATCTTAGCTTTGAACACTTCAATGCTATTCGAGCCAATTCTTCTGTTTCAGCTAGCGGCCAATCTGTAACTGACTTGTCTAGAATGTCAGCCAAGGAGCTCTTTGTAATGGCATTTTCAACTGCCAGTAGAAGACCATTGGGATGGCGAGCTGTCAGTAACTGGAGTGTTGTAACTCCAAGAGCATATAGATCTGATTTTGGTCTGATGGTGCCAGTTCTCTGATACTCAGGGTCCATGTAGTAGAGAGTACCAGCAATAATAGAGTCTCTGTATTCGGTGATGTTGTCAGGCACGACATCTGAAATAAGCTTAGCCAGCCCAACATCCCCAATTTTGCTCAGATAATTTCTATCTAACAATATATTACCTGGTTTTAAATCTCTATGGACAATAGGATCTGGCTTTGAGTTATGTAAAAATGCAAGCCCAGAAGCTACTTCAAAAACTATGCGGAACCGAATACACCAAGGAAGTGGAGGTTTTCCGTTTCGCTGGAAAATATATTCCTCCAAGCTACCATTTTCCAAGTATTCATAAACCAAGCAACCATTCTCTGGACAGGCTCCAAGCAGCAAAACAATATGTGGATGGTGCAGCTGGCTTAGAACTTCAACCTGCAAAAAATATGGGGTGAAATTTTTATGCCATAATTGCAGTGAAAATTTTGAGCCATTTACGGGAGACTCATTGCCATATACTTCGCGTTTAGCAAGCAATAGAAACTAGCCATGGCTCATAGTACACAAAATGGAAACCTTCTAACGTACAAATTTATGAACTTTATAACAGCAAAGGGACAGCCGGACATAGAGTTCAGAGTAGGAAAAATCTTAGCTTGGGATCCAGTTCAAAAAGTTCTTCAAAAAATTCATGATGGTTGATAAAAGCAAGAAATCAGTTCATTAACATGATTGCAGCTACAAACTATAGGCTACAGAAAATTACCTCCTTCAGAAATTCCTCTTTCCTGTCTATCGCATCAGGTTGAAGAACCTTAACAGCAACTGGAGTGTGATAAAGACTACATTTATAGACTTTCCCATATCCTCCCTGACCAATCACATTACTCTCAGAGAAGAAATCTGTGGCTACTTCAATTTCATCACTGGTGTATTTTCTGTACCTTTTGTCTCCACAGAAGAGTGCATCAACAATTTTCTGCTTCTCCAAGGACTTTTTAAGAGCATTCAATTCAGCCACCTGCCTTTCATAAGCTTCTTTAGAAAGCAGGTTTTTCGCCTCATCAACCTCCTTCGTTGCTTGCATATGTTTTGCTTTCTCTTCTGCAGCAATTTTTCTAAAAGTTTCTTCTCTTTCCAGAGCAGCATTCACTCTTCTTGCTTCCTCAAGGCATTCTGAAGAAAGTACTTGGACCTGCAAATTAAAGCATGAACGACTACATTCAATAGTATGGACACAAAAGCCACACATTATTTCTAGGCTATCCGAATACACAAATTATTCTCTCAACTCGCAACTAAGGAATACAGGATATGCAAACGCTAAGAAATTGCATTTTGGATACCATCTATTCCGGTCTGTGGACTGTGGTTGAAATCCTGTAATTTCAAAACATAGTTTTTCATTTCTTGAAATTTTTAAGTGGTGGGGGATAAAATCGTGTAGAGATCTCTCCAACAACAACATGGGTTGTTGAAAGGATTCTCAAGAAAGGGAAATTGAAACTGTGAGAAATGCAAAATCCACATATATGTGCTCATTCTCTCACCTTGTTCTGGGTGTGGACAAGCTCTTCACAAGCTTGTTTATACATGGCAACAGTATTTTGTAATTCTAGATGCAGCTGTTCCACTTCAGCCTGCAGATCATACTCCACATAAATTCCATCAAAACTTATCCAAATAAGACATGGAATTGACGAATTACCAAAATAACATGCCACCGCCACTAATAAATGCTCAAGAAAACTCACCTGTTCAGTCTTTGCAGAAACCATGGAATTGGACTGCCTAAAAGAACTACCATTTGTTGAAGATCCCACAGATGAAAATGCATATGAATATGGGTAGTCAAGCTCTAATAAAGATGCTATCCCAAAGGAGTTTTGCACTTTAGATTCTGCAGAAGCATTAGCGGGACCGGATATATGTTTATTAATGCCACTGGAACTTTCTTTTCGATCAGTAGCAGTAAAAACTGGTGGCCTATGACTGGTCCCTGTGATATTGCAAACGAGAGAATGAAGACTGCTGGTAAACGGATTATCTTGAAAGCTTCCATTAGTAGGACATAAATAAATGTGGATGCAACCATTTCTAGCTTACCGCTAGTCGATAATTGATTAGCTGATTTTGTGATGATTCTTTGTGTATATATAACCTGAATATCACAAGTATCAGGGGCACGCCTCAGGACAGTAATAGGTACCCCAGGACCCTTCAGCTTCCTATGGTAGATATTGCTGAAGGTTAGCATTTGTAATTCCATAGCCACAAAAATAAGCTAACAGGATTACTATGCAGGCATCTGAAAAACTTGGTCAACAATATTTCCTATATACAAGCTCTTTATTCAACTTTGAAATAGCAAAACTAGGGAGTAAATAGATGCCATTAAGCTCAGTTCATATATCCACATAGGTTTCAAGTTTCACCATTAAATGAACAGTGGCAACGCATACCTTGTTATACAGTTGGAACTATAAGAACCCAATACCAAAGTGTTAATCCCAAACTCAGAAATGTATCTTAGAAGCGCAGTAGCAGGATTGTCATCCTCAAGCACCAATGTTTCCATCTAACAAAAAATGAAATAAATTTTTTAAAAGAAAAATAGAAGAGAAATTTGGTCCAGAATTTATACTTCATTTAGAAGATCAATTTTATAAGAACCTTTTATTTTTTAGAAAAGAAGCCAAAACCCACCTTTCTTGTTTTGAATAGCTTCTTAAATGGTATAAACACTTCCTCAAACTTAAGTTTCACTTCTTGAACATACATTGCCACAACGTTCTCATCCATTTCCGTGATGGGTATCCGATCTCCTGCTGTGGTAATCATATACACACCAAACAATCAACATAAAGTAGCTCAATTTAACACCTTTTTGTTTGAAAAAAAAGTAAAAAACTATTAACACTTTTTCACCATAACTATTCGCATGGATTTATTTTGAGACTTATATAATTTCCTGCACGTAGTTAAAGTAGCTTGCTTGGTCTCAATAACTGAATTAACCAAACTAAATTTTCTTCATAACAACGATCCTCCATTAAAATTTGAATATCTCCGGATTCATGTAACTTTCAAAAGTTCAATTCAATTAAACATAATTTGATTAAATAAAAAAAGACTAAAGAAAGAAAAATGAATTATGGAAAGGAAATATCATATAACCAATACTTACACGGAGTTGGAACAGAGGCGACTGCTGGCATGACGTGGACCAAAACGAAACGATCAGCTTTCAAATTCTCCACCGCCCATAGAACGGCGCGTCGGCTACCGCTTCCCCCGGAGGCTCCTCCCTTCACGGCAACAGCTACCGTCGTCATCTTCGGCGGAGCACTACCGCTGCTGGCACCAGCCACGCTCATTTCGGATACCTTTCCAGTTAAAAGTTCGTTCTTTTGAAACCTTGTCGGAGATACCGTTGACGACAGGTTATTTACTCATCTTGACTTCTTGTTTACTGCTACTAGTAAATAAAATGTGGTAATAATCGTTTACAAAATATAAATTGGTTTTTCAACGAATTTTACCATTTAACCCTATTTTTTTATTCCCTTCAATTTGTACTCTCTATTTCATTTTTTTAATTTTTTAATTTTTTTTAATTAAAAAAATTTAAATCTTATTTTTTAATAAAAAATTATGTACTAATTAATAAATAAATGTTTGAATGTATTTTAAATTTATATCTTTTGTTTTATCCTTTATATTTTTATTTACTTTCGTCTTTCATTTTTCTAAAAAACCATCAAAGAAATTAATTTGAATCGTAAATCTCATTTAATAAAGAAGTTATTAAAGAGAAATCAATTGAGGATGTTATAGTCATCTTAAATCCCATCTCAATTATATATTAAGATGGTATTGAACATTTAAAAATTCATACCCATTTTATTCTATAAAACATCTTATAGAGCAAATCCATAAAGTATGCGAGTCAAAGCAGAGGAGTTGATATACCTAAAAACAGACAACAATTCACAAAGTTAATAACCATGATAGCTCGTCCTTTTATTTCATTTTCCATTTCTCTGCCAAACCATCTCTTCCGTTCAAAATGTCATTTAGAAAGGTAACTCTTGGGATGAAGAAGGTAATTGGGAAAGTTGTAAAGCTCAAAACTTTTAAGGTGCAACAAATTTCTATTTCATGGAGCTTAGAAGAAATGCTTAGGTTGGCACTCTACTAAGGATTCTTTTGTAGTAATTCTAACTGGCCTTACAACCATTATAGCTATTTTACAAAATATCATTACTGATTTTATACAATAAATTTTAAAGAACCAACAACTTGTTTATAACAGTCAACACCTTCTGGAAAACCCAAGAGTTTTCTTGAACTTTAAAATATAACCCTTTGAGCATCAAAATAAATTGAATGAAAATGAAAATAGTATAACTATTTATTTTACTAAATCATTGATTTATTATTTTGAGGCAATTTTTGACTTAATATTTTTTAATTAAAATTTAAGTTTTATTTATTTATTTCTTGGTTCAATTTTATAATTTTTTTTTCTAAATTTCAATTTTTTAATACAAAATTGTAAATTGGGATCTAAAATTTAAACAACATATTTTTCTAAACTATTAATTTATTTTTTATTATTTAAATTTATATTTGATACACGAACAGTATATAAAAACTATACACGGTCAACTTATCAAGTACTACCAGGTAAAATTAAAAATTTCTAAAAGTTAAAAAGTTGTTAGTAATTAATTAAATAAAAAAACAAAAAAAAATCTTTTTTCTCTCCAACTCTCTCATAATTTATTATTATTATTATTAATAGTAGTAGTAATTTTTATCCCTTTTCTAACTCCATCTTCTTCTTCCTTTCTTATTCTTCTATTAAAATTAAAAATTAAAATATTTCACTTTTTCGAAAAATCTCTTTCACATTTTTTTCTTGTCTTGTCATAGACATCTAAATTAAAATCTTATTGAATTCTTAAGAGAGTGTGTTGCTGAATCCCTAAAAGAGAAAAAGAGTGAAAAATTTAATATGGAGATTTTCTTTTTGGTAAGAGAAAGAGAAAGAAAAGGAACTGTTTGAACCAAAATGCCTTACAGCTTAACAAGAAAATAATTCTTTCGTTGGTTAGCATTGGAACGAAATGGGGGAGCTAGTCGATTTGACCAACATTTGTGATAAGGAATCCTTTTGACAATAGGATAGCATTAGTGTTGGAAAAATTTTGTTGCAACTCATGTTAGAATTTTAATTTGATATTAAATTGATGTTAGTTATTTACTTTTACCATTTTTATCATTTAGCTTTAATGATTATAACCCTAAATCAAACTAAAAGTAAAACTCTAATTTATTTACTTGAAAAAATAACCATTGATTACCATATTATAACCCTAAATCAATGGTAAAAATCACTTAAAAAATATATCACTAAAGTTAACAAGTAAAAATTATTTTCAAATCACTTGAAGTTGAATAATTTTGCAAAACTTAGTTTTAGCAAAAGAAGAAGAAGAGGAGGAGAAGAAGATAATAGAGTTAGAAAGGAATAAAAAGAAAAGAATAATTAAAGAACAATGTGAGGGAGTTAGAGAATTTTTTTTTGTTTTCATTTAACTAATTATTAAAAAAAATTTAGTATTTAAATTTAAGGTTTTAAGACTTTTAGTTGTACTTCATTAATGAAATAGTTGCATTTGGTGAGCTGACAATGCATATATTTGACACACTTTCAGTGTATCAAATATTAATCTTTATTATTTAGGTGAATTTCTAATATTTTTTCTATTTAACATTTTTATTGAACATATAAATTTTATTTAATTTATATTGATTATGTGGTATATTTTCAAATTCATAGATTGCAGGAGATGACCAAGAAAGTCTAATGAGAATACTCTTATTTTCGTTCTAATTCTTTTATTTCGGCTCATTCGTTGTCATTTCTAGTATGCTAAAAATATCTTCAGATCTTAAAATTAAAAAAGTCAATGTTTTTAAAAGTCGGCTGTTGAATTTTCTCAGGTCCAATAATCTAATCACTTCCGTGTCCGTTCCATCTTCCATTTCTTACCAAGATATGTTTTAGAAAAACAACACTTGAGTTGAAAAGGGGGGCTGGGTTGTAGAGTTGAAAACCTTTGAACTAATAAATGAAATTAATTTCTATGGCATGACTTTACAGTTACTTTACATAATATTGTTATCGATCTTATGCAATAAATTGGCCAAAATATTATAAAAGTAATGAAAAAGTTTTAAAGAATCAAGACTTTAGAGAAAACCAAAAGAGTATAGCTATTTATTTTACTAAATTATTCAATTATCATTTTAGCAAACAAATATTTATTTATTATCTGGAGCAATTTTTTTACTTAATACTTTTCAATCAAAATTCAAGGTTTATTTATTCATTTACTTGTTCAATTATATAATTAACTTTCTAAATTTCAATTTTTTGTTACAAAATTGTAAATTTGAATTTTAAATTGTAACTATTTGTTTTTCTAAATTTATTGATCTATTATTTAGGATAAATCCTTTATTGGGTGAGTAAGCTTTTATCTTGTTTGTACGGCGTTTCGTCGGCGCGGAGATAAGACAGATCGAGGGCTTGAGGCCTTGAGACTGTTTTTGTGGTTAGGGGAAAGGACACGTACCTATCTCGTGCTATAAAGAAATATCTGTAACAGTTGCACATTTTTTTTTTCTTTGAAAAGTCTTTGTCAACGAATCATAAAACCATCTGCTTCCCCTATGACTGCAGAGTAATAATTTCATGAATATCTCTTATGAGGCTTGTGGTCTCATCTCAATCCTCATCCACACAGATGAGCGTCATCATTTTACCTTGCATCAGATGTTAAGATTTTGGGTCTGACCTTTCTCAGCGAGGGTAGAAATTTCTAAATTTAGAAATTTCTAAATTAGGTGCATCCAATGAACACAATTTATAAGTAGGCATACCTTTTCAACCCAGTGAACTTCATGAATGAAACTTTGGGGAGAACTTGAAGAATTTGAACTTTTTTATTAATACAATGAATGAAACTTTGAGGAGTATATATCACACAACACTTTGTTAATCTTTTTTTATTATTATTATGGAATTCGAGACTTTATTTAACCAAAAGTTCATTTGCACAGAAAGTGGGATGTTACTTGATGAAGCATCAATAACTCAAACCTCCACAGTTGAAGGTGCAAAATCTTCAATGAACCGGGTGAACTCATCCACGTAATTGTTACTTAACTCTTCATCGCAAATATCTCTCATTGCCCATGCATTTGCTCTTAGTGGCTCGCCTTCTGGCTCAACCATCACCTGCCTAATCGTCTGAGCCACCAAGTCGCTCGTAAATGATCCGTCCAGCTCGTTTCTCTCTATTTCTAACCCAACCTTCTTGCCATGCAACAACCTAGCGTTCAACCCCTGATCCGAGCTTGCCCCGGAAAACAAGATCAAAGACCGACCAAACTTAAGTGCCTCGATAATTGAACTCCAACCACAGTGAGTTAAGAAGCCCCCAACAGAGGAGTGAGCCAATATCCGTAGTTGAGGTGCCCAATCCTTCAACACCAAACCCCTATCAGAAACTCGTTCCTCAAACCCTAGAGGGATTATGTCCTGACCCATCTGCCCTTCAACTAGTGGGCGGTTCCTGACCACCCAAATAAAGGGCAAGTTAGATTTCTCGATTCCAAATGCCAATTCGTGCATAAATTCTTGACTCAGACTCACTTCAGTACCGAGTGCAACATAGAAAACTGACTTCTCTCCTTTTCTGTCAAGCCATTTCTTTATATCTTCCCAACTCTCATAGCTCTTATCTTCGTTAGTTGGAAGTGATGGAGGCAGCAAACCGACTGGAACAACGGGTTTCTGGTAAAGTTTTTTAAGCAATTGAGTCTGATCAGGTTCGAACTCGGTGCAGCTCCGAAAAATTACAAATTGGCAACCCTGAATCACTTGTCCAAGCCGTTGAGAATCAGACACATCGTCCATGCACTCTTGGTGACTCACCATCTCATGGAGCTTAAAAGCTATGTTACAAGGATAATCTATCCACTTAGGGACAACTGTGAAGTCTTCTGGTCGTTTGCGAAGATCACCAATCAAAGCTGATGGTGGGCCAAGGAAAGCAAGCAGCGTGGCATTGAATATGCTGAAGAAAACTAAGTTGATGCCGAGCGGAATTCAAACTCCAGGTAACCAGTGAGGCACAAAGTCATGGATTATCCAGTTGACATGTGAGGTTTTGAGGAACTCAGTCAAAGGGACTTCGAGCTTGTCATATGCCTTTTTAAGGTAAGGAACTTTCTGAATCGGTATCTCAGCGGTGGACTCAACTCCTGGTGGTAGGCCATGAACCTGAGGAAGAGAAATCTCAATAAAGCTTATGTTAGAGGACATATGTGCGGGGAGTTTAGGGAGGCGACTAATGTTTTTGGGGGTAGAGATATAGGATATGCGATGACCATTTTGAGCCAAGAATTTGGAAACCTCGAGAAATGGCATAATGTGACCATAAGCTAGCCATGGGAACATTGCTATGTGAAGCTTTTCTTTTGTGTCCATGGCGTTTCGTGAGTGCATTGTTTCGGGGAAAATAGAAGGAGAATGAGGACTTGAGGGCTTTTGTTCCTTCAGTAAAACTGAAAATGATTTCTTCATTTAAATGTGAGAGATACCAGATCAAAGTATCTCTATAAAATACTTTTTTATTTTGGCTGAAAATCATTAACATAATAATAATAATAATAATAATAATAAAAATAAAAAATCTCATTAAAAATCTTAGTATTGTGTGAGACAGGGCAGATTCTCTGCTTTAAATCATTTGTCATTATTTCTTTTTAAGTCAAAGTTTGAATAACTCGAAAGGAATTAGGTGCATGCAAGTAGCAAATACGAAATTTGCTTCTGATTAAGTTTGAATATTCATAAAGCATTTCAAACTTTCTCGTAGAAGCTTAAAAGTCTGAAATTTGAAAGCACTCCTTGTCGTCTCTAAATTGAAAGCCAAAATACCACTCGCCTTGTTTTTATTAACATCCTAACTGGAATAAAGCAGCATGCAGTAACTCAATTGAACAAATTTTCTTAGCGTATTTTAAAAAAAGTTTTCAAAAATAAGATATTTTTAAAAATAATCTTTGTTATAATTTTAACTAGTTTTAGTTAAGTTAAATAAAATTAACTTTCATGAAACCTTTTTATATCAAGTGCACATGATATTACATGTCATGCACATGATGTTATATATCATATACAAAAACATGTTACACGTAATGTATTATATCAAATGCACATGATGTTACACGTCATGCACGTAATGTTATACACCATGCACATAATGTTACACATCATGTTAAAAAATATTATTGGTACACGTTATGTACTAAAACATATTACATTTCATGTATTATAACAAGTGCACATAATATTACACGCCATGCACATAATGTTGCACACTTTGTTAAAAAATGTTATTATTACGCGCTATGGTTAAAAAAGTTGTTACACGTCATGTTAAAAAAATTATTATTACACGTTATGTACCAAAAACATATTACACGTTATGATTAAAAAAAATTATTATACATCATGTTAAAAAAAATATTATTGTACATGTCATGTACAAAAATATGTTGTGCGCCATGCTGAAAAAAATATTATTATTACACACTATGTTAAAAAAATATTATTATTACACGACATGTTAAAAAAAATTGTTACACTTTAATGCTTGAAATGTTTGTGCTACTTATAAATTAAAACTTCCAATCCTTTCAACTCTCTTTATTTCTTTTTACTTTTATTTTTTACGATTTGGGACTAATTAAAATGTTTCTAGTATGTTTTCATAAAGAAAAACACAATTTTACTTATCTAAAATACCTATTTCAACTAAAAATAAAAAAAAATCTTTTTGAAATCTTAGGTTTATAAATTTCAAATTTTTTAGTCTATTGATATCTAGGTTCCAAATTGATTCAATTAAAAACCATTTTAAATATCTATGATCATTTTTACTATTTTAATTTCATAAAAAACACTTAAAAATCAAACCATCTCTTTTGATCTATTTTACATTTCTTATCAAAATGTCATTTAAAAAGGTAACTCTGCTCTGGATTCTTTTGTAGTAATTCTAACTAGCCTTACAACCAGTACAGCTATTTACATAATATCATTACTAATTTTATACAATAAATTTTAAAGAACTAACAACTTATTTATAACAGCCAACACGTTCCGGAAAACCCAAAGTTTTCTTGAACTTTAAAATGAAACCCTTTAGCATCAAAATTGAATGAAATTGAAAATAGTATATCTATTTATTTTACTAAAAGATTGATTTATTATTTTAGCAAAAAAAGTATTAATTTATTATTTTAGGCAATTTTTGACTTAACATTTTTTAATCAAAATTTAAGGTTTATTTATTTATTTCTTTGTTCAATTTTATAATTATTTTGCTAAATTTCAATTTTTTATACAAAATTGTAAATTTGGATCTTAAATTTAAACTATATATTTTTCTAAACTATTAATATATTATTTATTATTTGAATTTATATTTGATGCATGGACAGTAGATAGAAACTATAACTTATTAAATACTGTTATCTCATTAATGAGGTAAAACTAAGAATTTTTAAGAACTTAAACTTAAGTATTAAAAAATTGTTACTAATTAATTAAATAAAAATAAATAAAATCTATTTTTTCACTCCAACTCCCTCGTAATGTTTTTTTTTTATTTTTTATCCCTCCCTAACTCCATCTTCTTCTCCTTTTCTCTTCTTCTATTAAAATTAAAAATCAAAATAATTCACTTTTTTCAAAACCCTCTTTCACCTTCCTTTCTTGTTTTTTCATAAGCATTCAAACTAAAATCTTATTAAATTTATAAGAGAGTGTGCTGCTAAACCCTAAAAGAGGAAGAGTAAAAATTTTGATATGGAATTTTTTTTTTTGTTGAGAGAAAGAGAAAGAAAAAGAACCCCTAAACCAAAATGCCTCATAAGTCAACAAGAAAGTAATTCTTTTGTTGGTTGACATTGGAACCAGGCGAGGGAGCTAGTTGATTTAACCACCAATTATGATAAAGAATCTTTGTCATTGTGAGATAATATTAAAGTTGGAAAAATTTTGTTGCAACTAATGTTAAAATTTTAATTTGATATTAAGTTAATGCTAGTTAATTACTTTTACCATTTAATTTTTATCATTTACTTTTAATAGTTATAACCCTCAATCGAATTAAAAGTAAAATTCTAATTTATTTATTTTAAAAAAGAATACTTGATTATCATATTGTAACCCTAAATCAATTATAAAAATCATTTAAAAAGTGTATCACTAAAGTTGACAAGTAAACATTATCTTGAAGTCTCTTGAAGTTGAACAAT
>NW_018397256.1:10123829-10123967 GCF_002168275.2 Theobroma umbraticum | reverse complement strand
TTAATTTGAATAGAAAAAGAAGAGGAGAAGAAGATAATGGAGTTAGAAAGGGATAAAAAAGAAGAGAATACTTAAACGAACGTTGTAAGGGAGTTGAGAGAAAAAAAAAATTTTTGTTTACATTTAACTAATTATTAA
>NW_018397256.1:10123573-10123819 GCF_002168275.2 Theobroma umbraticum | reverse complement strand
GTATCTAAATTTAAACTTTTAAAATTTTTAATTGTACTTCATTAATAAGATGGTAATATTTGATGAGATGACCGTATATAGATTTTATATATTGTAATGCATCAAACATTAATATTTATTATTTAGGTGAACTCCGATGTATTTTCTATTTAATAGTGTTATTAAACTAACAAGTTTTATTTTATTTATATTCATTATGTGATATATATTTTAATTCTTAGATTACAGGAAGAAAGGGGATCGATG
>NW_018397256.1:10123459-10123563 GCF_002168275.2 Theobroma umbraticum | reverse complement strand
TCTAATAAGAATACTCTTTTTTTCGTCTTAATTCTTTTATTTCGACTTATTTGTTGTCGTTTCTGAAATGCTAAGAGTATCTTCGAATCTTAAAACTAAAAAAG
>NW_018397256.1:10122278-10123445 GCF_002168275.2 Theobroma umbraticum | reverse complement strand
AATAAGCTGTTGAATTTTCTCAGCTCAAATAATTTTCTCTTTTATCTTAATAGTTTTTATCCTGATCTTTCCATTTAATTTCTTCCCTTTCCGTTGCACTTTCCATTTCTTACCGAAATATGTTTTAGAAAAACAACACTTGATTTGACAAGGGGAGGGCTGGGTTGTAGAGTTGAAAACTTTTGAACTAACAAAGCAAATGACAAATGAATTTCTATGGCATGACTTTACAGTTACTTTACATAATATTGTTATCGATCTTATGCAATAAATTGGCCAAAATATTATAAAAGTAATGAAAAAGTTTTAAAGAATCAAGACTTTAGAGAAAACCAAAAGAGTATAGCTATTTATTTTACTAAATTATTCAATTATCATTTTAGCCAAACAAATATTTATTTATTATCTGGAGCAATTTTTTACTTAATACTTTTCAAATCAAAATTCAAGGTTTATTTATTCATTTACTTGTATCCCCGCCGCCCCCCTTTTTTTAATCTAAAACGTTTCTAAATTTTCAATTTTTTGTTACAAAATTGTAAATTTGAATTTTAAATTGTAACTATATATTTTTCTAAATTTATTGATCTATTTTTTAGGATAAATCCTTTACTGGGTGAGTAAGCTTTTATTTTGTTTGTTCGGCGTTTCGTCGGTGCGGAGATAAGACTGACCGAAGCATTGAGGCCTTTAAGGCCATTATTGGGGTTCGGTGAAAGGACACGTACCTATCTCGTGCTATAAAGAAAAACCTGTAACACTAGCACATTTTATTTTATTTGAAAAGTCTTTGTTAACAAATCATAAAACCGTCTGCTTCCCCTATGACTGTAGAGTAATAATTTCACGAATATCTCTTATGAGGCTTGTGGTCTCATCTCAATCCTCATCCACACAGACGAACGTCATCCCTTTACCCTGCATCAGATGTTAAGATTTTGGGTCTGACCTTTCTCAGCAACGGTAGAAATTTCTTAATTAGGTGCATGTAATGAACACAATTTATAAGTAGGCATACATTTTCAACCCAGTGAACTTCATGAATGAAACTTTGAGGAAAACTTGAAGAATTTGAACCTTCATAGAACTTTTTTATTAATACCATGAATGAAACTTTGAGGAGTATATATCACACGGCATATATTCACATATAAGAAAATCATTTGT
>NW_018397256.1:10036114-10122268 GCF_002168275.2 Theobroma umbraticum | reverse complement strand
AAATTTGCAAGAAAAAGGGAATAAAAAATAGGCTAAGAAAATTTCTAAAGATTTTCATTAATTATACAATAAAGATGAGGTATTAGAGGCTACAACAAGCAGAGCTATGTACGTTCAAGAAGTGGAGGTGGTTTATTTGTTACGCATACTAAATACCATGAGAATGATAACATTTGGCATCTTCAGCAGTTTGGAGAAGGAAAATGTCATGATCATAAGACAAGCATATACGGTGTCGCCTACCGTTCAAACCTCAGCGTCAGAAGGTGGAAGTTCTTCGATGGACCGAGTGAACTCGTCCAAGTATTTGTTACTCAGCTCTACACTGCCAAAAATCTCCTTCACTGCGAATGCATTTGCTCTGAGTGGCTCCCCCTCGGGATCCACCATGACTCGCTTAATAGACTCAGCCACCAGGTCACTTGTGAATGATCCATCAAGATCGTTTCTTTCTATTTCCAACCCAACCTTTTTGCCATGCATCAACCTGGCAACCAACCCAAGATCCGAACTCGCACCGGGGAATAATATCAAAGGCAGACCAAATCCGAGTGCCTCAATAACTGAACTCCAACCGCAGTGAGTCAAGAAACCACCAACTGAGGAGTGAGTCAAGACCCTGAGTTGAGGTGCCCAGCCCCGTAAAAGCAGTCCCCGACCTGAAACTCGTTCTTCGAACCCGGATGGGAGTATGTCCTGTACCAACTGTCCTTCAACTAAAGGGCGGTTTCTGACAGCCCAAATAAATGGCAGCCCGGATTTCTCTATCCCAAATGCCAACTCGTGCATGAACTCTTGACTCAAATTCACCTCACTACCCAGTGCAACATAAAAAACTGACTTGTCTCGTTTGCTATCAAGCCATTTCTTCGTTGCTTCCCAATTCTCATTTTCTTTATCTTCGTTACTTGGCAATGATGGCGGCAATAATCCAAGCGGAATAATAGGTTTCCGGTGAATCTTACTAAGCACACGAAGCGCGTCAGCTTCGACCTCATAGCAGCTCCTCAAAGCCAAAATTTTGCAACTTAAAATCAATGTTCCGACCCGTTGAAAATCGGACACAGAGTCCATACACTCCTGGTGACCCACCATTTCATGGAGCTTAAAAGCTAGGTTGTTAGGATAATCCAGCCACACTGGTGCCACCGTGAAGTCTTCTGGTCGTTGTCTGTTTCCATTGAACAGCTCAGATGGAGGGCCAAGGAAAGCGAACGTCGAAGCAGAAAATATACTGAAGTAAACTAAGTTGATGCCGCGTTGAGTAGCCACAGGCGGCAACCAGTAAGGAGCGAAATCGTGGATAATCCATTTGACTTGTGATGACTTTTTGAGGAACTCAGTCAACTGAGTTTCGAGTTTGTCATATGCCTTTTTGAGGAAAGGGACTTGGTGAATGAGTAAATCGGAGGTGGACTCAGCTCCTGGTGGCAGGCCATGAACGTGAGGCAAGGGAAGTTGTATAAAGCTCATGTTGGAGCAGAGATCTGGAGGAAGCTTCGGTAGGCGGCTGATGTTTTTAGGTGTGGAGATATAGTATATTTTGTGACCCTTTTGAGCTAAGAACTTGGAGACTTGAAGAAATGGCATGATGTGGCCATAAGCTAACCATGGGAACATTACTATATGAAGCTGTTTTTGGCTGCCATCCATAACTGGAAAATCAGACTGCTATTAAGTATTTAGAGCTTTTTCTTCAGTGTTTTGGTGTTTCCTTGCAATTCTCCTAGAGACTAGAGAGACCCTGAAGATGTACAGCCTAGAGAGAGAGAGAGGTTTGGTGGCCTTCTTATTATCATGAAGCCTCGAGAACACTAGTGGTTTTGTTTTTAAAATCTGCTACATTAGTAATTAACTTAATTGAAGTTGGCTGTCATCCACCACTTAATTATGGGCGGAGATATGCACTGATGCTTGGGTAAGTAGGGCAACTCCCACATGTTTTTTGTCAGTTAAAATAAAGCAAGTTCAATTATTAATATTAGAAAATTGATACAATTACAATATTCCAATATACTTGAGGCATGCAGACAATTAGAGATATAAGAACATATTCAAGAGAATATTTCCACCAAAACTTTCTACCAACAAGTATTTTAGAAACAATAAACGTTACATACTACTACGAGACAAAACATTTTAGAACGATTTATATTAAATATAACTACAAAAATTAAACAAGAGCCGAAAGTGGACTCCACAATAGAACAAAGTGCACAAATCAGCCCAAAAGCAGAAAAACGACAATGCCGAACACAAGAAACAGAGAATCAACAGCAAAGGAGAAGGAAAATACCAAAAATAAATAAAAAAACAAACATTAAAATGCGGACCAGCAAAGGAAAATCCCAAGAATCAGATCACAGATCATGAGGGAGAGGACTTCACGAGGTGGTCAGGCAGCACGTTCTCAGATCGAAGAAAAAAATATATAACTAAAAAATTTGAAAGTGAAAGAAATTAAAACATTCATTCAATAACTTAAATTAATAATTTTGCTCATCCTAGAAAAAACACAACTTTACTCTGCTTAACCTCTTTCTTTTTTTTTTCTATTTTTAATCATTTACAGATACTAAATATCAAAAAAGGGCAATGTAACTGTCCTTGCCCTCCTCGTTTTTCCTCACCATTTGTACTTTCCTTCCTATTAAATATTTAGTGTTAAAGTTGGCATGATCTTGCTTTTCAAGGGCAAAATACGCAACAAGTAACCCACCTTCCCAGCCCTTTTCAACACAGTAGGGGAGGACAAGATTCCCATTTTTCATTGGGTCAACGATGCATGGCCCATTTGCGACTCGTTAAGGTAAGTTGCTTTCCTTATTCCACCTATCTATACGAGCGTGTTTATGCACCAACAACAATTATTGTACATACTAAATTAGAGCAATGAAGCAGATAGTCACATGTTAAATTTGGGATATTACAAATATTACTGTTTCCTTTTTTGTGTATTTATTTTTTTATTTGTAATCATTGCATGATGTCTTAAATTTTATATGTTATAGATGATAAAAAATATATAAACAATGCTATGTAATTTGAAAAAGGGTGGGTTGGTACACCCACCCAAGTCTAGTAGGTGATGAATGACTATTAAGATATATGACCAACATAATTTGTGGAACCCAAATTGGTTTGACTTGCTTGGCCAACCCTCTATTAAACAAATAATATGTAGTTTTCATATTACAAGAGAAATATTTTTTAATATTTAAGTAACCAATTTCATAAAAAAAAATTATATTTAAATATTTGATATATTGACTGGTACATAATCTTTTTATTTAAAAAACATAATTTGAATCTCTCTTCCTTTAATTATAAAAAAAATTATCAAAAAGCTAAATTGAAATGCAAGAATCCCAATTATAAATTGAAGCTATTATTACATATCTCTATCAAATGATCAAACTTTGGAAGAAGTTAAACACGGGTCAATGCACCGATCGAGTGGACTGGTCTAGGTGCTTGTCATTCGACCGTGCAATCTGCATTGCCCAAAATCTTACCAGCAACCATGACTGGCCTAGTGGACGGGGCCACCTACTAAATTGTTTCAATCTTCAATATTTCTATCCCAAGCCCCTTGCCATGCAACAAACCAGCAACCAACCCAAGGTCAGAAGAAATTGCTCCAGAAACCCCACAAGACCAAGCCCGAGGCGAAACTCGTTCTTCCGACCCAACAGCCCTTCAACTAATGGGTGGCTCTTCACCAATGACCACCCAACTAAAGCGTAACCCGGATTTGTTCTAGAAGCGTACACAAACTCATCTCACCGCCTAATTCTCAACTCTTTACTACATAGCAAGCCATGTCTTCAATACTTCCCAGTTCTCCTCTCTTTTGCCTTCATTACTTGGTATGATTGATGCAGCAACCCTACTGGTTTCTGGTAAAGTTTAATTAGTGAGCAAAATGAAAGGGCTTATCCTCAAACTGGGAGCAGCTCCTTAATTAGAGTCGCAAAGTTACAGCTTTTTCAAGTGCTAGCTGTTCCGAAACGAGGAAAATCGGATACGGCCGGCTCCGTGCACTCCATCTCGATCCACGTGACTCATTATTCCAACGAGCTTGAAAGCTACATTACTCGGATAATCTATCCACTCAGGGACCACTTGTAAAGGAAGTCACCGCGCGATGGAGAGCCGGCAAAAGCCAGCGTAGAAGCGCTAGATAATCCAGTGAAGATTGAGTTGGTGCCGAGCCGAGTCAAGATTGTGGTAATCCAATATATAGGTGGTAAGGTTTTGCCATTTGAGGAAATAAACAATATAAATGTTTTTACGGTACATATACATGAATGTGTTTATTAAACTTCAAATTTATTATTTCATGAGAAATCAATAGTTACTTTTACGTAGCTACGTTTTGATTTTAATTCTATCATGATAATCTTTCTAAAGGTGTAGTAATGAACTTGCTTAATTTTGTAATAATTTAACTAATAATTAACTTGATTTACATTACATTAATTATAAAACTTTGTTTCTCTTTTCTTTTTCAAAAACTGATGATGTTTTATATTTTATGTACTGAATTAAGTGTATATATATTAAATCATTTCATTAAGAAAAAATATATATTGAATATCACAAAGAGTGTTAATTTCTACAAAATTAATTTACCGTGGCCATCCATAGCTTAACTTACTGATCTCTTTTTAATTAAGAAACTAAACAAATATAGCTGCGGATGCCATCCTACTTAATTACATAGCTTATTGACTCATGAGATATATATATGATCCTCTTTCATTTTATTTTATTTTTTCATAAATTACATCATATGGTAAGCTAATTTTGATCTTAAACTAAAATTTGACTTAACAGTTATTACTTTGGATTAGGAAGGTTAAAAATGTATTAATTTTGGCTTTCGACTTCTTTACAAAAAAAAATATATTATAACTGTTAGTAATAATAATTTTTGTTGCACATAAAGATAAACCAATTATGAACACAATAGTTTAAACTCTAAACTCTAGTCCTTAAAAATGGACAAGAGCAACATATATTGTGTATTCAGGTTTATAAAAGGAAAATTGAAAAGGAAGATCAGGGCTCACTGTGCATGGGGAAGAGGCAATCTCTAATGGAACATTAGCAGACCCACAGATTAGGGAGAGATTCTCAGCAACTAATTAACAGTACTAATTATGAGATGTACATGAAGAAATAGTATTTAATAGGGGCATGAGGCATAGGGTTATTGCTTATTCATATTGCTAAGGTGCTAATTAACTGCTAAGACACTTTAATTAAAAACATATAAATGATGCGGAACACCCAAATTTTAAATAGGTTTAAAGGATTTTGCAAGTTTTGAACACTGATTTTAACCAATAGAAGAGTTACTAATTGGAAATTGATTACTTGCACATCAGACAGAAACCCCATAAACTAACATGTCAGCTTTAGTTGTACGGTTGGTTGTGGGATGGATTTTGCGATCACTCTTGCAAATGAACTTCAAATTCTAAGCTTCACCTTCCCACCTTTTAAAATTGACTCTGCAAAAAAGAAAAAAGAGGGGAGAAAATGAGGGAACAAAAGGAAAGTACGTAACTCCACTGAATGTAGAGTTAGTGATGTGTGTTTTGCCTAGTTGGATATACACAGGAACCTTGTTAAACCATGAAGCAGGTCATAAAATAAAAGATTTTGATTGTCGGGAATTATGAAAATGGAGCAACGATTTTCTTTTAGTTTGAACCAAAAAAGAAAAAAGAATTCAAATCTAACTCTTTCGACAAGGAAGAACACTTTATCTAGCAGTGATTGAGTAATGGTTTGAACCAAGAAGTTAACCAACAAGTCGACGTGCACTTAAAAGTAACAGTTGACAAACTTTAATTCAGATTACTAGCTACAAAAGATATATAGTGGGGGAGAGAAAGAGGTGGGTGACGGAAGGAGAGTAAGCACATAAAGTTTCAAGCATGAGGCACTCATGCAAGAAGGAACCCTGTGTGCTCACTCTCTTCTGTCACCTTCCTGACCGACCTGGTCAAGTATTCGCACGACGACAACTGCTCTTATCTCGTTACCCAATTACAACCATCTTGCTTCATCCCATAGGCCCTAGGTTAGTATTGCACGAGCAAAGAAATCTGTGTTTCCTTGAATGAAGATGTGATGAGAGGTTGCAGCGCTTTTATAGAAGGTGAGAATTGGTGGTGATGACATCACAGATGAGAATATCTTTGACGTTTAACCCTTCCATAACACATGATTAGCCCTCATTGGCTCCTCTTGCTTCTTTAATCTCTAAAGGAACAATGAACAAAGAAAAACCCTTCAATCAAACTGTCTAATTTTTTCCTTTCTCTTTCTTATGTTTGTTTGTCGATTTATTTTTGCTTTCTTTTTCTTAGCTTCTACAGTTAGGGTCTTGCTGGTGCCAAACAAAGAATATATATATATATATATATATATATATATATATATGTCTTGACCGCCATCTGGAAACTTTATAAATTGCAAAAAAGAAAAGGTACACTATTTCAATGGAAATTAAGGTGAAGGCCGGCAGCCATGGGAAATTAAGCATGCAGGGCGGCAGAGAGGGCGCGAGTCATTTCTTTCAGTAGCATCACTTTTAAATTCTAGCCATGCATGTTTTTATACTGTCCATTTTGTTCAACATACAGAATCTATACTGTACAAAATTGATTTGTTCCATCCGTTTCAGATAGTATAATTGTTCCATGTGGCAGGCTGTAATGGTATGTTTGGAGATACGTATCCCAATTCAAGCACAATTTAGTGCATTATAGACTCAAATTCTAATTAATTAATTAATGACCATAGTAATCAATAATATTCTTTTTATCTTTTTGTTAATTAACTTATCACTTTGCAACCCAGTAATCAATTGGGCATGTTCAGTACATGTCAATAAGAGTATCCCTTTGTTGAATTGAGTAACCAATAAACAATTGACGGGTATTGGTTATTGTTGATTATTTGTTGAAACAATAGATTAAGGAATATGGTTTGAGTAATGGCTGTCTTTGTTGAGTCTAAATTAAGAAGAATAATGGTAAGATTAAAAATTTTCCATCCCCCTACAACGGGTATCAACCAATGTGAGCTTGACAAAATCTAAGAAATCATATAAATATAATAATTTGAGCTTAGCATAAAGTATATATGCTTTATGTTGTTTAAATAAAATTCTGGGTATTAAGAACCACTGAATTTAGTAATCATGCCAATTGATAAACAAAAGCAGGGCTGCTGGGGGTGACATCAGGCCTTTACCACATTCTCTTTCAAAGCGCCATTCTTGCTATTATCTTTAATTATATATATATGATGCTCATGAAAGCAATCCTTTGGATTGGATTGATTAAAGGCTAAAGATAAGCGTTTTTCAAGCATTCTAGAATCTTAAAATTTGCTCATAACCACAATGCCCAACACAATCTTAAGTGGGAAGTTGAGAAAGAGATCATTTTTTTTAAGTGTTAGATTCTGTCAGAATTATATCATTTTAATATAAAATCTTAATAGTTTTTCAATATATATAAAATCTTAATATATTTAATGTTATCTTAATTTTATTGACATTGAATAGTTAAAAAGCAATTTTTATTGACACTGATATTTATAGATTAAAATTTTTTATTACTTGAAATTCATATAAGTTGATGATTATATTAAAAAAATTAAGATAAAATACTTTTACCTTTTAAGTTTTAATCAAAATTTTCAATGGGTCAATTAGTTCTCGAAATAAACATTCTGTCTTAAAAAAAAAAATTTGTTGAACACATAAATATAAAATCGTAATAGTTTTTCAATATATATAAAATCTTAATGCATTTAATGTTATCTCAATTTTATTGACATTGAATAGTTAAAAAGCAATTTTTATTGACATTGATATTTATAGATTAAAATTTTTTATTACTTGAAATTCATATAAGTTGATGATTATATTAAACAAATTAAGATAAAATACTTCTACCTTTTAAGTTTTAATCGAAATTTTCAATGGGTCAATTAGTTCTCGAAATAAATATTCTGTCTTAAAATTTTTTTTTTTGTTGAACACATAAATATAAAATCGTAATATTTTTTCATATATATATAAAATCTTAATGTATTTAATGTTATCTTAATTTTATTGACATTGAATAGTTAAAAAACAATTTTTATTGACATTGATATTTATAGATTAAATTTTTTATTACTTGAAATTCATATAAGTTGATGATTATATTAAAAAAATTAAGATAAAATACTTCTACCTTTTAAGTTTTAATCGAAATTTTCAATGGGTCAATTAGTTCTCGAAATAAATATTCTGTCTTAAAAATTTTTTTTTTGTTGAACACATAAATATAAAATCGTAATATTTTTTCAATATATATAAAATCTTAATGTATTTAATGTTATCTTAATTTTATTGACATTGAATAGTTAAAAAACAATTTTTATTGACATTGATATTTATAGATTAAATTTTTTTATTACTTGAAATTCATATAAGTTGATGATTATATTAAAAAAATTAAGATAAAATACTTCTACCTTTTAAGTTTTAATCGAAATTTTCAATGAGTCAATTAGTTCTCGAAATAAATATTCTGTCTTACAAAAAAATTTTTGTTGAACACATAAATATAAAATCGTAATAGTTTTTCAATATATATAAAATCTTAATGTATTTAATGTTATCTCAATTTTATTGACATTGAATAGTTAAAAAACAATTTTTATTGACATTGATATTTATAGATTAAAATTTTTTATTACTTGAAATTCATATAAGTTGATGATTATATTAAAAAAATTAAGATAAAATACTTTTACCTCAATGAGTCAATTAGTTCTTGAAATAAACATTCTGTCTTAAATTTTTTTTTTGTTAAACAAATAAGTCAAACAGTTAGTTAATTGTTACTGTTTCTATTAATTTGATAACAAGGTAACATTAAAAGAATAATTTTACTTTTATTAATTTTAAAAGTTATTATTATATAATTTTTATTAATTTAAAAAAAAATCATTGGTGCTCCCCTCTCTTGGGAAGCTAGGGGGCACTGTTGGGTGCTATTTGAATTTTATTTATTTTTAAAAAAAATTATATAATAACAACATTTTACATTAATAAAAAAATATTTTAATTTTTTATATTCTCTATTAATAGTGTTTATATTTTTGAGACAGTGATTATTTCGAAATTAATAAAATTTTGATTAAAATTTAAAATGTGGAGTATTTACTCAAAAAGATTCTGATTTCCAAATACTGATGTCTGATAAGGTGAAAAAAGGGCTGGAAACCTAGGTAGCATCCCATAATTTGCATGTAATCTTGCTTAAATTCCATCAGTGATGTCTCTGCTTCCAGCACTGATCAAATGCTATGTCTTAAGCTACCACCGGCTCTAGGACATCCCGGATTCCAAGCCACTAGCCATTGAGTGGTAAAACTTTGTCCTTTTGGGACATATCCCGACAAAATTGGAACAATATCATCTGTCATGTGATGGATTCTAGAGTAGCATTGAGAAGGGAGAGATTGCTCAATGGGGCATCAATCAAACTAAAGGAGCCAAGAACAGTTCAATTTGCTTGTTCCGATTACCTCAAGAGTCAAGCCTTTCTACCTTTCTTGTCTTGAGTTGAGATGCCCATCAAAGGGCATTTAAATTGGATTAAGTTAATCCAAACGCTGAAAAGCATCTACAAAGCTTGCAAGATTCCCGGAGTTGTGGGCTGAAAAGCTTAATAATAAATGTCATTCCTCATCGCCATCTTGAGTGGAAAGGGAACAACTCTTCAAAGTCTGGGGTTCTCTTGAATTTGTCCCCCTCAATTTTTCCTTTCTTTATTATTAAATTTAAGATTGGGCATATTTATGGAATACAACATGGAGCCCGGGAGGTTACTGCGGGCTTTTGACATGTGGCAGATGTCTTAGGGGGTGCAAAAGAGGCTTTGGTTTTTACATTTCTGCCATTCTGACTGGACAGAATGTCCCCTTGAAGGATGCAGTTGAAGACCAGCATTTTGCCACCTACATACCAGCCATCATCTGCGGAGATTCGTTGTCATACAATTCATATTCCTTCCTTCAAGTTCAGGATGCTAGAAAGAGGCTATATCAGATATGGGAAACTGTCATACTCATAATTTTGTTAAAGATGTAATCTACTTATGACTGTAATTAATTTAAATTCAATGACTGTTAGCCTGGAGCATTTGAACTTTTCCATTTTCTTTTTCTATAATACTTTTAACTCATTTAGTATGAAGCATTCAATTTTGTCTCAAATCTGTTTGCTGAACCTCAGTGCCGATTGTTTTGAGTATGACAGAGAACTTTAATTATGATATTAATCCTACTTTTGATCCCGAGGAGTCCTCCAGCAATATATTTAGAACTTGAAAGTTTCTAATTATGACAATATATATCTACAAAAGAAAATGTAGGAAAAGGAAGACCTGGTTATAGTGGTTGAAAATCAAAGTTTTATGCTCATGGAAGCATGACATACCAAATATCACGAAGTATATGCTCCTTCAATTTGATGTGAAGTCGGTGAGGAAAGCATATTTGGTGCTGGGTTCATCCCACTCCAGTCCATCCCACCAGTCCTTAGTGCAGTACACTGTTGGCAGGGTTGAGGAATTATGGTTTCTGATTGGTAATTTCTTAAGCTGTGGGCAATCAATCACGGCAATGCTCTTCAAGCAGGGGAAAGCCAATGCCCATGGAGTGATACTCCTCAATTCAGGGAGGTCACGGATGGATATAGTTTTAAGCCTTGAAAATGCCCGTGAATCAGGCTCTAGTTTCTCTACTCGGCTTACCAACTCTTCCATTTCCTTGCAGTAGAACAAGTAAATTACTTCTAATCTTGGAAGTAATAACACCCATGAAACATTCTTCAATCTATGGCAATACCAGATATTCAACAAGCGCAGATTTTGCAGGCTTGCTTTTCTCACTGGGGTTTTCCACACTGAAGATACATTGGGTAGGCCTTGCAAGGCTAGAACCTCCAGGTTAGGCAGCCACGTTTCTCGATCCTCGCCATCCACTACCAAGTAATTTAAATCATAACAGTTTCTGATGCTAAGTCTTCTCAATGTGTTACCATAACCGGAAGCTGAAGACAATTCTAATTGGGATAAACCTTCACACTCCTTTATGTGTAAATATTGTATACATCCAACTAAATTTCTCAGACCAGAGAGCCTGTTCAGGGAGGTTATTGTGGAAATGGTTAAACCAAGGATGCGGAGGTGTCTCAAGGTCTCCAATTCCTCAAATCCGACTTCAGCTTCACCCTCAACATTCTGAATTTCCCAACCGTAACTGTAATACAAATTCAGGACCGCCAAATCTGCAAGTCCAGATATAGCCTCACGTGGAACTGTTCGAAGAGAGTATGTGCGCAAGAGATTCAAGTGGTTCAGCTTTGTTAAACTTCCTAGCTCTTTAGGCAATGCGGTTATTTTTGTAGCTGCTAAATTAAGATGACGCAACTCTACTAATCGATTGATGCTCACCGGGATCTTTCTGATGCTTGTAAATGACAAATCCAGGACCCTCAGAGCAGACATTGACTGAAAAAAGTCATCTGATATGCGATTCAGACCGTTATTCCACTGAAGCAGCAGAGTCAACAGATTTGGGCACTTATGTATTCCTTTTAGTACTGTGATTCCATTGTCTAACAAGGAAATCCTCTCTGCTCCTTCCCAGTTTTTAACTCCAGGCGCTTCAGTGAGGCCCGAGCTTGCCTCCATCAAAAACTTTCCCTTGTTTAGACCAGATTCAGATGCTATCCATAAGGCAAAACTTCGGATAACATCATTCATCTTTACTTGGGTTTCTTCTTCGCCTGTTTCCAATAAGCAGGCTACTTTTAGGGACCCAATTGCAGCATACCCTTTATTATGGGCATTACTGTCATAAGAACTGTCCAGGAATCCTTCCCCAATCCAGTACTCTACAAGCTGTTCTTTCTCAATGGAATAGCTTTCAGGGAATAGAGCACAATACAAAAGGCACATTTTTGTAGTTTCATTCTCCAAATTGTCATAGCTAAATCTTAGGAGGGTAAATACATCTTCCATACCTCGAAGTTCAGATGGAGATTTGTTGAGTAATTCAATTGCATACTTCCATTCTTCTTCGGTCTCCTTATTCGCCATGGCTCTCCCCACAGTGATCAAGGCAAGTGGTAAACCTCCACATTTTCTGACAATGGTCTCAGCGTAATTTCTAATAGGTGGTGACTCTAAAATCTCCATTCTGCCGACCTTCTCACAGAATAATTGCCATGATTTCTCCTCGTCCAAGAATTCTACTTTTAGCTTCCGATGTGCATCCATGTCAGCACACACGTCCATGGAACGTGCTGTAAATATCAGCTTGCATTTATTTTTCTCATCAGGAAGAGGAATTCCAATATCCCCGAGATCAATTCTTTCCCAAACATCATCCAGCAATAGGAGGAATCTCTTCTTTTTCAAAACATTGTAAATCTTTGAAGTTCGTAGTTCACTGGCTTCAGTTTCTTCCCAGGGCAATCCTAACCTTGCCACAATGGCCTGTTGGATCTTGCTCACTACAAATTCCTTAGTGACCAAGACCCATATAACTACATCATAATTGTGAGCTCGGCCGAGAAATGCATTATTGACGGTCTTCAGAAGGGTTGTTTTCCCTACTCCACCTATTCCATATAATGCAATAATTCCCACTTTGTCCTCCTCAAGAAACACCCAGACCTTGTCTAACATCAGGCTGATACCAACAGCTGGCCTACATGGTTTCTCCTCAACAGGAGCAGGATGCGGCTCTGTCACTAGTTTCTCAAAAGCTCCTTTCCCCTTCAGTTCACTTATCTCCTTCAGCTTCTCTATAATCTCCTTGCTCAAATTGTATTTTGAACAGCAATTTACACTTAAGCACCCCAAGCCATGCCTACTCTGTCCAAGATTCTCTATAATGGAGGTAGCCTCAGCTTCAATAACTTCTACTCTTGCCAGCCACCTCTGGATTTCATTTGTACGTCTTGATCCGTTCAGTTCAGCTCGCTCAACGCGTGACCTTAAGTCATCTCTCTGGTCCTTGAGTTCCTCCACTTCAGTTGTGAAGGACTGTATCCTTCTGTCCAAATGGATAACGTTGCTTATCCGTGGAGCCATAGCTGTGCATAATCTGTCAACTATGCTGATCAGAGGGGAAATGAAATCCATGGATAAAAACCTTAATGCGCTTGAGCAGAGACTGTTATGCCAAAACTGCTAATAGTTGCTTTCTGAATCAAAAATTCAAGTAAACCAGAGTGCCTATGCGGGTCGAGACCCTACCTTAGATTAAAGAATAATCAATTCAATGAAATTTCCATACCCGCCGGCGGTATTGAAGTGATTGATCACCAGCCTGTCTTAAGTCTAGAAGTCTAGAAGTCAAAGCCGCCAGAGTTGAAACCTTCAAACTGAATGGCTATAGTTGGCCAACGTCAAGGGTCTGACATTTATCGGGAAGTGCATATTACCGCCAGGGGTATTTAAAAAATTTCCGAACGCAGGTTCTTAGTCATTCCGTCTCTACAGGGGCAGTTGACCCCTAAGAGTTTGATGTAGACGACTGTCATACATGGCCGGGGGCGTGTATCTGGATCAATTCCCTTGAAAGAGTCAGAAAACAGACAAATAAAATATCAAAGCTCCTGAAATATCTTCCAAGGCACCGTCTGCAAATTTCTTTTTTTTGGCAATTGTAGGATGCAAGAGCAGATGCATCTGATGCCGAAGCAGAACTTACTCTGTAACTCCAGAAGATTTCTTTAGTTTAGGTTTTTCTCCAGAAAATATCTTTTGCACGCAATGTTCTCCTCAAAACTAAATAACAGAAAGATAGCTCCTAGTGTAATTCGAGTATAGTGGCATCGTTTGACCTTTTTATGATGGATATATCAAACTGCAGATTTCATGAACTGATAACACCCTCCCTAAAATAAATAAATAAAGACAAAACTATAACCTGCATCCAACCTGGCCGTGTCAGTAATTCTCACTAACAAACCCTAAATAAAGGGCAAACTGATTTTACAAGCTGATCATTTATTCTATGTTTTTAGCTTCCACTGAGCGCAAATGGAACCTCCAGGCTCCTTTCATGTTAGGTAATTTATTCAAACCACTAAAATTGTTTAGTATAATGTTGGCGGCAGAACATCTTGTCAGTACAAAATCTATGGGGACGTTTAACCGAATGAAAATATCATCATAATTGCCATCGAATGTAAAGACTTTTTTTTTTTGGGAAGTTAGAATCATTTCATTGACTAAACATCGAATGTAAAGACTTAAGTTAACATCCAAGCATAAACTCCCACTCCATCTTTTCGGTCGGTCAAAGTTTGCTACTGAATGAGGGGGGACATAGTGAACAAGCCATGAGAAAATGAAAACTGATCAGATGCTAAAGACAAAATACACTTGCATTAATTGCAGCTCAAGTTTATTTGCTCAACAGAAAAGTACATAATGTTAATATATATGCACTAACATTTTGGAAGAAAAATGCTACCATTGTATTTAACAAAAGAAGATATACATGCAAATGTACGAATATACAAATGCCTACTTATTTTCGCGGTGGATAGGCTCCTAATATTAATTGCTTGAATGGCAATTCAAAATTGAACCAAACAAGGGAAGAAATGCAAAAGATACCACCTATAGTGTAATATATGTTCTTATCATAGTTGCTCCGGTTGGATCTGAGAGTAGGTGCCTGACAAGGCACATTCTCAGATCATTTGGTGCAGTAACAAACATATAGAAGGCAAACAGAACAAGATCGGCGGAGGAAAGATTAGAACCAAGAAATCCTTGCCACATCCTGCAATAAAATATATCCATTAATTGTTACATAGTGTAATTTTAAGCTGAGGCCACTCAGGCTTGTCAAACATTTATTTGTTTATAATATTATTAAAAACAAAAAAAAAATCTATTAATATAGGTTTGTTTGTTATGAATGAAGTTATGTTTCTCTATCTAAAGTTTGAAAACTGAAGATTTGGGTGGGCTGTGCAGAGCAAACAGTTAGTTCTCTTGGTTTTCTTAATAAATAAACACCAACAGATGGCAAATATTGAATAGTTAAATCATACCAACTCGGCAAACGGAAGAATGTGTGGAAGAATGTTCTAATGCCACCAATATCTAGTTGCAATATGAGTGCTAGCCCAAAGAGAAAGAATGCCCTCTGCCGTTTCCTTTCTTGTGGCCAAAGAGTTTTCCAAGCTGAATCAAATTAAAATAACACAAAATCAGAAGGCAAAAACCACACATTAGGTTCTTAAAAAATTACATAAAGCACCATAGCATCACACATCACAATGAATATGCCAGTACCCTCAAGAAAAATTCAGCAAATAGAAACACACCAGCCAAGCAAGAGACAAATGACGCATCATAAAGACAACATCCACCAAGGATGCCAATTAACACATCATATTTATGAAGAGAAATTAATAATATTAGTAAACCAGAATATGCATAATGCTCTTGAATAATACCACTGAAATATCTGGTAAACATATATAAACATATAAATACATGCATATGCAGCATATCATTTATATGGAAAACTAATATTTCATTGCTATTATGGTGGTCTTGCTCAAGATGACAGATCTTATTTATATTTACAAAGCATTAAAACAAAAGTGAAGTTCAGAGGCGAAGCGGATAAATCACATAGCATACCTTGCATTGAGATATTCCCATTATTTCTTTCGCTGGTACGCATGCCCTTAGAATGATCCTTCTTCAGGATATTTGCAATTACAGAAGCATAATTTGGAGCCTCTGACAATGATCTGACGACCGAATAACCTGTTTAAGAAGGTTTAGGTAGGCACTATCAAGTCCAAATTACTCAAGGAAACATCAATTAACCCAATTCTATTCTCACCAGTAGCTGGATGCACCATGCTTGCGGCAGCACCAAATGCAAGGTTCTTCTGCTCTGTGTTTGGTAAGGAACCACCAACTGGAATATAAGACCACTCCTGCATAAGATTGAAAGGTTTCAGAACTAATATTTAGTATCCAAGAAATGCCATCTTGCTAACAAAAATTTGGTATTATCTGCAGAAATACATGGAAGTTCTTGAGGCAGTTGGACAACAGGAATGTGAGGAATGAATCAAGATACACCACTCATTGAGAAGAGGAGATATAGACAGGCATTAATTTTATGTAAGCCAGGATTAAGAACAGTGAGCTTTGCACTCCATCATTGACCACAATTATGAACAGAAGCCAACTCAATTGTAAATTATATGCTACCATGATAGAAAGTTGAATACTGAATTCGGTGTGCTATTTTGATAAGCTGTGTTCTCAGATTTTGTACTATTATAATTGGAAGGTGAAATTCTGAATTTGAGGTGCTGTCTCAGATTATTTATAATCATACATGAGGAAATAGTAAAAACGTAACTCATGGAGAAAAGGTGTCATTTGACTATGAAACCTAATAAATAGTATATGTTGGGGATAAAATGAGAATTTAAACAAGTTCCATTTTGTAAACCCTTTAGTAAAAAAAAAAAAAAAGAAATTCATAAAACAAACAATAATTATCATGCTAGAAGGCTGAAGGTCTGCTATTCACGTAGATGGAAATTGAGAAGTTAAAAGTTGACAGTATTCATATGAAGTGGGTTCATCTAATCAATTAATATGAAAACAATCATTAGCTTATAAAATGGCAAGGAGATGATTGACATAAAGCCCTGTTTTGGAGCTGAGCAACAACCAAAAACATTACTTATCCATGACAGTGGAATGTGTTGAGCATTCCACCGATCTGATCATAATTTGGTTACGCAGATTACCTCTTCATAAACTTTTAAAATCCTGATTCCCATGGTCTCTAACCTTGACATGAGCTTCTTCTTTAATAAATCAAAAGGCATGGCATCTTTTGAAGCCAAACAAGTTTCCTGCAGTGCAACTTTCTAAATCATTTTGCATGTTATCATGAAATATAATATGAGCAACAAAAAAATTAATTGCATGGAACAAACCTCAAAGAAAACTCTTGTTGATGATAGGGGCATGGCATAAAGAAATGTTGGATATTGGGCTTCTGAACCAGGAACTTCTTGTTTAGCATAGTCTCTGTAGATCGCATGGTGGCGCCGGCGGTGGAGGGAGCGAGGCCGCGCGTGGACGGGCGATCGCGCGAGGGGGGGCGGGCAAGAATGGTGGTGCCGAGGGGCTGCGGCCAGGACCTCGTGGGAGGGCAAGTGCTGGGCTGGAACAAAACCATCAGGCTAGGATCATAAGGATTGTTCTCCACCTGGCATAATAAGATGAAAATGGTAGAGTTAAAACAAGGTCAAACAAGTATAGAAAATTTTTTCTCCCATCACTCACACATAAGGTAATTTAGGAGGATAAACTTACACACCCACACCCACACCCCCCCCCCCCCCAAAAAAAAAAAAAAAGAGCATAAATATCCATATAATTGATATAATTGATGAAAGGAAAAAGAAACTGCTTCAGTTTCTAATTATATCGTTTCTGATGGTCAAAAAATTAGACAATCCACTGCTTCACTATTATAATAAGAACAGAAAAGCCATATCAAAAAGGTACCACATAGAGCTTGTTAAAATCAACTCAGCACGAGAAGGCCATGCTCCAGTAAAATTAAGATATTTTCTACAGCAGTCAACAATTGAAGTTGTATGATAAATTGGTAATTTGAAGTAGCATATTGGCATATCATACATTCCTACCTCGACCTCAACGCCATAGGCTGTTTGCACAGAGACCCTTGGACCCCCTACCTCATATTGCAACAGTTTACCTGAAGCTGCTCCTGAAGCAACAGTAACAAGCCTGTAACAATACATTAGGAGCTTGGAAGGAGCTGTGATAATAAAAGGTCAAAATTCAGGAATGGCAGTAGGGGAAAAAGAGATTATCCTACCTGCAAGGAACAACACGATTGTGTTCACAGGCTACAAGATTATGACCATCAGTGGCTTCAATAATTGTTTCAACCTTTGAGCTAAGATACATTACACCTGACTCGACACACCAGGGAAATTAATACAAATTATAATGATGGTAGGGTATCCAGAAGAAACAATGACCGTAAACATTATTGGCAAGGAGCTGTGATTACCTCCTCAACAACTCCTCATGGAGCGAGTGTCGACTAACACGTCCATAAGCACGACCAATCATAATGGGCTTATCATCATCAAGGTATACTATTGTATCCCGCCAAACATGCTCGATACACCCTTCAAGTCCCAGATCTGGAAATGACATCAGATTAACTTACATGTTATCAACGTGCATAAAAATTAAAAATTCTCATACGAAGAACTTATAAATATATAAATCAAATTGTAGAAATGCTGAATAATTGCTTGAAATGAGTCTTTAATAATAAAAGAAAAATGAACTGATACCTTTAAATTCATCTTCCCAGACTCCGTAATTATTAGTGAAAGGAAGATCAGGGCCAATTAGTCCAACATTTAAACCAAACTTAGCTGACTCCGCAGCAAGAGCAAGGCCAGCTGGACCACAACCAATAACCACCAGGTCCAGTACGTTATCTCCGATTGATATCGGCGGTAACTGCAAAAAAGCATATATATTACCAGAAACGAACTCAAAACAAAACTCCTGTAACAGAAGTATTTACAAATTGCTATGCATATTAAGCCTACTCTTTAAGTAGTAACAGACAAGAAACCAAACTACGATTGCCCATTCTTCCGATTTCCCACCAAAATTCAAGGCTAACCGGCTAAGGCAAACTACTATTAACCAAACACACGTGACTTTCACGTGTCATAATTGTTATAACTATTTTACAATCTTGATGTCGCACTTAAAAACGCAATCCGAAAAAGGCAGTAATTTCTAGTGGCCCAAAAGCCACGACTTTATCCACCGGTAGGGCCTCCATTCAACCCCGGAAAAAGAAATTTTCCGTATCTCCTAAATTTCGTTTCCAACAAATGAAAATCAAACTCGTCAAAAACAAAAACAAAAAAAAGAAAAGAAAAGTTGAAAACCTTATCCGCTAATTTTGACTGTTTATCCATTTCCTTGTTCTGTTGCATTTGAACGAAGAGAAGTTCAGAGCCACCGGCTTTTATGAAATCTTCTTCGTCAGCAAAATCTTCCTTAACCGCCACGCAGCTCTTGCTCCCTGCTCCACTAGCTCTCACCTTGAACGAAATAAACCGATGATTGTTGGAAAGCGCCGTTTTCGTCTTCATCAGATTTCCCCTCCGTGACCTCCACGCGTCGCACGTAGAAACTGCCATTGCCGCAAAGTACCGAGCTCCGACACACTCCATTATCATCACCTTACGAACAACCAAAAAACTGAGAATAAAAGCGTGCAAAAAAGCTCTCACTTCTTCACGTCATTGCTATTTCTAACTGCAACGAAGTGCAGATTTTGAGAATAAAAGTGGCTTATTTTTTTCCTCCTTTTCTTCGTTTCTTCGTCTTTAATAAAACTGGAAGTGTTTCATTTTTTCTTCCCCGGTTTCTTCAGATTGTGTTGAGTGTTTGTCAGTCGGGAAACTATTCAGGAAGCTCAGGAGATAGGGAAGGGGTTTGTCTGGTGGCATTTAATTTGCTGAGATGTTCCGCTGTCATCAATTGTTTGCCACGTGGATTACATGGATTGGGCAACTCTCTGCAGAAAGGCCACCCCTATCATAATCTGCTGAGCCAAACGACGTCGGTGATGAATTTAATCTCAAATTCTCGATCTTGTCACTCATTAAATTAATATTTAATAAATGAATTATTTTAATTAAATAATATTTTTAATCTATTTTAATTTAATTTAAAATTAACATGATAAATTAATAATTTATTAAATTAATAAAATAATATATTTTTGAAACACATATAAATCTTATTTAATATATAAATTAATAATATTTTATTATCATAATTATATATATGCATGACTCCATTAAAAAAAATTTATAAAATATGATTTTAATATTATTTATTTATTTTTGAAATTGATATCTCTTTAGATTTCATTTCTAACTTTTTTTTATTGTATTAACAAGTTTTGATATGGTATTCTTGTATTATAGAAGAAAATTATACAATGTAATTATTTTTTAGTTCACTTGTCAAGTAAATATTTCTAGCACCTATTGTTACAATTATTTTTGGGTGCAATTTGAATTTTCTTAGTTATACTTATATAATACTTTATGCATTTTATTCATTATAGTTATAATGAGATTATGATTATGTTTATTATTGTCCTTTTTATAGATTTTTTTAAGTTATTGTTTATGAAATGTATTAATTAAGTATATATCAATTATAATTTTTAATTTAATTTCGTTGTGTATTACAGACAAAAAAAATTATAATTTTAGTTACTTACAAAAATAGATAGACTCATGAATTTTATTTAATAAGATTAATTATATTTATAAATTCATTTTAATTAAAGAAATACGTAAAATAATAATAATACATAATTTGATAATTAAGTAATATTCATATAATCATAATACATAATACATATATTAAATTTAATGTTTTAAAACAAATATTCATAAATTAATTTTTTATTAATTAATATATAAATTAATTTATTGATTAATTTATTAATTAAATAATATCTTGATTAATTAATAAATTTTATGATGTCAAGACTATTAATTTATACAGATTTTAATTTTTAAAAAATATTGTTGACAATTAACATGCACGATGCACGTGAGAAAAATGATTTTTATATTATATGAATATTATTTTCATATTATCATATTATAAGTTAATACTAAATTATATTAAACTTTGTCATATTTTTAATTTTATTAATTTTTAAATAAAATAATGAAATTGACAAAAACTTATTTCTTACGTTAACAAGATATCTTCTTGAGAAATATTTTTTAATTTTATTATTGTTTTCCCAAAAATCAATAAAAATATAATAATAAATTCAATAGAATTGAGACATATTAATAAAATTCAACATTAAATCATACCATATTGACAAATTTAACCTTGATCCGCCCTTTTTTTATATATTTTTTTATTTCATTTTCTTTCCTGGTCAATTATTTCCTTTCTTTCAAATTGGTCCTTCTTTTCTCTTCCAATCATGTAAATTTCTTGTAGTCCCAAACATTTTGCAAGTAATTGGTCCTTATTTCATATTTCCATATCTTTTTATTTCTTTTTCTTTTAATTTTTTACTTTGAGTTATCATAAGCGCAAGTATAGAATAAACAGATCATAATTGATTAAATATGATCAAAGGGCATCTAATCTCTATTGTTTTAAGCCTAAAATAAAATCATTCATTTTTTTATTCATAAAATGTTTAATTTTTTTTTCGTTTTTAATTTTTCAAAACATTTATTTGCTTTCTAGTCAAATTATAAATAAAGGGATACATATTTGCATTTGCTTTTCCATATAAAGAATTTAAAACTTTTAAAATTTAAATAATATCTTTTAAACTTAACTTTAATAATGAGGACAATCGGACCTGTCAGTAATTTCAAACCATCACCAAAACTTCGACAAGTAGATAATGATAATGAATGCAATAATTGAATTGAATTAAATGTTGAATTTACCTGTCGCATTGATGTCATCATTATTTCAATAAACTTTTAGTTAAAGATTACGGCTTTTGTGTATATTAATTAAATGTTGTTTGCCTTCCGTTTTGAATGCTTTCTAACTGTCAACTTTTCTTAACAAAATTCAAACGTTATAATATTATTTTAGTTATAATATTTAGAAAATTTCATGAATCATTCAATTTTTTATTATATTAAATTAAATTTTTATATTTTTTATTTCAAATAAAATAAACTTTTATAACTAATCTGTGATTAATGGTTATAATGCCATGTTCTCAACAAAGAGCCATAAATCTTACATCAAAGAAAGATGTTATGATACTAATAAGTAGCTATAAATCATACATTGGTTGTGTACTATAGTGAAATTAAGCATTTAAAAGTTTACACCATCTTTAACTTGTGAGGTATTTTTTGTGAGATAAAATTATGAGATTAAATTAAAGTGAACAATACCTTACAATTTAATATGAACAATAAAAATTGGTATCAAAACAAACTTTAAATATAAACAATTTGACACTGAAGATAATGGATCTTTGTTTGGAATGGTGAAAATAGTGGGCCTTTGTTGGAATGGTGAAAATGTCATATTCTTGAAGGATGTCATGGCATAATGGGGCCATTGCTCCCACATCGACGTGTGAAAATCCTTTTATGACATAAAATTGTGAGGCTGGTTGTGACATGTTGATGATTTATATTTTAAATATAAAAGTATATTTGATAATAGATAGTAATAAGGGTATGTTTAATTCAAAATAAAAATATAAAAATTTAATTAAATATAAATAATTATTTATTTAGATTTTTAAAAAATAATTCAGAGACTTTTTTAAATATTATACCTTTTTTTCTTTTTTATATATGTTTTCTTTTAATTAGTAACTTTTAAATATACATTTGTTTATCAGATCTTAATATTAGAATATCTTGACCATATTTGAATCAAATTAAAAAACATTATGAAAAAATTACATCAATTAAAAATGGATGTAAATTTGATTTATCACATTAATAAATTAATAAATTTAACCTCTATTCTTATTTTTTTATTAAAAAAGGCATACTAGCATTTACTACATTAAATATATACAAAATGATAAAATGCCTAACATGTATGTCTTATGTAGTCAAATTATACTACTCATGGTAGGCAGCAGCAATCTTTTAAAAAAGGGAAGAAAAAATTATACTACTCGTGGTTTTGGGTATGTTGTTTTGAAGTAAAATATTTGTTTAAAAAAATTCATCAATCTTTATAATTCGGAAGGCAGATAATGTTTTTTTTTAATATTTATATAATATTTGAAAAACTTTTTAAATTATTAAAAAATTAAAATTTTTATTTTTTATTACGTTTAATTAAGTTTTTATATTTTTATTTTTGATCAAATAAACTCTTATAATTAATGATTAACTAATTATTATTAATCCATTTATCATTTTATTTCTACGTAACATTGATATTACTTTGATATAAAAAGTGAAAAATGTTACATGATCATATCATCATGCTAGATTAGCATGTTATGTCATTATCAACTATGTTATGTAAGTATATTATGTTATAATTAATTATAACATGTCACTATTTGTATTAACATTACATGACATAAAATGATAAATGATATTTTGATCATATCAATTATTAGATATAAAAGTTCATTTGGTTTAAAATAAAAATATAAATACTTGATTAAACGTAATAAAAATTATTTAAAATTTTAAAATAATTTAGAGATTTTTTTTTAACTATTTTGTCTAAAATATTTTACCCTCGTGAAGGTGTAAGACATTTTCATTAAAATCTAAAATCTAAAATAGTTGGTTTAAGAAAATAGTTGCGTATGACAATGGATACCTTGAGCCAAGAAATACTTCCTCATATATTTTCATTAAACAATCTTATACCTAAGGGAACACGTGATTAAACGCATTGAAACGACAGATTGAGCTTTAATAAAGCATCTAATTGTATTGTTTAAGAAATATTAGAAAAATAGAGATAGTGGTTTTCAATGATAGCAAGATTCCTTTCTGGAAGACAAAGACATGGGGTCATTGCATAGACCAAAGTGCAAAACAAAGAGATTATACGTTCATGCATTTACTACAAGGATGCCAGATGCTTGCACATTCTCTAGAACCGAACGAATTATGGAGGTTTTAGGGCGACCCTCGCCATTGGTTTTCAAGTGCTTGACAGTTGGCACTGCTCTGATTCATTATCGTACAGGTGCAACGTTTCAAGTTACTACCAATGATATTCCGAAGCTGAAAAATTTGCAGCTTCTTGGCTAGCATTTGTAACTATTTCCAAATTTTATTGGGGGTTTCCTCTCAGCCATGCTTTTGCGGGAGAATATTTGGCTTTGATTGAAAGCAGGCAAGAAGGAAAAGAAAGATGGTACTGAAAAAGGAGCTAGAACATAAAAAGGGGATGAGAAAGGATTTTTGTGACATGTGATGAGTGAAATGTTAAATCAAAGCAAGAGTGATGAGAGGATATATGTGTACATCACGTAGTACATTTGTGCGGAGCAAGCCATAACTCCTATTAGTGGAGATTTGTCAGATTCCACACACATGGAGGTACCAATTATTTCATATGCTGTCTGAATGCTTACTTGCTTAAGCTTAACCAAGCAGCAGCAGCAAGGCAGGCATTATTGCTTGAACCAAAACTGCGGAAAATTGCCTGAATTACTCAGCTCAAGGTACCCATCGGATATAGTAATTCTTTAATAATTCAAAATATACGTTGGTAACACCCAATGCTATGCTGAAATTTGCTTAAGCTTTGGAGTTTAGGGAACGCCAGTCTTCATTTCTGTTTCATCAACTAGCTAGGAAACTGCTAGCAAATATGAATCGTCATGAATTAACATAAATTAGTACCTTGGAGCTCCATTTTTCCTTTACTTTGTCCACTAGCTGAAGCTCATGAACTGACATTGATTCTATCCCAGAATCAAAGTGTAGAGAAACTCTGCAGCTTAAGCTATTCAGTTTTCATCCAACACCAGGTATCTTGAAACATCAGCTTTTCTGTCCATTTAAGTCCAGATACAAGGAACACGGAAATTGATTTATGGTGTTGTATGATATATAGGTAGAATTAATATTAGTATAAGAAGCAAAAAACAGGGTGCTTACAGGATACAGTACTGAGACTGTCCTTGTATTTTGTACTATGAAAGAAGGAAACAATCATACATAAAAAGTTGAACAGAAGCAAATCTCACTAGACTGATTTCTTTATAAGAATTCACGAATGTTTATTTTTCGTTCACAAACTATAAACAAACTGATAATGATTAAGAACAATTTGCTGTCTCAGTAATAAAAACAGAAGATCACTGGAAGGGAACGAGCTAGCTAGAGTGGTATGGACGAGAGGTGGCTTTCATATGAGGGGGCGGTCTCATATTCAGCCTGCGAGCTGGTGATGAATTGCTTCTGAGACACGAGTTGCATGGAAATTGGCAATGAAAGCAGAAGCTTTCTTGTCAATACCAGGCTCAGCAACCACCCTGAGCGTATTGTCTTCATCACTTGGATACACCTTTCGTGCGCCCCAAACGTCTTCGCCCGCTGAATATGAATGATCCTCACTACGACCCTTCTTAGCTTTGAAGAAACTGAAAAAAGAGAAGGATTTCTTCTGCTTGTTCCCACCCATGGCCATGTATCTTGTTTTTGGCTCACTCGGATACACACGCTACAAGTTAGGATGAGTTTTGCACTTGGCACTACGCTCTTTGATGTTCATGCGGATTCGAGGCCCCTCTTATAAGGGGCTACCCTGTATTACAAAGGAATCGAATAAAAATGAAGAAGGATATGATCACGACAGGTGTATGGCTTTGATGAAATGGCTTCCGGGCTTAGACTCCACCGAGCACTCCCATGTGTTGTGGGCCGTTCATTACTTTGCTTTCTCCCAACCGCTTCCTTGCGTCCAAAAAAGGCATTGGTTGGGAGTTCACTACCCCATTTCTTTGGGTCGTTGCCTGTATTTGTTCCTCTTCCGAGCCCTGAGAACTAAATCGTTGGCAACTTGCCATGCACCTATGGGTTGTTGGCATTGGGTAATATTATTGGTACCGTTCTTTTCAACTTTCTAAATTTTAAAGAAAATCCTCGACACCTTCCTTTGCTCGCTGCTAGCTACCCTTACCTAACAGCATACTGTAAACATGAACCTTAATTTCCCCGAAGATACAAACTCAAGGCGACACTATGGCCCCATATACAACATACATTGACTTGTAAAAATTGTTAAGTACCAACAAATTTTAATGTATGCAAGCAAAATTGTTTTTGGTCCTATCAGAAGCAACTAGCCAATTTCACCTTTCCCACCTTTTGGCCTCCTCATCATCTTCCCACTTTACCGTATCAGGCTGGCTGACCATTGGTCGTCATGAAAATTCGACTTTCAGCACTATGAACTAACTGTCTCCTCTATTCTTTAAATTTTTTTCCTTTTTTTTTTATCTTTTCCCTGCTGTTCAAGTTGGCCTTTTCTTCAACCAGAAGGTGATTAACGACTGTTTAACTTTGGCTAATGATTCTTAACCATCGGTTGTAATGGAAAATTTAATCAACTTTATAAATATAATTATATTACCGTTATTTAATGAGCAAAATGAGTCTTTGGTCGACAATAACACTTAAGGAGGTATAGCTCACCTTTGATTCCAGGTGGAGCAGAACGATTGGTGGACTGTGCAGAAAGCCCACTCCTCTCAAAAGCCGCCAAAAATTAAAGCGCTGTCGTATTAGTGACCAATAAACGAAGGCAAAGTATGTGCCTGTAAACGGGCACATGACCCGAGCATTCGAACGATTTTCAAAGCTGAAACGTCACCGTCGGTTTAGAAGAAAGAGTTGCGCGGGCGGCAGTAGCGGCGCTGCGCATCGTTGAGAGAGAGATAGAGCATGGGGAATCCAAAGCAGAAGTGGACAGCAGAAGAAGAAGAAGCATTGAGAGCAGGAGTAGCCAAATACGGCAAAGGGAATTGGAAATCAATCCAAAGAGACCCGGAGTTAAGCCCCTTCCTCTTCGCTCGCTCCAACATTGATCTCAAGGTCCCCCTCCCCCTCATCTGTCAATATTTTCTTTTGAAAATTTATTTTATTTTCTTTATCTGACATTCTGTTTGTATAGGACAAGTGGCGGAATTTGAGTGGTGGTTCCGGTGGCCATGGTTCCCGGGAAAAATCAAGGACGTCAAAGCCCAAAGCAAACTCCGACGGTTCGACTCCGCAGAGCTCTGTTCCTGTTAAGCGAAATGCCTTGTCGAAGCCAGTCACTGATGATTCGTCAAAAAGCTTCGCTTCAAAGTATGCACTTTTTACTCTCTCTCTCTCTCTCACTCTCCAAAATGCATTTATTTGGCCATTTGTTCATCACTGTATGTATCTCCTAACAAAAACAACCTTTATAATGCTTCGTAACAAATAACAATGCTATACATTAATTCTCCCCAAACTCTTAATTGATGTATAGGTAGTTAATTTGAGAAGTTTGCCGTGATTATGGTAGTGAATTTCGTGGAGTTTTAGTTAATTTATCATATTTAGTTACTATATAGTTGCATGAAGTTATCAAGGAGAAACGAATTTTTTTTCCTCTTGATATGAAATGAAGGGTCAAGCCTGCTGCTTCTTAAAGATGTTTTGATGGTATACTAAATTTCGAATTTAGTTTCTGCTCTATGGCTGATAATTGTTTCTTCTCAATTTCTTTGTGATAAGCATTTGTGTACTGTGCTGTTTGACATTATTACATAATTGTAGCCGGTACAACGAAATGATTATCGAAGCTTTGTCAGCGTTGAAAGAGCCAACGGATCAGATATACAGAGCAATTATCAGCTACATTGAGGTACCATGTAATTTTCATTTTTTCATCATTTCATGAACATTAATTTATTTTCCATGGAGAAAGGTACCTGTTTGGTTAGGAAAAGAACAGTTTGATTATCTCAAAAGTCTATGTGGACTTGGTATGTCGAAGACTTATTTGCTGCTACTTTGTGTATATGGCTAGATTGATTTGAGATATTGTCTCTAATCATCCTCGAGGTAAAAATGGCTGTTAAAAAATCCATACATCTCATTATTGATGCTAAGACTGAATTTGAGGAACAGTTGGATCTTAGGAAACCATGCATGTGGATTTCTGTTATGCTAGACAAGCTTCCCCTCTAAAGCAACTAAGTCAGGGACTCGGGCCTAAGGTCCTGCTATGCATGTTAGGCTTGCTGCTAAAGGCTTTTCAAACCTGGAATTTTCTCAAGCTAGCTACAGCCTCCATGTAGCTCCTTTTCTTTCCAAATCTTCATTTAAGGTGCACAGAAATACCAAATGATGGTTGACCATGAATACTAGGATGGTATTCAAAATTCCTGCTTCCTTACTGTTTTGATGTCCTCTATCTTAATTGGTTGGGTTCTTATTTTCAGCATTGTAACTTAATTTCTCACTGGTTGTTTGCTTACATTATCAAAATCATGAGTATGTTCTTTCCTTAATAAAATTATGCAGCAAAGGCAAGAGGTGCCTCAAAGCTTTAGGAAGCAGTTATGTTCAAGGTTGAAAAGGCTGGTTGCAGTAGAAAAACTAGAAAAGGTGAATGATTCTATCCTTCTTTTTACCCATGGCCATCTACTAGTTTTTGAAATGTTTAGTTTCAAGTTATTTAGATTACTATCAATATAATAATCGTTCATAATATAGGATTGCTGTAGATCCTATTTATAGGAGATAAATTAGGGAGATGACTTTGGGCTTCTTTGGTGCACAATGGTCCTGCACTTCTAGTTAGGGATCAAAATGGTCTGTTGATATGAGTTGTGAAGAAGAGTCTTCATGAACTTTTATCTGTTTTCATATGTCTTCATTGGAATAAAAGGAAAAATATAATTGGAGTCAAATTGCTGATAAAACTTCTTTTATAACAGAAAAACACATATCCTCCATCAATGTGATTTTCCGATTAGTGTTACCAGCAATTGACATCGTTCGAGGATATCAGCTTCTGATAGACTAATGGATGATTAATTTAACAGAGTATGACTAATTAGAACTTTTTCTGAATATCTTTGTTGCCTTGTGATGGCAAAATTTTATATATTGAGAAATTCCAGCCATTTAGATGGTGCAATTACTCATGCCCTCTATTCGACATATCATTCTATGGAGTAACATATAACTTTGGGGAGATGTACAACACTTATAATATTCTTATCATTGAAACTTTTTCCAAGATATTTAATTAAAGTTACTTTTCTCAAAAGTTAATAGTTCAAATACCGTAGCGTTTCTTAGACTTTATTACAAATTTTTGTTGCCTTTTTGTGATTTCTGGCCCTCTTAGGCATTTTGCATTCGAAGCTTTACCCATTTCTTGATTGAGAAGGCCCAAAATTTTTGCATAGAAAATATTAAAAAATATGTATGCAAATTTGTAGTGATGATCACAAGTCTACCTGATACAATTCTAGCCACTAAGAATATATATTTCTGAGAAAGAAAAATGTTATGAGCCAAGAAAAAATTTATCGTAGTTGTGGCAGTATATACTGCTAAGAAATATACATTTCTGAGAACAAAAAAATGTGGTGAGCCACGAAAGAATTTATTAAAGCTGTGGAAGTAAATTGTGTTTGCAGATTGTTCTGTTAGGGTAACTTTATAGTAGATCTGAAATATGAAATCTGTTTTGCTTTATTTATCATAATAATGCAGGTGCAGAATCGGTACAAGATAAGAAAAGATGAGACATTTGGGACGAAGACACCTAGCCCAAACAGAAAGGAATGCGGCTTAAGCATGTAACTTGTGATTCAGTTGAAGAAGCTCAGTAACTGCTGCCTATTTGATTGCTGAAGCAGAAAATAAGTCCTTTGTTGCAGCTGAAGCAGTTAAAAGAGGCAGAAAGAGTCTCAAAAATGGCTGAAGATACAATTCACTGCTGCAGTTGGCCAAAGAGATTTTTGAAACATGTAATGTATTATTATATTTCAAGCTCATATTTTTGCTTTATTAAGCATTATGTTTCCATTTCTTATAAATTTTGTATGTTTTATTGTTTCAGGTTCTCAAGGTGAAATTATGCTCATGGCATAGGAAATGTGGATTAACAGTAGAGATGACCCCTTGAATTAGAACATGTACATATTGTTGGTAGTGTTTCTCTTCTTTCTCTTTGGATGTGACTTGACTAATTCATATGAGAGATTACTCCCCAGTTATTTGAATATTGTTGCGTCTTGCTAGTGCAGCAGAAAGTTCAATGTTCTCCATTCCGAATTCTCAAAGTTATCCGTACTTTCTTTCCAGAGGACCACGCATTGACAGAAAGGAAAAGGAAAAATAAACTTTTGTACTTAAGTTCTAATACGTAAGTACATGTGTAAGACAAATTAATGATTAACGGGTTTTGCATGTGAGGAAGGTGCAAGTTGGGAAGCTAGGGTCAGGCTGGATTTGGTTACTTTGGGTCAATGGAAAATTGGGTCACCTCATCATCATCTTCCTGTTAACTAGGTTTGGATCGTTTTAAGTTAATTTTAAAATCAAAAATGAGGCTTTATCAACTTTAAACAAAAATCAAAATAATTTTTGAAACAAAAATCATCAGAAATCATTTTACATCAAATGCAAACAATTTGACTGAAAAATTCACTTATGATTTTTGATTGATTGATAGTATTTAATATCAAATATAACTCTAAAAGTTAAAAAGTGGCATTTAATTATTTTCTTTAATTTTATCGGTGTGATAGCTAAGCTTCTGTAATCAAATAAAGCTCTATCATATGTAAAAGATTTAATCAATTTCCAGCCAAAACTCAAAACCACCTATAACTTAAGCAAGTCAAACTCAAAAGAAATCACTCTTCAAATTGACTTGTTTCATTTTCTTCGTAACATAACCAGAGGGGTATAGAGGCTTTTGTTTACCCAGGAGGTGTGAGCCATATTCGACTGCGTCAAAGGTAAAAATTTTCCCACTTCCCCATCTTTCCTTTGTTCCACTGGAAGAACGATAACAACCCGGATGGTTGCAAAATTGGCGCTCCAACAGCGGCGCCATTGATAGTCCACAGAGAATGAGCGAGCTCATGCCAGCTGCGGCGTTTTGAACGATAAAGGATGTCATATTGTTCTCTTTGTAGTGGCAGCAAATTAATTAAACTTGTTGCAAGCTGACAATAGTTGCTAAGTATATCATTAACATTTGTTGCATGTCAAAAGCGTAAGAGTGGAGGGGGAGTGGCATTTTCAGCTGCCCATGATTCAAAGAACAAGCGCTTACTTTACACCATCCAATAGGAGACCTCTTATGCGATTATTGCAAATATACAAAGCTAATGCAACTCGAAGATCACTTGCCAAAAGACCACACAGTCATTTTAGGCAATCTGCTCCATTCGCCCTCAGATTGACCACGCAACAATTCATCGCCAGATTAGTAATGAAAAACTGCAGTTGCTGCAGCTTTGTTTAATCTTTAAAGGAATTAATCAAATATGAAACAGGGCCAATAAGCAGAAAAGGCAACGAAAAACTGCAAGAGCATTATAAAGACTGAGAATAAACCACATGCAAAATCTCAACATTATTTGTGTCCATAGAACAATCTGCGATGTCAGCAATATTGTATTTCCTAAGCAATTAAGGCTCAGTAACACAATAAAGGCTGCTCTTGCATGCACTGCCAACCCCATCCCTAGCGGCGGATGCAGTGGAACAATAAATATGATGCAATCCAAACCTAAATTGGAATCAAAACTGCAGAACCAACCTATAAGAGTACAAGACCAAGCTCAGATGGTCTCAAGGCACTTCGTATCCGATAATTATAGAGGTAGTAGTGAAGTTGCCCATCACCTGGCCCAAATTTCAATTCTTTGAGGAAAGACTCGTTATGCATGACATCCAGTGCATTGAAAACATCAAAATCCTTCTGCTTAGCAACAATAAGAGCATCATTCATCAACTGAAGCAATGGAGTCTTAGTGGAGACGTTATAGTAAGAGTAGGCAGCTTTCAAAATTGAATAGTTCTGGTTGCCAAGAATAGACGAAGGAAGAGTGTAGAAGCTGCAGAAGTCAGTTATGTCATGCGTCTCTGGGCTCTCAACCAAGTAACTATCTATGACATCCTCAGTAGGAAGAAGCCAGTGCTCCACATCATTCTCATCAAAATCTGGAGCAACAGCGAACTGGCTCAAGTAGTTTCTGAGCAACCTAGTGACGGCAGGGACATCACGAAGCTCCATCTTTCTGAATCCAGGGGTAGCAGGAGAATCAGGTAACTTGTAGAGTTTAATGGTTCGGCTCATTGTCATCCTAGCCCCAAGCCTAGAAAAGCCAACATCAATAAGCTTCTTGGGGTTCAATGACCTATGCCAGTACTGGCAAGTAGTAATTGGTGTCGGAAGAACAACTCCAGCTGTATAAGCTGCCTGCCAAATATTCTCCAAATGAACTCTCCTGGTAACCTCCTTAATCATCACAGGTGCAAGTCTCTTTGATCTCAGCTTCTTATGAACACACAAGAAATTGATCTCTGCCATCTTCACAACTTCATCACGCACCCTTATTCTTGCAGGGACACCAGTAATGAAAGCAACAAGCTTCTTTGAAGCCTTAGCACGGACCCCAAGGTGCCAGCTCTTATAATAACCAGGGGGCCGCAAAGCCCACCTAAGAAACTCCTTGGAATAATTGAACCTAAACATATTCTCATCATCCTCGACATAATTGTTCTTCAAAAGATTGTAAACCTCAGTACAAGTCTCTTCTGAATCCATATCACAAGTGGTCCATTCATAAGGACTCGGAAGGTTATAAGGTTCCTGTTTGACTTCAGACAATGGGGTCGCAGGCTCGATTGGGCCCTCAGGGAAACTTGTGTCCCCAACATCCTTAAATTGACCAACAGGCTGAGTTTCCCAAAACTTGTGTTTCTTTGCTAAGGACATGGAATCCTGAAACCTTCGAACTATGGTTTCAAGCGAACTATCATCTTTGGGCAATTGGCTAGCCTCAGAATTCTGATCTGGGTTTCCTTTGGGTGACCCAGGTGGTGAATTGTTATCACTCATTTCAGGCAATCAATCAATTTCAGCTACTTTAATATACCCAGAAGATTATCTGAATATCTCAGCTATTTTCTCAAAATATACCTGAACAAATAAAAAAAATGCATGTCCAAAATTGAAAACAGGGCGAAAAAGCATAGCAACAAGCAAGAACCTATTAAATAAATCTATTAAAACGACCTCAAAAGTATACGCAAAGTGATATAATTAGTAAATAGATCTGCGTGATTAAGTGAAAAAAATTAACAATACGTAACTTACTCGGATTGAAAGGACAAAACTTTAGCAGATTCTAAATCTGGGGAAATGCTGAGAGATTTATGGGGCAGATATTGAGATGAGAAAATATTAAATCAGATCTTCAAACCCAAAGCGATAGAAAGATTAGTCTTTGTTTGGTTTTTATTAAGAAGGGGAAGAATCTTTAGGGTTTTCTCCAGAGAGCGGCTTTGGAGATGCCGAAACTCATTTTGGTGACAGTCAAAAAAAGAGTGTACATTTCTATTCTTGCTTTTTTCGGAATTACCAACTAAACGACGGCTTTTCCACATAGAAACTCCTGTTGAGCCCAAAAGCCCCAAATGAATCTCAGGCCCCTGGCCCGTTTTCCCCCCTCTGAAAACGACATCGTTTACAGTGTCCAACATTTCCCACCGGTCTCTTCTTCAAGCTCTGGAGTTACGATGGTGACAACTGATGAAGGCAAAGCTGCTCGGAGCCCCAGCGAGCACGAAAGCCGTGCCTCATAAACATTCAAATTAAGAAAAATGTGCGGGGATGCAACAAATTGGGACGAAGAAGCGTACAGGGAGAGCATATTGAGGGAAAGAGAGATCCAAACCCGAACCGTGTTCCGAACCGTTTGGGCTCCTTCCTTAAACCCTAATCCGGAATGTGTCGTCGTCGCCTCCAGCGATGGTTCGATCGCTTCTTACTCCGTTTCCTCTTGCGTCTCCAAACTCGTGAGTCCTCCTCTTCTTTTTTTCATATATATATATATATATATATATATATATATAAAGAAGAATTTAATTGAAGAATAGAAATGATTCTCACTTGAATTTCACTTGTGCATGCAGCCGATTGGTTTTTGCAGTGCTAGAGCTCAACGGTAAAAGAACTTTGAATCAGTTAATTAATTACTGTTTTGAATTTGAGTGAGAGTAACTGGTTGTGCTTTGGCTTGTGGTGGAATTTGATAGGCTGTTACCGGCTGAGCCGGAGGGATTCCTTGAAGGGCATGATGGACCGGCGTATGATGTGAAATTCTACGGCAATGGGGAAGATTCTTTGTTATTAAGGTTTAATTCAATATGATGTTATTAAAATCTGTCCTTTTTTTAGTTTTGTTTAATATAATTATGTGCATTAAGAGTAGGAACATGGTTGAGCGTATTTCAAGCTCAAGCTGAATCTTGCTGTTATTCGTTAACTTAACCAAGTCTGATTGGAATTCATTCCAATGGTCTGTGAGCCTTCGATTATTGCAGTTCACTTTTTCAAAGCATTTTTGCAGTTGTGGTGATGATGGTAAAATTAAAGGATGGAGGTGGAAGGAGTTTACTGAATCGGAGGTGCCTATTACCTTCCAAGGTACCAGATTTTGGAACTGTTTAACTCATTCTTTCGATAAGATAGCATTCAAAGTTTTCACTTTATATCACCCATGTGTTTTGTATGTGAGAGTGCTACTCTATTTTATCTTAATTTAATGTCCTCTTGTGGTGATCTCTGAAATTTTCTTTTAGTGTTAAATGTTTTCCATTTGTTTTACCATCCTTTGTCTTTGAAACTTAGATCGAGCAGAGACCCAGCTGGTATTTTCCTATCATTCAGAATTTCAAATGCTACTCTGGGTAGGAAATGCAATTTCGCATGCATTTTAGCTGAGGTTGTCAACATGTCTTTGGTATGACTATAAACATTGAACTTTAGGAAGCTGTTGCTTCTGGAAGCATGTGTAAGAAGTTCAAGTTGATAGTAGTCAGTAAATCATTAATCTTTTGTTTGAAGCCTATATTTTCCTCAAATAATATCTTACAATTAATCTTTGTTTGCCCATACTTATTATTCAATGATGTTATGTGTTGCTTTTGCTGAATGTGTTTAATTGGCCATTTTGTTTAATGTTTTGCAGGAAATCATATGAAGCCAGTTCTTGACTTGGTCAATCCCCAACATAAGTGAGTAATCACAGCTTATAGTAGATGCTTTTGTGTGTGGTAATGCATATCCTTCTACTTCTTCATTAAAGTTAATCTTTTAGAGGCGCACTCCATTTGCTCCCCTTACTCTCCTATTATGTGGGATTGACTATGCATGTAGCTTCTAATGTATATGACATGTCATATGTTGCTCCCCTTACTCTTCTGTCTAAGCCTATGCATGATTTTGAACCTGTGATACATTATTTTCTACTTATTTTCTCTTTTGGTGTTCACTTGGTTATATATTATTTTCCCGGCTGCTAGTTTTCTTTTTGGAAAAACTATGAAGTCACTGAAAAAGAATTGCTTATTATTATTCTATTCTTTCTTATCAACTAATTTCTGTTTTCAGAGGTCCATGGGGTGCTCTCTCTCCAATTCCTGAGAATAATGCCATTGCTGTTGATCCTCAGGTCTTTAAGACCTTTCCTTCCAATTTGTAGGTTGTACTGACATTTGCTTATATTTGTGGCTAATTATGTTTTATGAATTTGTTTCTTTTTCCACTCTCTGCTACAACAGGGGGGATCTATTTTCTCTGCTGCTGGTGATTCCTGTGCATATTGCTGGGATGTGGTATGTTTTTTAGTGAATCCATTCCTCATGTTGCCTCTGGGAAATGATTGTTAATACTTTCCATTTTCATGGAATATAGCTTTAAATTCCTCCCTTTATTTTCCTAGCTGCTTTGAGTCTTAACATCCTTTCCAATGGAGCTTTCAGGAGAAGAGTGAAATCAAAATGGTTTTTAAGGGGCACTCAGACTATTTGCATTGTATAGTGGCCCGTGCCTCTTCCAATCAGGTCAATTTTTCCCCTCTGTGATTCTCTATTTTGGTTATTACTTTAATTTTGCTTTCGGACAGTGGGATTAATAATCCTTACTGTCACAACTTTATTCTTTTAGTTTTAAGTCTGGGTTTCATTTTATTAATTGACAGAAAATGAACTTTTTTGGGGTTGTCATTTTATTCATTTAATCAACCACGGTTATTTATCCTATATGCTAATAGAAATATTACTCATCAAAAAAAGAAAAGGTCCTTTTGTGCTATTACCATATAGTTTATGCTGATTGTAGCCGTCTATCTATCTAAGGTTGAGATACAGAGCAAACTTCCTAATCTATCATCTTTCTTGGTGTTCAGATTATCACTGGTTCAGAGGATGGGACTGCACGAATATGGGGTAACAGTCTGTCTTCTTATTTTCAAGGAGTTGCAGAGAGTTAGTTTAATCTTATGTTGAAATTAGCTTACTCTGTCATGTGCTAGTTCTAGCTTCAGAATATGTTTAGTGTAAGATTCACCATTACCGACATGGCAAGAATAAATAATTTTTCTATATTCAACACATAGTCTTGAATAATGACCTATTGTGACCTGTCTAATATATGTGGTCTTAAATAGATTGCAAAAGTGGAAAGTGCATTAAAGTAATTGACCCGCTGAAGGACAAGAAGTTGAAGGGACTCATCTCCTGTGTTAGCTGCATTGCTCTAGATGCAAGTGAGAGCTGGTTGGTAAGAGCTTAAGGGTGAAATCCGAATGGTGTTTTTATGATTGTTTCTCATTATAAATATCAAATAGATAAGATGTTATGCAGCCCAGCAAAGATTTGGCCTTCAATAACATTGAATGAAATGCCTCCTTATTGTTGGTGGTTGTGCCGGGTTAAATCTCTTAGAATTCAGTTGCTGGAGTATAATCTCTTAAACTTCAGCAATTTAAGTCTGTAGATATTTTAATTGGAGAGATTCCTATTCTAGGGTCTTATGAGCACTTCGTTTTCCCCACTTTAACATGGATCTTTCAGACACCTATTAATTATATTGAAAAGGTTTTCTTCAAGTATTGGCAGAATCAAATAAAAGAGAATTTATGGTAGAAGCTTATTATGTGTTATGTGCTGTTCTGGTTCCTGAATGAAACATTTTTAACTTTGCAGGCTTGTGGCAGTGGTCGGAGCTTGTCAGTCTGGAATCTCCCTGCGTCTGAATGCATTTCAAATATATCCAGCCGTGCATCTATGCAGGATGTAGTATTTGATGACAATCAAGTACGTTGGAATTGGGTTTTTGAAGCAGACCAACTTTATGACTTTTAATCAATATGGTTTACTTAATGTTGTTCTTAAACTTATGTGTCATTTTCAAATAAGTCAGGTTGCCTTAGTCTTTTCTTTCTTCTTTCCACCTAATAATTTGCGTGATTCCATTTCAGATATTAGCTGTTGGTGCAGACCCTGTACTCACCCGTTTTGATATGAATGGAATGATACTTTCACAGATACAATGTGCTCCTCAATCAGCATTTTCAGTCTCATTGCACCCATCTGGTGTATGTTCCAAATTTCCATTTCCATTCAGTGATGCTTGCTTGCTATTAGTTTTTCTTCTTTAATTTGAACTGTGTTTTGTATTTGTTAATACGTTTCATGTTTTGACCAACTTCTTGTCAGGTTACTGCAATTGGCGGTTATGGGGGTCTTGTAGATGTCATATCACAGTTTGGAAGTCATTTGTGCACATTCCATAGCCATTGTGTTTGAAAGTCACAGAGATATACCACAATCTGGGGGTGGCCATGAGAACTGAGAAGCCTGCTAAAGATTATAGAGCTGAAACATGTGTTTGAACAGCATGCCATAATCCTCCAATAGATTAGCAGGAACACATAAATTATAATGATTTGTAGAGGTAATTACATTTTGAATTGCCCATAAAATGATTATCACATGTTTTGTGCTGCCAGATTTAAGTGAGTACAATGTTGTTGTCATTTTACTTGTGAAACTCTGTATCAGATAAATGTGGTTACAGTTTGCATGCACTTTAAGCAACATGGCATGAATACCTTTGGTATCTAATAGAACGGAATCAATCCATTCGGATATTCTTTTATTCTCTCCTAACGTCAATCCGGGCTTTGAAAGGAAAGGGTGAGAAATCAGTATTGCCTGCCTCTGTGCGTGGGAAGAAGACGAGAAAAGAAGGAAAGGGACAAATTTGGAGAAGCTTACCCAAAGCCAATCTTATAATCGTGCCGACGTTCGTACATGTGCCTGGGCATTGACTGACTGTGCCAGAACCTAGGAGTTCTGGTGGATTGTGTTAATCAGTCAGCATTTAACTTTGTCCAAAATTTGATAAATACGATATTATTAAGTAAATTTAAATGACATAATCACAAAGAGCTTTTTCCATTTAATAAGTAAGTTTTCTAGATTGAAAATTTAGATTCATAATAAGTAATATAAAAGTTTATTCTAACTCTTTATTGATGTGAGATTTTTACAAAAAATATCAAGATCGAGATAGATCAAATATGAGACTTTCATAAAAAATATTAAGATTAAAGTAGATTCGAATGAAGATGGACTTTTCTCTTCCATACTTATACAATTAGAGTATTGCACAATTAGATTAGATAAAATGTCATGAATCTTATATTAACAAAAAATACGTCTTCAAGTTATGAGTCTTCCTTTACTAGATAAACATAGTTTTTGAATTGAAAGTATAAATCCTTGATACTTATTTGCAGTTGAATTAATATATTTATAATTTTTTTTAAAAAAAGAAAGTCATAAACAATATACAGTAAAATCTCTATAAATTAATACTCAATGAATTAATAATCTCGATTAAATAATATTTTTGACAATTCCCGACTTAAGACTAACTTAGTAAATTAATAATTCTCTAAACTTATAAGATACTAGATTTAAAAAAAAACACACACACACACACATAGATCTCCACTTGATATATAAATTAATATTGTTCTCATACATTAAAATTATATGTATATATGACTCGATTAAAAAACTTTTATTAAATATAATTATAATGTTACTTGTTTTTCTTTGAAATTGATGTCTCATTGAACCTTATTTCAAACTCTTTTTATTGCATTAACTTTTCAGATTTGTCATTATTGATTTATTTACACCATTGAAATGAGAAGTACTATATTTGATTTTACTGCTTGTGATATTGTATGTTTTTTTAGATTTTTTTTAACTTAATAGTTTTGAAGTATATTATTTAAGTATACATCAAATGTAATTTTAATTTGTTACAAAAATAGATAGATTTATGACTTCTATTTAATAAAACTAATCACATTCATGAACTTATTTTGATTAAACAAATGGTCAAAATACCCCTTTAGTCCCTATACTCTTTAATTTTGTTCAATTTAGTCCATGTACTCCAAATCGAAGCAATTTAGTCATTTGATTTAGGGAATTGCACCAATTTAGTATCTCCTTCTAACGACATCCAATTTTACTGTTAAAGAATAACGTCTGCGATGACATCAGTGCTGACGTATAATATTTTGATGACATGGCATTTTGAGATGATAACGTGACATGTCACATGACACTGAGTGATGACATAGCAATGCCGCACTATACGCTAACATATCAGTGCTACGTGGCAATTAAAAAAATTTCTAAACAGAAATTTTTGTCACATCATAGAAACTAAATTGAACAAAAATATATAATACAAAGATTAAATTGGACAAAATTAAGATGTTGAGGGACTAAATTGAAAAAAATATTAAAAAAATATAAATCTTGAAGTAAATTATTAATATGCTTATTAATAAGCTAAATATTTAAGTATAAAAGATTTATGATGTAAAATAATATATAAAAATATTTTATTACTTAATTATTTGATTTTAGAATATGTAAATTAATTTATAATTTTTAAAAAAATTAAGTTTGAATACTCCTTCTATGAAAATAATTTTGAAAAAAAATTTATATCTAAAGTCAAATTTAGGTGCATAACTTATATTACGTTAACATAAAATAATATAAATTGACTAAATTTTTTTCTTTTATTTATAATAGTATAAATTTTTAAAATTTATTTAACTTATTTTGTAACTTGAGCTAAAGTCAAATTAACAAAATATGTTAATTTAATTTTTATTTTAAAAAAATGAAAAACAGAGATATAGAATTAACAATAATTATAAAAATAATTTTTCGTTTTGACTTATTTAATTTGGATATGATAAACTTCTTACTAAAATCATAGAATCTGAGCTCCACCTTTCTAATTTTTTATTTACTTTAATATTTCAAGTTATATTTTTTAAGTTGAAATTTGTTAGATTAAATATTGCATTTATAATTAATAAAGTTAAATATAACTGTAAATATTTGTACCATTTTATTTTAGTAATAATTTTTTGTAGATTCAAATTAATAATTTTAATTTTAATTTAGCAAAATTTGATTGTAGTATTTGAATTTAAATAAAATCGTTTCATAAGAAATTTTGAGTAAATTTAAATAAAAAGATAAATTAGGTAAGAGTTGAATAATTGTAAAAGAATGCATATTTGTAAATTGTAAAAGTTGTAACTAAATCAATATATTTTGCTAATTTAAGTAAATTTAAATAAAAAGTAAATTGGGTAAGAGTTGTATTTGTAAATTGTGAAAGTTGTAACTAAATCAACATATTTAGTCATTTTATATTATTTTATTTTAACGTAATGTAAGTTATATATCTAAATTTGACTTTATGTATAAATTTTTTTCAAAATTTTTTTTATAAAAGGAGAATTCAAACTTAATTTTTGTAAAAAAGATAAATTAATTGACATATTTTAGAATCAAATAATCAAGCAAGAAAATATTTATATATATTTTTTAACACCAGAAATCTTTTATACTTAAATATTTAGCTTATTGATAAGCATATCAACAATCTACTTAAAGATTTATACCTTTTAAATATTTTTTCAATTTAGTCCCTTAACATCTTAATTTTGTTTAATTTAATCCCTATGCTATATATTTTTGTTTAATTTAGTCCTTATGACGTGGTAGATTTTTAAAAAAAAAATTTTAATTTGCCACAGTATTAATATGCCAGTACGTCAGTGTCATGTCAACATTATCACATCATCGTATAGTATCATGTGACATTACCATGTCATCATCTGGTGCTATGTGACATGACACATTATCATCTCAAACGTCACGTCATCAAAATGTGATACGTCATTATTGACATCAGCGCTGATATCATCCTTTAACTATAAAATTAGATATCATTAGGGTAAAGGATTAAATTAACGTAATTTTTTAAATTAATGGACTAAATTACATCAATTTTTAGTACAGAAATTAAAATGAATAAAATTAAAAAATATAGAGACTTGAGGGGTCTTTTGACCTAAAATAAGTGCATAAAATAATAATAATTCGTAATTCGATTATTATATAATATTCGTATAATCACAATATATAATAAATATATTATTTAATATTATTTAAAAAATAAAAAATTATCTTGATAAATTATTTTTATTAATTAATATATAAAATTAATTAATAAGTTTTCATGATCAAAATAATATTAATTTATAGAAATTTTATTGTAACTTAGAATATAAAAAACTTGGAAAAAAGCGAGGGATTTATGAGTTATACGGTCTGGGCCTAAGCCCATATGTGATCCGTATCTAACTCCCTTTTAAAATTTAAACGGTTTGACTCGGTTAACGAACCAGGGGGCAAATCCGCAAATGTAACAAAAAAGGCCCACGCCCTTGGAGGGCAAACTGCATGTATTTGAGACACCGAACCGTTGTCACTCTCACTTCACTCTCGCTTTGCTCATCTCCAACATCTTTTTCCTTGAAACTCCGCGGCGTTGATCCGAGGAGTTTGGGAAAAAACTCTAATTTCATCGAAAACCTTATTCAGAATAAGCTTCTGTTTATCACTTGGACTTTTCGATTTTCAGCGATCATCATCTCAAGGTATGTTTTTTTTCTAATGGCCTTTTCTTCATTTTTATTTTAATAGTTTGCTCATAGTTTTTTTTTTTTTACCTATTTTGGTGAGAATATTGCAACTTGCAACTTATTCTAATTGGCCATCCTTTTGATAATTTCCTTTTTAATTTCTTGACTGTATTGAAATATTTAGGATTTAATTGATACGTATTGATTGCCAAATTGTATCGATACTTATTGGACTTTTAGGACTTATATTTATGGTTTTCGATTTGGTTTTCTTGTATTTTTAGTGCTTATTTTGTTTGGTTTAGAGGAACCTTAGACATAGAAATAGAGAATTGTTTGTAATGGTACTTTTCCTTAAAGGACAAAAAGGCCAGGGAACGAAAGAAATTGTTGTGTGAATTGAAATCCAGGTTTTCTGTCCCAAATATTGTGGCATTGTCAATAGTTAATTTGATTATCGTTTCTTTTGTCGCCTTTTAAGTATTTCTTGTTTTGAATTTTTTTGTGTTTTTATGCAGTTATGGCAGGGGCTGCAGCAGAGGGATCGCAATTTGATGCTCGTCAATTTGATAGTAAAATGAATGACTTGTGAGGTTTCTCTTTTTTTTTTCGTCTAGTTAGATGCATTTAGCTTTTTGTTTAAAGATGTTGTCTTTTTTCTTTTTGTTTAATAAAACAGTTTTTCCTTAAATGCTTTGCGTTCTGTTTCTTTTTGTAATACAGATACTAATTTCTTGTTTTGAAATGTTGATTGCTGCAGCCTTTTGACTGATGGACAGGATGTTATTGCCTCATGGGATGAAGTTTATGATACTTTTGATGCCATGGGTTTGCTACAGAATCTTTTGAGGGGAATTTATGCATATGGTAGACATAATTTTGCTTTCTTTATGTGTCTCTGTACATATGTAATGATGTTGTCTTTTGTATTCTATTGTTTCACTATTATTTTGCAACTTTTGTTTTTCCCACTTTATAGAATTAGGAGGTTTTTATACCTCCTTTTGTAATGTAGATGTGCTTTTTTGAGTGATCAGTAGAGGGAAGTGATTTAAAATATTGATGCATTATGAAGTGTCCCTTTGTTTTGTCCCCTCATACCATGCATGGTCCATCAACTAAGCAAGCTTATGTTTTGTAGGTTTTGAAAAACCCTCTGCAATTCAGCAAAGAGGAATTGTTCCCTTCTGTAAGGGACTTGATGTGATTCAACAGGCTCAGTCTGGGACAGGAAAGACTGCAACATTTTGTTCTGGGATTCTGCAACAACTTGATTATAGTTTGGTGGAATGTCAGGCCTTGGTTTTGGCACCCACTAGGGAGTTAGCTCAACAGATTGAGAAGGTTATGCGAGCACTAGGAGACTATCTTGGTGTGAAGGTTCATGCTTGTGTTGGTGGGACCAGTGTCCGTGAAGACCAACGCATCTTATCGAGTGGTGTCCATGTTGTTGTTGGCACTCCTGGTCGTGTTTTTGATATGCTGCGAAGGAAGTCACTTCGTGCTGATCACATTAAGATGTTTGTGTTAGATGAGGCAGATGAAATGCTGTCACGAGGTTTTAAGGATCAGGTCAGTTTTATGCCATAATCTTTATCAAATGTTCTAATCTTATTCTTGGGTTTTTTTTTCTTCAATTTTCGATGCTTGACATGCCTTCTCTTTTTCAATTTCCCTAAACTTGATCATATTGTCATTGATGATAAGGGAATTTCCCTTGATTATTTAATCGTTCTGATTGAAAAATTCTTGCTATCAGATCTATGACATTTTCCAGCTTCTGCCAGAAAAAGTGCAAGTCGGTGTCTTCTCTGCAACAATGCCACCTGAGGCCCTTGAGATCACCAGAAAATTTATGAATAAACCTGTGAGGATTCTTGTGAAGCGTGATGAGCTCACACTGGAGGGTATAAAACAGTTTCACGTCAATGTCGATAAGGAAGAATGGAAGCTTGAGACACTATGTGATCTGTATGAAACCTTAGCCATTACTCAGAGTGTCATTTTTGTGAACACCAGACGCAAGGTTGACTGGCTGACAGACAAAATGCGGAGCAGAGACCATACAGTCTCTGCCACCCATGGAGATATGGACCAGAATACAAGAGACATCATCATGCGTGAATTTCGTTCTGGGTCATCTCGTGTGCTCATCACCACCGATCTTCTTGCTCGTGGTATTGATGTCCAGCAAGTCTCTCTTGTTATAAACTATGATCTGCCTACTCAACCTGAGAACTACCTCCACCGTATTGGACGAAGTGGACGTTTTGGGAGGAAGGGTGTTGCAATCAACTTTGTGACAAGCGATGATGAAAGGATGTTGTTTGACATCCAGAAGTTCTATAATGTGATTATTGAGGAGCTGCCAGCGAATGTTGCTGATCTTCTTTGATGAGATTTTGCCCATCATTGCTAGTGGAGACTGGAGCCAGTTGGAAGCTGTTTAGCAAGTTTATTTGTTCTCTCCCTCTTTTTTCCTTTCTTTCTCATTTTCCCCCTTGTTTTAAAGTCTTATTTTATAGCCATAGGCTTATTTGGTATCGTGGGCAATTATTGTTGCATGTTTGGTAACTAAGGTCCATATATGGGGTTTCATTTTTCTTGGCACATGTTTATTTGTTTTTTTTTTTGGGCTATGGTTAATTATTTTCGATAAAATTTGATTTGATCTGAATAATTTGTTCAAATTGTTCACTTTTAGTTTAAAAGTTTATAATTCGAACTTGAAATGATTTAAATATGTATGATTTGAATGTGACTAATCTGAGTGTCAAATAACTTGAATTCATGATAATTTAAATTTAAAATTACTCAAATTTTGAAAAAAAAAAATTATTTAACTTAAAATGATATGATTCAAATTCAACTTGACTTGTTTAATTGTCATCTCTACTTCTAATTAAATATTATAATCCAAGTTCCTTCAATTGCATGCTTTGAATAAGATCATCTGCATGGATGAGGAATGACTATTATTTTATACAGGTACCTTGTTTATCTGTTATATTTATTAAATGGAAAATAAGAAAATAAATAAATATAGTATAAACCCTTACCTTAGCTAATTAACCTTGCAATGTAGGAATAGAAATAACTACATTTTCAAATAGAAACAGAATATTATGACTTTTCGGGCCAAGCCCCAAACGTGGAATGGGGCTTCCCGAAGAGAGTAGAATGGAAACAGAAGTGCATGCTAGATTCTGCGGCGGAGTCTGAAACTGTCAGGAGTTACTAATATGTTGCCCCGCTGCTGTGCTCTTAATTTCTGTTTCAGTACTTCATTGCTATTAACACTGCCATTTGGACAGGGCGGTTGGCACTTTTGCAGAAAATCTGAGGTTACATTAAATATTTTGACAGATGTTACTCCTTGTTTTTTTACAATTAATATTTTGGCAGAATACATGCTTATGTAGGTTTTCTTTTTTTCATTTTTCTCTTTTCAAAATAAAAGTATAATATTGTGTCTTCAAATTAAGAAATTTGTAAATTTCTATTTCCTACTTTTGAAAAAAAATCCACGTTGCACTAAAAGATTGTTTTTTTCTCAATATATTTCTTCACAGTATCCGCAAGGCATGGGCCTCGACTCACCGACAAAACGACAGAGAGATTTCAGATAAGATACAAGCCTCGAAAAATATATTTTTCTTATAAGAGTAATTCAAAATTTTCATGTAAAAATTTATTGCACATGACTGCTTAGAAATTTTAAAAAATAAAAAAAAAATTAATTAAGGTTTAACAATAAGAGACTAAAATAATATATTCTAAATTTAAAAATGTTCATTTCTCTATCTATTTTTTTGGTTCCAAGAGGGTTTCTTGCACAAAAAGGAGAGAATAAAATGCAGAAAGAGCTGTGACCCATTACAATAATATGCAAGATTCAATGATTTTCATTCATACAAGGAAACACGAAATTAGGACAATGGCTTCATGCCTTGGTCAGACCACACGCGTGACAGGAGTCCCACACGGATACGATTCCTGGTAATCAGCAATTAGCAATACACGAGTATCTTTGAAATTAGCTGCTGCTGAAGCCTGAAAAGTGAAATGCCTAGACGTTAATTGGTCATCTTACCATGTGCTTAACGGCTTGGCCTACCATTTTATTAGATCCCAAGATAGCTTCTCATTCCTCGTAGAATTATGTTCCTTGATTCTGTTGACTAATTAGCTATCGCCACGTGAATGCATAGGATTAATACGTGAAACACTACTGAATCAAACTCGTATTTCTCGCGGAGTATTAAATTAATAGTTAGAGTAATAATTACATGATTATGGTTAAAAAAACAAACAACATAGGATGGCCCATAAAATCATGTAGGAGGATGCAGCATGGCAACGTGCACCTGAATAACAGGGTGTAAGAAAGAGGGGAAAGGTAATTTCCGGTCCTCCTTTGCAGCGGCTCTCCCGTGGAACACGAACATATTTTCCTCTCTGAAAAGAAAAATACTAACGGAGCAAACTTCCAAAGGACCGGACCAAAGCGGCTAATTTACAAAATTTGAGAACTTCCTTTGTCACCTCCACCTCTCAAAAGTACAGCCACCGCTTTACATCATCAGTTCATCATCATCTCCTTTTTTCAATTATTTTTATTAAAAGAAAAATACAAGTCTAAATATCAAAAGCCGTTTAAACTTTCCACTCATTCATTGCCATTTCGCGAAATTTCGCTCTTGTCTCTGCTCTGCTCTGCTCTGCTCTGTTCTGCTCTTCGCCGCTTTTAATTTTTTTTTTTTGCTGTCTTCTTTGCATGAATGAATATTTATTTACGCACGTGCTTCTAATTTTGATACCAATTCGCTGAACCTTCTTCCTTCCGGAACTCTCCCCTTTTCTTTTAGTCTGTATTTTTTAATTTTTGAATGGCGATATCCGAGCCACCGGAGATTTTAGGGAGCATGGCAACGGTGGCCAGCAGCTCTCACAGCGACTCAGATCTTAACCTCTTGTCAATTCGTCGTCGAACCTCCACCACCGCCGCAGCCAGAGCTCCGGACCCTGACGATTCGGGGAACGGCGAGGCCGTGGACAATAGAGATCGAGTGGAATCGGCCAATTTGATGAGTAACGTTGCAGCAAATGCAAACGAGATGCCAAGTAATTCCGATATAATATTCACGTATCGGCCTTCTGTTCCCGCTCATCGGAGGATCAAAGAAAGCCCTCTCAGCTCCGGCGCCATCTTCAAACAGGTTTTTATTTATACGTGCTTTTTATTTGAGATAGTCATCGCTTTGATGTGGAATTTTGCGGTTTCCACCTCTGAAAGTTTTACTTCTGTTGAATGTTCATATATTTTTCTGTTATTTTAATCTTAAAGTTTAAGTGTAAGTTTGTTCTGGTAGTTAGTTAGGGTTTGATACAGTTTACTACAAGCTTGATAGTTTTAAAAATAATAGAATGCTTGAATTGATTGAATTTAGTATTTCTAGCTCTGATTAGTGATTTTTTCAACATAATAGCAGAGTCATGCGGGTCTGTTCAACCTCTGTATAGTAGTGCTTGTAGCTGTAAACAGCCGGCTTATTATTGAAAACCTAATGAAGGTTTGTGTTTGAATTTTAGTTGGTTGGTATTAATGGACTTATAGTTTATTGGATTAATGGCCTATTATTATTCTTCTTGTTGTTAAATGCTGCAGTATGGGTGGTTGATTAGATCTGGATTTTGGTTTAGTTCAAGATCGTTGAGTGATTGGCCTCTTTTTATGTGTTGGTAATGCTTCCTTAATCTGAGCTTAATTTTAATTTCTGCTAAGAATATCACATGTGAGGGAAGGCATGTCTTCTTGGATTATTGTTCTCATCTTGGTTTTGTGGGCTGGATCATCATTTAACTCAGTATGTTCCGCTTGGTGGTGCACATTGCAGTCTTACTCTCCCGATTTTCCCACTTGCGGCCTTTGTAGTTGAAAAGTTGGTGCAACGCAATTATATATCTGAACCTGTAAGCGCTTCAACTGCAGGCTGCAGCTATTGATGAAATTGAGCTTGTTGTTTCCTTTTTTCTTTTTTACTTTACTTGAACTTTGAATGGAAAAGAATTGGTGATCTGGAAATTGCTTCCCTGTTTCATATGTTTGGCTTCAGCCCTTGAAAAAGTGTACTAACTCTTCCTGGAGAACCAGACAATGCATTGTGTTTTTGAGTTGCAAAAACTTGACTGCTAATTTCTATATTGTAGGTTGTTGTTTTTCTTCATGCAATCATTAGCACAATTGCGGTTTTGTATCCAGTTATTGTTATTCTCAGGTGAACTTTCTTTTTTTCGTCCATTCTTTCCTTTGGATTTGCTTTTTATTCCAATTATATTGTTATCTATTAATTGTCTACTTAGCATTGAAATATGTTCTTTTGTCAGCTTTCCAAGGTTTAAGTTGCTCTAGCCTACTAGGTTTACAAGATGCTCAACTTCTTTCTTATATATAGTTTATATACATGTATCTAAGTTTGCATTAGATGAAAGCCTGGGCTAAGCCCACGTAAGAATTTTCAAGCCCTTTTCTCAACTATAACTTAACAAAATTTCAGTGAAGGAACTTCCTGTCTGGTACATAATTCTCTCTTTAATTTCTTTAATTTTTAGGTCTTATGTAGTTGTGTTGTGTTCCATTCAGTATTTCACACCTGATTCTTAAAGAATAAGAGGAGAGTTGTGAACATTCTTAATTATTGGACTCACTCTGAATTGTGCAGGTGTGATTCTGCATTTTTATCAGGCGTGGCATTGATGCTGTTTGCTTGTATTGTCTGGTTAAAATTGGTCTCCTATGCTCATACTAACAATGATATGAGAGCACTTGCCAAGTCAGCTGAAAAGGTATAGTAAAATTACTTCTGAAGTTTCAAGGTTGATTAATGTAAACAGCATGTTCGTATTTGTGATAAAAGAAAATCAAGATTGTGCAGGCTTACTGCAGACAAAAGCTTGTAGTTCTCTCTATTCCCCCCTCACCCCCCCCTCCCCCTGCGGTTCCTCTTTTTTCTCTTTTTACAATTAAACCGTGTGCAATCAATGATTTATGCACAATTTTTTGAGTTTGGTTGGGAATGGAGAAATATGGCCTGGAAAATAAGTTTTTGATCATAAAAATGCTCCTTGGTTCACATAAAAAATCTGGTCAAATATTAGGTGTGATTTTTTTCATTAGAATAGGAAGAGAAATTGCTCTTTACATCTTCCCCCTTCTCTGTACTTCAATTCATGTCATGTGTCCTACTTACATTATTATTGATCCGTTCAGTATGATCCTCTTGTTGATGTTAGGGAGATATGGACCACTTGTATGATGTTAGCTTCAAGAGTTTGGCATACTTCATGGTAGCACCCACATTATGTTACCAGGTAAGAATTATATGCTTTTTAGTGCCTAGACTGATAATTATTCTTTGTCTTGTGCTGCAAATGTAGTGTGTATGAGTGCCCAATGCCTAAGCTAGAATCTGTATGTGTTACTGTTTAATCTGTAATTGTATTAAACAGCATGGCTTGATATTGGCAATCTCTTGTTTTGAATGTTGATCATTTCCGTTGCAGCAAAGCTATCCTCGTACACCAGCTGTTCGAAAAAGTTGGGTGGTTCGTCAATTTATCAAGTTAATAGTATTTACCGGACTCATGGGTTTCATAATAGAACAGGTGGGTGCCAATTCTTCAGTTGGTACTAGTGTCCCTTATTCTGCCTTTTGTTTCGGGATTTTTTTGTTAGATGCTAAAATTTTTCATATGTATGTACATAATGCTGCAGTATATCAATCCAATTGTTCGGAACTCTCAACACCCTTTGAAGGGGAACCTTTTATACGCCATAGAGAGAGTTTTGAAGCTTTCAGTTCCAAATTTATACGTGTGGCTCTGCATGTTCTACTGCTTTTTTCACCTCTGGTATATCTGCAGTTATTATTTCTGGACAATACAATTTTTTTCGCTTATGTTTTGTGATAAAAGATTTCTGTTGTAATTTCGGTTAAGTAATTGATTTTTCAATTGATAGCTACAATTGCGTTTACTTTAGCCAACCATGTCAAGCACCAGCATCTATCTCCTTCACAGTGTTGGAGAGCTAGGAAAGACTTATCTTTCCTGACCATGGTACATATTGGTTCTAGGTTTAACCATTTAGACAGAATCTGCTCCGTAAGATGGAGTATTAATGTGAAAGATTGCTCTCTCTCTCTCTCTCACACACACACATACACTTTTAGGCATGCACACACGTTAGCTCACTTGCACAATGTGCAGAGATCGGCCTTATCTGATCATTTAAAAAACTTTTGGCAGCATAATATTTATGTTGCATGCAGCATATTACCCTTATTTATGATCTACAAATACAGGTTAAATATACTAGCTGAGCTCCTCCGTTTTGGGGATCGTGAGTTCTATAAAGATTGGTGGAATGCAAAAACTGTTGAGGAGGTAAGTTCTAGAAGCCCTAAATTGTTTTCTTGGGCTATATTTCTTTCAATGCTTTGGTGAACTTCAATGTGAACAATTTGTGTTTTTTGCATGGATTTTCCTTTTTATGGCTGTCATCAGTATTGGAGAATGTGGAATATGGTACGTTTCATTTTACTCATAATCTGTTTTTTTTCCCTAACCTACTTGCTATACTGAATTATTGCCAGAGTTTTTTGGTCTTCTCATTGCTGTCGTATTATGCTGTTTTTGATATGACCCAAAATTTTAGAACTTCTTTCTTATGATTTTCTTGTTTCAACTGTAATATGCAATGTTAATGGAATCTTCATGCACTGTTGAATTCCCTTCTCTGGTTATGCTCTCCCTTATTTCTAATAAATTTTCAGAATAGCAAAATACTTCCTATGTGTTATCTCCAACCTTCTATTTAACTCTTTTTTTACAGTAAATGTTATCTCTCTCATTTTCTGTTTTCCCAGTTAGAAGGAAAAATCTACATAATTGTTGATAGAATTTTAATTGATTACAGCCTGTTCACAAATGGATGGCTCGCCACATCTATTTTCCATGCCTAAGGAACGGTATACCAAAGGTGAAATTCCCCTAAGTCTTGATTTCTATCTCATTAGTTTTCAAGTGACGGAAATATGGCAACTTTCCATCAAGCATGCTGTTATGTCATGGTTCTATTTATTCCCAATGGTGATACTTGCCAAGTCAGTTGTTTATTTTTGTATCAATATTTTTTCCTTTTCCCTCTTTATTCAGGGAGTTGCCATTGTTATTGCCTTCTTGGTTTCTGCTGTATTCCATGAGGTATGTGTTTTCCCATAGGTCTTATTCTTTCAACTTACCTTTTGTTGATGGAGAATAGGGTGGAGATTCCATAATTATTTAATTTTCTTGCATTATTGTTGTCTGATGTTGAATATACTCACTATTTAATATTTATACTTTAGTTATGCACCAATTGTTACCTTTTCTTTCGGACATTTGATCGTCTTCCGTTCACACTGTGAAATAAATGTGTAATCAAGATTCATAACAATCAGCAATCTTATGCTGTCATAACTGTCTTGGAGGATCCTATTTTCCTGTTTAGAGCTGTTACCTTATCAGTGAGGATAACTGGCAACTCAAGGAGGAAAGAATGGGAACAAAAATAAAAACAATAGATGCCAGTGCTTGTTTCTTATGATTTTTGCCATGACAAGAGCATAGGTTGGGCAAAGGGGGAGAAAGGAGGAAGTAATTTACAGTATTAGTTGCTTTTCGCATAAAAAAATTTACAGTATTAGTTTATAAATTTAGAAGTAGATATCTTTTTGTTGTATACCATCGCATGCTTTGTTTAATTCTTTCATCCTATGAATATATTTTGCTGCATTGATTTTGCTTCTGTTGTTTCATAATTCTGTTTACTTATTACAGCTCTGCATCGCTGTTCCTTGCCACGTATTTAAGTTATGGGCTTTTATTGGCATCATGTTTCAGGTAAGAATGTACTTGTGTCTGGTACATTAATATATTGAAATGAAGATCAATAATCACTTAGTACTTTGATATGCTACAGTACTAGTAGAACAAGAATCAATATCAGACATGAGATTTATGAAAAGATTTCTGTCTCTCCTTTTCTTCCTAATTTTTGCCCAGGTTCCCTTGGTCTTGATCTCAAATTATCTGCAAACTAAGTTCAGAAGCTCAATGGTATGCTTTTTACTTTGATTTGTATCTATGAAGCTTCTTTTCTTTTTAAAATTTGTTTATCAGTATCAAATTTCCACTCCGAATGAACATCTTGAGGGTTAAATTATACGGAGCAAATGTTAAGAAGTTAAGTTGCTTTCTGATTCTGAGAGTCTGGAACACCTGAATGTATGCCAGTGGGCTTGTTGTAGTGATGTAGGGGTATTCTGAGCATAGCAAGAGCCTAGGTATCATATGGTGGAAGAGAAGAAAGGGAAATTAACAACTAGAATTCCTTCTGTTCCTTTATTTGTTTTGCTCGAGGATATGCAATGTATATAGACTATCACCTAGAGTATCGTGTTCCTGTGGTATGCTGATGCCTGTCTATTGGCGTATGACAGTTGACATTTTTCCTTCCAATTCCAGGTGGGAAATATGATTTTCTGGTTCATTTTCAGCATTCTTGGTCAGCCGATGTGTGTGCTTCTGTACTACCATGATTTGATGAATCGCAAAGGGAAAGCAGATTAATCTACTACATTTTACAACGACCTGGTGCCTAGTGATGCAACTTGATCCAGTAGCGGCTGTGGATTGGTTTTATATGTGGTAACTCATCTATATCATCTAGCATTGCTGTGCTTGCTTTGGATTTGTATATTTCACTTCCTGCTGAGATGTTTTGATGACCCATAATATCATTTTCCTGAGCGGATATTTGTTAATCCCATCAATTCACAAGCAATTTTGAAAGCATAAAGCACTAGCAATGCCACAAATGTGGTACACGTTTCATCCCGCTGACTGTTGTGTTTATCAGTGGAAAGTTGTACATGATGCACGCCCGGCCTCTTGTCTACAGTTTGCCCATAATTTACTCTTTGAGAAACGTGACTGGAATTAGTAAGGCGTGGGAGTTTGGAGGCAACAATCTCGTGGCCCATAAACGTTTGCAAGTTCCCTCTTCAATTGCTTCCCTGTGAGTATAACAAATGAGGCTATTCCAATTCCGGCAAAAACCCTGTTTACAGCGCACGTTTCTGAAATTGTCTAATCTCTGTTTGTAGTCTAGACTGAACTTGGTTTTTTTCTCGCTTGGGAAGTGGAAATCTTCGTTACTGTGATGATTTTTATAGATAAAGTGCTGCATTTCAAAAGAAGAAGAAAGAGAGAGAAGAGTCCGTTATATTTTTATCATTTAATGGAGTTGTGTGCTGGATATTGACACGAGTGGAGCCCAGCAAAGCAGCCTTTGTCCCAGAAATGAAAAAGTACATTTATGGTAATAACAATTATAGAAGGGGCCTAGAGCCACACCATCATGATAACGGGTGGCGGAAAGTGGGAGCCATGTATCCTCATTTAATTATCATTTGGGTTAGGCTAAATATGGTCAACTTTAATGCTTTAATGAAGGTTTTTAGGTTGATGAAGTGATATGAAGGAAAACATGTAGACATGCAAACTAAGTATTACAAGTAGATACTATTTTTTGTCGTTTGAAATGAAGCAATTAGCAGGTAGAATACGTAAATTAATGATGTGGTTGAATGTAACCAAGCGCTACATGAAGTCATGTGAATGAGTGGATTTGGCTTTATAACACCCGACCTTTGCCAACTTTATGTAAGAACCACCGACGCAATTGCATTATTTAAAGTCAGCTCATCGTAGAATCATACAAGAAAAATTGTCTGGTCTCCATGAAATCAAACTCTATAATTCCACAACACTCCAAAGCACAAATTCCATTTAATTTATAGACACTACAGCTTTGCGAGAGAGAAGCTTCAAACTCCTAGCTTCAAGAGATTAAGAGAGCAATTCCCTACCCCAAAATCTCTGTGAGAATTCATGGAAGACTTGAGATCCAAATCATGTGGCGATGGAAGAATGCATCATATAGGGAGCTATAGCGGACCCACTTCGTCGTTTAGGAACGGTATCCACAGCATGCAAGATCTTAGGTGTTACAGTGCATCCTATGCCTCAGCAACGCGCCCTGGCCAGACCCAGATGCCGAATACGGATGCTAAGTTCAAGAAAGGCAAGTCAACAAAGGGGTCTTCTTCAAAGAGCTGGAGTTTCAACGATCCGGAGTTGAAGAGGAAGAAGAGGGTGGCTAGCTATAAGGTTTACACTGTTGAAGGGAAGGTGAAAGGGTCTTTAAAGAAGAGTTTTAGGTGGCTCAAGGATAGGTACACTAGGGTAGTTCATGGATGGTGGTAAATTTGTGGGTCAATTTAATCTACTTGGTTGGTTGGTTCAATCTCTACTGTTTCACGGTCCTTTGAATGAATACGTGGGTAAAGACCAAAGATGTTTGAGATCTAACGCAATGGTCCCGTTAAGTTAATAATCGTTGTAAATTGCTTTGTATACCTGGGTATATCTTTAGAATTGTTAATTAAAATATGATGCCTTTCGAGGAGTTTAAACTTTGCTTTCTGTTTGTGGTTCAAGGCTCGTTTCGTCTTTTCCCAAATTGTAAGCTATCTGATTCCGGAGGCATAATTACATTGACAATTGGAACATGAAAATCCAATGCTTGTGGTAGAACTGGTGATAGTCTGACGAATTTCAAGGCTAGCAGCAGAGGGTTGGGGATTGCGGGTCAAGGCAATTGTTGATTGTGAAAAGGGAGATGAGACCAGCAGACCGATAACCCGCAGCAGCATCAGCATCAGCATCCCTGCGTTGGAACTTCTTACTTGTAACCCACCTGTCCAATCTTTGACGTTGTTTATTTCAACCAAACTGATGTTCGAAAGGGAGCTCAGGGTTAATTCCAGTTGGTCAACGGAACAAGAAAATCCCACAAGATGAAAGGGAAAACAGAAAGGGGCCTGATGCAAAGCAATGCTTAAAATTAATCGATGACCATTTTCTGCTGTTAAGTTCACAAGAATAACCTTGTCTTGAACCCCACTTTCCCGTAATACGTTTGTATATATAAATAGATAAGCCGCTACAAGAAAAAAGAACATATAAATTTGGCTTCGGAGCAGTAATATAAAAAAGAAAACGTCAGAACAAGGCGTAACATGAATACAGTACAAAATTTACAATGCCATAAAAGTTTCAAACCTCAAGAAGTCCAGATGACTGAGAAAGCATATGATATCTTAAATGAAAGGTACACCACAAAAACAGGAGTTAAAAACTGTTAGGAAAATAGTAGCCACACCACACCGTCTAGCCTCACAGGCAACAACTTTGATGCAGTCAATTCTCACTTCACAAGCTTTCCATCGGTGGACAACTTTATGCTTTGGGTGCACTCAAATCATACCAGGAGCTCCCAAGTTACAAATTCCTTGAAAACAGCCCCCCTCCCCCACCCCCACCCAAAAAAAAAAAAGAAGGAAGCATACTTCTTCTAAAATGTAGTAGTAGTAGTACATCAACCATCTCATGGTTTACAACAATTCATATAGCTGAGCATTCAATAATGAACTCTCTCATCACTTTCAAATTGCAGGCCCTCAATTCCCTTGAGCGCAGCTTCGTAGTTCTTGACATGAACGTGTTTCTCCCAGACAATGTCCGCTTTGCATCAGCAGATTCAACAGGACTTCGTTGTTGACTTGAAATTTTGTGCAATGCTCCAGGGCTAGCATCAGTCGTACGAGAACGCTGGGCCTCAGCCTCAACTAACAGCAAATGCATCACGACTGCTAGAAACAGCAACTCGCCTTGAAGTGGATCCACCAGACTGCCCCATAAACTTAATCCAAGTAAAATCCAAATTAGCTCTAAAAAGTTAAGAACAAAATGATATATACAATGCTACTGCTAAAAGGAAATGGGACTACATCATAGGAGCAGTTCAAAATTACCAATATTTGTTACTAAAAATGTTGTACAGGGAATCTAAAGCACAGATCCAACTTTTGGACATAAGTATATGACTACGAAGCCTCCTAATTCAACTAAAAAGAGACTTGCAGATGACAGAGACATATCCTAATATCGGTCGTCATGTACCATCACAAATGAAAACTAGAGATATGCCCAAAACTGAAAAGGACGCAACACAGTAACTGGAATAAAATGCAAAATCGATAACAAATCTCAAATAACTATATACAAGTGCAATGCACATAACCACATAATCATAAAATTTACCATAGAATCTTTAGTAATTACAGGGTCATTTGCAACTGGACTTTTCTGCTTTGCATAACTTCCAGAAGTCATCAAGGGTCCTGATGTTCTCCGCCGAGAGGAATCCATGGATGACAAACCAGCTGCTCGAACATCCTCCCCTGCTGCAACAATGAGATGCAAATCGTATAATTCCAAGCATAATTTGATTTTCCAACTTGAAAGAAGGCGATCAGATGATACTAATGCATGTATTTCATTTTCTTATTAAATATCAAAGAGAATTTTAAGAAATTCGGAAAGGAATAACATTGTGCATGCACGCGTGGATGTAAACATGCACACTTGAGTAATCAAAACCTCAGTAATCAATCATTTGAAAGGAGCACCAGCTACCTGTATGTCTGTCAGCATTAGCAATTGCAGGGGGCATGGCAGAACTTGTTCCAGCACCAGGGCCCTAACAAGGAGAAGCATTACAAAAGATGCATTCCCAACCAATTACTAACATAAGTAAAACACCCTACTAAGCACTCACAACAGCTCGAGCTGGAGGAGTTGCCAGCTGTGATTGCTGATACTTCAAAATGGTCCAATCAAAGACATAATCAAACTGGAAGCCTGTTCAGCAATGAACAAGAACAATAAGAAGATGTGATGTCACTGTGATCTGTGGAGTCAACACATGTTGATAGCATGTACTGCTAAGACTGTAAATTCAAACCTTCACGAATGAAGAGGTCACGAAATATTCTTTTAAGATAAGCATAGTCTGGCTTATCATCAAACCTTAGTGAACGGCAATAATGGAAGTACGATGCAAACTCTGTTGGATAACCTCGACATAAGGCCTGAAACAGCATCAATCTTCAGTCACAACTTTGAATGTAAAATCAGAACCTCTAAGCCACATATCTACCTCTTTCTATTGCTTCAAATTCCCTTTATCAAAACCTAATGCAGCTGCAATATTTAAGGACATCCTTACCTCGATTGAAGTAGAAACCTTCTTCTCACTAATTTTCTCATATTTCTGTTTCTTAGTTCCAGCCTTCAGACCTTGCCAAGGAAGACTATTAAAAGAAGAGGCATCAATAAAGAAACTATTAAGGAAATGAACACAAGACAACCAAAAATGTAGCATAGGTAGCAAGAATCACCTTCCTCTTAGGAAGTACATGAGCACATATCCAAGAGACTCTAAATCATCCCTACGGCTTTGCTCTACATGGTATATAAGGGCAGAAAGAATCAAAATTAAGAAGACTTGAAGAAAGGCCTACAAATTAAAGAAAAGACACCAGAAGTAAACCATTGACCATACATACCAATGCCCAAGTGTGTGTTCATGCTTGCATATCTTGCAGTTCCAGTCAGATTCTTATTTTCCCTGAAACAGTCATTACCAGGTAGAATATAAAATATTGGCCAGGCACATCCACCACATATTATCAACAGAAAAATCAGTAAAAAGAATATTGGAACATAGAACATGCTGGTGCAAAGCAAAGAAGTCGGATGCATCATCATTTCCACCACTACAAGTACAGGTACTACCCTTGTGACAGTTCTTCACAATGCTTGATCTTGGAAAATCACAAATAAATGCCATGCTAAAAGATTACAGCTATAAGTTAAAATGTTATAACCAACCTTATTGGAGAATCCCAAAACTCAGAAGACAAAACAAACCAGGACCAGACAGCTCAATTAAATTGCAGACTGATTATGGAACAAAACTGGAAATGGAAACATGTGTTCTAAGGTACTAGAGCCCAAAATAAAAGTTAATAACTTTATTTTATTGGCAATGTCCAATGCTTGAATTTATTTTTGCATCATATTAATTCATTCACACATTGACATGAGTTATGTATTGAGTATAATATCATTTCTCTGTGAACATTTTCATTCCAAAAATATATGGTAGATTTATATGCATAAATCCATAATAATCACAGAAAAGTTAAGGGAATCCTTCAGAACTCACCCCTTCTAAGCGAGGAGGTGAAGAACAAAGAAGGGAATCAGCTCAGATGACCATGTTGGTATTAGTAAACAACTCAAGAAGATGAGAAATAAAGAAGGGATGAAATAAAAGTATTTCTTCCATTTTAAGGGGAAAGGGGGGGGGGGGGGTAATTGAAACAAATACACTCCTTTGAAACTACATGTAAAATACATTAGATCATAGACATGCAAACTTCTCTCACCTGTAAGGAATGTGTTGATGCGTTGAACTGTCTCTATATTTCTTAGCCAGACCAAAGTCGATGATGTAGACCTATGTGAAAGTGAAAAGAAATAAAATATTAAAATCTCCTGCAACATATAACCGAAAAAAAAGACATCTGTCATAATGATATTTTGACCAGAATAGAGAAACCTGATTCGCACGCCTTCCCAAGCCCATGAGAAAATTGTCGGGCTTAATATCTCGATGTAGGAATGATTTTGAATGAACAAATTCGACACGATTGATCTGGGCAAAAAAAACAAAATTGCATAAAGTGATAAGACATTAAAATAAAGGAAATGAATTAGCAGATACATGACATTCAACGAAGCTACCATTTGATCTGCAAGCATGAGAACTGACTTCAATGAGAGTTTCCTACTGCAGAAATTAAATAGATCTTCAAGACTAGGTCCAAGCAAATCCATAACCAGAACATTATAATCTCCCTCAGCTCCGAACCATCTCACATTTGGAATCCCAGCTGCCAAGAGGAAGATCAAGAAGGGGCAGTCAACAGTTGCAGTCATAAGAAACAATATGATTTATAAATATGAAATATTGAACAAAGAACTTTATGTTCTAGAAAACCAAAAGACAACTCAAAGCATCATTACTTCCTCCCTGCAGGATCCTGTATAACTTTGATTCATATAGCAGCTGAGGATGCTTAGTCTTCACATTTTCCTGATCATTAAAAGAAGTATAAAAAAGGTCATAAACTTCCTCATATACCAAAAGAATTTATTATGGTTAAAACGACAGCATCAAAGGAGAAAATCACTATCAAATTACTAAATATAAGAAAGCAATTATTGTACAGAACATTAGAACTTGGAACCAATTGAATCAAACCATTAATTAAAGTCGAAAGTTATTAGTTAATTATCTTATTCAAAATGAAAACGCCCCCTCATAAAAACTAATAAGTATCATTGATTGGCGTTCAACCAATTCGCACCGAATATCAAGAAAATTATGAGAATAATGTACATACCATGATAATCAAGACTTACAAAGGAAGTCATGGAGTTGAACCTTATTTATCTCAGGAGATAACCACCCAAAGTATATTCTTCTTATCCACTATGATGCCAGCCAACCATTAGAAAATAAAAAGAAATTACTTATGAACTAATTTGATCCTCCATTTGATGAGATATGATAATCCCATCCTGTTAAAGCTTAATTAATAGTCTGCTTCACTGTTTCCCCTTTTTCCATCAAGGGAGTCCACAAACTATGATTATCGTTTGTTTAACACAAACCAAAAAACTGTAAAAAAGATTCAACACCAGGTCAAGCAAAATACTGTCATGCTTCCCATGAACAGTATACTTCTATCCAAGACAATACACTCAAATGACCTCCTATAAGTTGAAATAGAACTTGACTTAAATAAAAGCATTTTTATTTATCTTTCCGCTACATATTATCTAGAAACCAATTAATTATACCATAGCAGATTTCTAAACTTTTTTGCTTCAAAATAAACTATGACTCAACTGCATCACTAAGTTATAAATGATCCTGTTTACACAAGAAATCTAATGAACAGCGGGATCGAATTAAAACCTAAACCAGCACAACAACTACATTGCTATTTTATAAACGAACACACTATCATGCAACAAACTAAAGTTAGAAATAAACAAACAAGAAAAGCAAGAAAATCATACAATATTCAACAAAAATAGAAATAAGCAAGTACTGCTTACAAGCTTAATGGCAACCTCTTCATTCGTCTGAATATTCGTACCTGCAGAGAAAAAAAATCAATCACCAAATTATACTAAAAAAAAGGAAAAATCAAACGAAAAAGAATATTTAACAAACCCAGATAGATCTCTCCAAAAGAACCGCTACCGATCTTACGACCAAGACGAAACTTATTACCCACACGAGGCTCCATCAACTCGACTTAAAATAAGTAAAAAAAGAAGGAAGAAAATTCGAAACCCTAACTATAATCCGAAACCCTAATTTAGAAAATCCCCCAAATAAAAAAAACGAGGAAATTATACGGTGACACTAAACACCGAATCAACCGCAACGACAATTCCAACACATCCAAATTTTCGATCACTTGAAATAAATAAAAAAATTCTACAGAAAAATCAAGAGGGAAAAAAATAAAAAAGATCTAGAGTTCCGTGTTTGTTTTAAATCAAAAAAAGAAATAAAATTAAACAAAAAAACACTAGGGTTATGTTAGGTTAATCCAAAGAGGGCAGACGTAGCTAAGAAATCATAATTCTATTTCTCTCTCTAAAAACAGGTAAATTTGCATATTTTCTCTCTCTAAAAACTTTGTTTTCTCGCATTATGGATTTGATCCAATCGAAGCGAACGAACGACGGAGGACGTGTCTGTTTTTGTTCTGTGTGGGTCTCTCTCTTTCTTTTTCTTTTTCCTCGCTTTCTTGCTTTCCTTTTTCTTTTTTAAAAAATGAAAATAAAAATAAATTTCTGGGTTTGATAGAGAGAGAGATAGAGAGAGAGAGAGAGAGCGAGAGATGCTAGGCCACGCGTGTTTGGTACGCGTGCAAAGGATGCGAAAGTTCCTCTTGAGTAAAAAATGTATTTTCGCGCCACTGTCAAGGGGAGGGCTTCCTCCGTCACGTGCTTTTTTATCCGTCTGAAATCTATCGGAGTCAGTTTGCCACGTGATCTTTTTTATCCGAACACTTTAGTTTAGCATGCTCTCGGCGCAAATATGAGCCGAGCTAAAAATCCAATTGAGCCGTCTGCAATGTCTACAATCCAATTGAACATGGGCCATTGGGTCCATTAAAATGGGGAATGTCTGCCGAGCCCAGAGTTCAACTTGCGGCTCTTGGCTACGTACACCAGAAGATGACACGGAGGAACTTATATAGAATTCATTAAAGTTAAGGGTTCGTTTGTTTTATAATAAAATATTTTTTAAAATTTATATTTATTTTATAAATAAAAAATTAATTTCAGATATAAAATATTTTACAAGTTAATAGGACTAATTATAAAAAATATCTTACATCTTTGAAAGACATAAGACATTTTTCAAAAAACAATAAAAATAAGTTTATGAGTGTAAGTTTGATAAATATTAATATTTAACTTAAAATATTAAAAAATAAAAATATTAATATTTAATTTTAAAAAAATTAATTTCAATATTAATATTTAAATTATACAATATTATTACAATTAAAAATATTATTTTAATAAAATCATTCAATATAATTAAATTTTTTATTTATAAATGAAATAAATCTTACTAATAATTATAATAAAAAAATATTTCAATAATCATCTTTTCATAAATACATATTTATAATAGATTTAAATCTTACTAATAATCAAAATAAAAAAATATTTCAAAAATTGAAAAATACTTTTTTATATATTCGGTAATCTTACCAAATATATAAAATTTCCTTCAACAAGTTATTTTTTGACTACCCAAAGTTTGTAAATATTTCAATAAAAATATTAAATACAAATAATTTTAAAAATTAAGATTTATGCATTAATAAATTTTAATAATATATACAAAAAGACTATTTGTATTCAATGATAAAAACTTTTATTATAATTTTTAATAAAATTATTTTTCAAAAAATATCAAAACTTATTAAAAAAATTTCAAATTTTGTACATATTATTTATTATAACAATATCTTTCACTCTATAAATTTAACATTTTTATTTTATTTAATCAATTTTAATAGAATTCTCGTAAAATTAATTTAAATAGCCTTTCATGAGTAACGCCCTACCATACATACGTTACATAAAACGCAACAAAAGATTTTAAAAATTTTCCTTGAGTAAGATCAAAGCCTAATTTGAACTTGTTTAATGTAAATTTAAAATTTAATTGTTAAATCATTTCAATACATATTGATTTGATGCAAAGATGACAAAAGAAAAGTTTTCAAAACTGGTTTAAACATGTATCGAGTTGTTACCCCTTAACCATACAGATAATCAATAGATGTGACATCAAGATTGAACACGTACCCAAAAAAGATAAGCTGGGAATCTATCCACTAAAACTCTGTTTTAATAGGAATATAATCTTTACATGAAAAGATTTAATATTGGAAATGCTATTGGGAAATTGATAAAGTTAGAACATAATATATAAAAAAGTATTTAATCTATTCAGAAGAATTTAAATATATTTTTATTTTAAATTAAATAAATATTTATATATATATATTTTAAATCAAATAAACTCTTATTATTAATAGTTGACTTAATTAATATATTACTTATAATTCTATATTACGTGACACTAACATAACACTAATATAACATGTTATCATATTATAATGAACAATAACATGTTATATTCATATAACATAATAATATAATATCATTTTTTTATTTTTCACATTAATACTATGTCAACACTACATAGATATAAAATTATAATGAACATTTTAATTAATAATAATTAATCCATCATTATTTATAAAAAATTATTTAATAAAAATAAAAATAAAAATATTAATTGAATGTAATAAAAAATAAAAATTTATTTAAAAATTTTAAATAGTTAATTAAAATTTTTAAATATTATGCTTAAAATTAATGTATGCCTATAAGTCAATCGGCTAAACACACAAATACATTATTACTATTTTCAGCATCAAATTTAATAAAACCTTGTTTTACTTTATGTTTACAATTGTTACCATTAACTAGTGAGATAAAATCCACAAAATTAGACATGTTTTGTTAAATAATATAAAAATTATTATAAATATAATTATAAAATTATAAAATTTTTTAGTTAATATTTTACCAAGATTAGACACTGATAAACTCATGAAATGATTAGATGATTACGTTTCTCATTTATAAAATAAACAATGAATCTCATTATTTAAAAAAAATATAATTAAATTAACTTACGATATCACCAAATATGACTCATCATAAAAACTTCATGACGACTATAAATATAAGAAAGTCTTCATTCAATGTAATGATTTAAATAACACTAATAATGTATTTTCAGGTTCCATCAAGTAAGAAAAGTCTTCATTCAACTTAATGCTTTAATAATGTGTTTCCATGTCCCATTGACTTATAAGGAATGCATTAACTCTATCAACACTAAAATCAATCATTACCTACATATCTAATACCGAAACATACCTTCTGATGAAGATTATCCTTTATCATTTGTGGACATAATGTTCGATTTTAAACTTAATTATCTTCAAAACTTGCTATATAAGGTAAGTAGCGAGATAAAGAAAATTACATAAACAAAATATAATCTTGTTTAAGAATTTTTTAAAAAAAAATTTTCAGCTAGTTTTATTATATGATTAAATTGATATATGGTGCATGGCTGTTCCGAACATTCCATTACCAACTGACCATGAATTTGAAACCTTTTCCATGTATTTCAGTAGCTACCTTAGAAGATTAACACCCAAAATTTTCTTTTTTTTTTTATTCAGAGAAGAAGAAGAAGAAGAAGAAACAAAGAAAGAAAGATAAAAGTGAAATCGAGTATACAACTTGGGGTAATGCAGAGATATATACAGATACCCAGTAGCACACACACACATACATATATATAGAGAGAGAGAGTGATAGAAAGAGAGAGAGAGAGAGAGAGAGAGAGAGAGAGAGAGCTAGAAAAGCCGTTGCGATTGACCCCAGGCATTTATGGATTGAAGAAAGTGGAGCCACATTTGCATTTCCATCCTTCAGGCTCATAATTGGCATATTGAATTCCCAGTTTATCAGAAGTTGCAGGAATTTGAGTGGCCACACAAGGAGTGCAGCGTCCACACTTGCGCCGACAGTTTGGTGGCCTTGATCCAAGTCTTCCCAGCATTCTACTACATGTTTCTTCGCTCCCATAAACGACTCCACCCTTACTTTCAAGACCCTGAAAGGTCAAATTATAAAAACAACTCCGGTGGTCAAAAACTAGGCAAAAGATAAAACCCCAAAAAGAGAACAAGATCATCATTCAAGTCTGAAAATTAGCAAGGAAGAGAGTAAACTTAAGGAACCTGTTTAGAGTCAATGGGAACCCCCTTGAACTCTGGAACTTTATCTGATTGATCAAGTTTAGATAATTAGTAAAACACCAAAAGAAGAAATTGACAGGGAAAAGTTGTGTGAAACCAAATGTTTAGGAGTTGGATTCTTTTATCCACATTAAAGAAAAAGTTGTGGCCAGAACCAGTATAAGAAAAGGTTATAAAGAAGCTTTTGCTGCTGAAAGTAGGGGGGAAAAGCCAAAAACTGGCAAAGAAAACAATTATCTAGCGAAAAGTACGTGAATCAGACAAATGGAGCTGCAGTATATCAAGATGAATGAATATATAACAAACCTTGTTGAGAAGTAACATCATGAGATGCTAAAGACCTGGTTGATACTAGAATCCAGCTTATGATATGCAAAGCAACAATGAGATAATAATACGTTCTTCGCTTCATTTTCCTCAGAGCCCTCCAATGTGGATGCGATGACGCTCTTTATTCAAGAGACAGAGAGAGAGGAGTGCTCAGTTCAAGAGGAACAGCAGAACAGTTTGGAATAGAAAACTCTGTAAACCAATCTTATAGAAACAAGCCAAATATGGGAAAAGCACCATCCACTATATTCGTTCATAAATACAAATAAAACAAATTGGATTAAGGAGCTAAGCAAATCTCTCTCTCCCCCAGATGTCTTGGTAGAGAGATCTTGCTTCACAGACAAGTTATTCTGCCTTTCTTATCAAACAGATTAGGACCTAGGGAACACCTGCTTTCCTGATCATGCGCCTTTTTCCTTTTGACAACTCTACCAGTAGTGGTAGATTTTGAAAGGGTGCAGTGAGTTGAAAATTCTTGTCTACGTATATATCTAGAACTCTTCATTTGTTCTTTGGGCACTCTTATATTTGCTAGTAGCACCGACCACAACTTTGGCATGAGTCCTTTTTACTCGTTAATTAAATTGTTTATGCTAGTCTATAAATTTACCTTAGTAATTATCTACTATAATAAAAGTACATAAAGTCGTGTAAAAATTTATGTATACATAATTTATATTAATAAAAATTTAAAATATAAAATTATATCTAATTTTTATACATAATTAATAACGAAAATAATTTTAATAAGATTAATTACTGGCATTCAATACATTAATATCTTTTTTTATTTTTTAAAAGTTAGTATTTTTTTTTAACTTTTCAATAGTTGAAAATTTTATATTATTATAGATAGAAAAGAGGATCTAATCTTGCCTTTTACATAGTGAATCTCTTCTCTTATCTATTATAAGATCGATTTCTTACACAGACTTATATTTTTAAATTTGTATATAATATTAAAATTTAATCTACTTTTTTATGTTATATTATATTATAGACTATAATATTAACATCAAATTATTTTAATTTAATTTTAACAAAATATAAAAATAAATAATATAAATTTACATTTTAATTTTATTAAAAAAATTAAACAATTCGATCAATCATGAAAAGAAAACGAGGGTTAATAAAAAAATTAATCATTCCCCTTTTGTCGAAGCCAATTCACTTTTCATTTAGCCTTCTTTATTTCCTGAAAAAACAAAATTACCAATCAAACTTGCACTGAGGCACTGATAGTGGCCATTCCCAAAAGGATGGTTTCCCGTTTTATGGCCCTAGTAATAGCCCAACGCCAGCCCTATGAAACTTGGGAATGCAGTTAAAATCCTTAGGCTGCGTGCCTACACTGCAGAGTTGCAGAGCCCTCATCGCTTGACTAGAAAAGCAGTAAGTACAATTGGATAATTGGAAACTATGCCCTGTGTCAAGGCATTCACACAAATAAACGAAATGAAAATGAGAGTCTTTAAGTAAAATAGTGCCAGTTGGGTCAATATCAGAACAGGTTGGTTTGATAAGGAACAGACACGACCACTTTGATCAGGACCATCGGCTTAATGACAAAAGCGTGGATTTTAGTGATTAAATGGCGACTGGTCAGACAGTAGAGCAAATGTGGTGGTCTTCTTTCAAACAGCTTCTACATTCAAAGCGGTGCTCTTTCACTGCCTCACATCATTGTCTCATCACTAATTTTTGGACTCCTTCCCTGTATAATTAATTGATCAGTACTCGCTTTTCTTTTCTTTTTCTTTTTTCCCATCAAAATGTCACTTGATTACACGTACAATTTAATTTATTATTTACAATATAAAATCTACATACAAACATTACTACAGCCAAGTGTTTGGTCATGCCAGGTTTAGCACTAGGACGTACGTACGTAATGGCGGAGGCATTGACACAGTTGTCAACCGCACACTTAAATTCTAATTAATTCTTAGTCCTTGTAACTATACAAAGTTTCTATATAAATCCTAATGCGCAACAAGTGTTTATGGCAGAAAAAAAAAAAGAAAAAGTAAAAGGTCATGATCAAATAAATAGAAGGCGTTGATATGTTTGAAATTTGACGTTTGGACTTGTTGGAAATGTGCAGTACAACCCCATGGCAAGGCAGGTACCAAAGTCCAAATCAAAAAGTTGTTGTCTGGATCTGAAGACCTAACACTTTTACGTCAGAAGAAAAATATTTTGTTTGATAAATCAGCTCCAACTTTTCACTTTTTTTAAGAATCATTTTCTGAATTTGCATTTTCAATCTTATGTCTAAAGCCTGAACATCAAACAAAATGAACAAGATATTAACAAACAAGATCAAACTTTTTAAGTTCATTGGACCTTTATATATATCAGGTAACTGCCAACAACAGCTCAACGATTTCTACCCGGAAAGAGAATAACAACTCGTTGAGAAAGTATGCATTCCGCAAGATGAATTTATCAACAAAGTGCTCACGAATTGATCACACACTACTTTTAACATGCATGTCGATCATCGTAGGGATGCAAAGAAACTAATAAACACATAAAAGCAAAGGCTGAGAAGCAAGTGCTTAATCTAAATAATTTGCTAGATTTACAAGATAAGAATCACTTCATGAAAAACAGAAAGCTGATAACCGGGCATTTTCAAGGAGAAAAAGAACAGAAAGTGAATCAGTTCCAACTTTTAAATTCAATCCTTGTAAATATATACCTCCAAACCATGTTTTTTTTTTTTTTCCTATTCATTCGCTCAGCAAAAGGGGGTTGGTTATAGACCACGGGGTTTTCTTTTGCCATGGCTGAAAGTTAATCTCAGGCAAGCTTCGGGAACACCCATAGCTTAAGGTGGCGCTGCCTCTTCATTTATTATATACTACTACTGTATAATTCAGTACTCAGCAGACCACTTCTCAGTTCCTAATGTCAGCACTGATGATGGAGAAAAAGCAACTAAAGTGGAAGAAAAAACAAGAAGCTTGTTCATCAGCAGGTTCTGCTCGGACATGAGTGAAGACAAAAAAGGTTAACTATGGTAAGGGAAAAAGGAGGAGTAGTAGTAAATGCTGGTTAATTCTGATCGATTAAGCATAAAGAAAAAAGGAGGTACTTTAGCCTGCATGAAACTCCTGGAGAAACGTTGCGTTGGTCATGAGTCGTGACAAGGGAAGTCACAGTAAAAAAAACAAAAAAAATGCAACCTTTAGATTGAGATGATTGTGGCTTGTGGTTTAGCATATAAGCTGGCAGTGTCATAGAAGACACTGGCGCACACAGCCCGCCTAGCATGGCTACGCTACTGTATAGACCGACCAGCTAGAGAGATGGGAACGTTTAGTGCATGTGTGCCCGTGTCTGCCTAAGTTTAGGGGTTAGGAGACTAGCAATAGTACGTCGATTTCACCCCAACTCAACAGAAAATCCGATTCGCCACTCCGATGCACTAAAATGTGACGACTCGGAGAAGAGAGCGGGGAAAATTGAAGTCGCGGCCAGGACGGGTAATGGCAGAGCTCCCACCCTGCTCCCATTATGCATAGAATTAATAAATATTTTTACATTATATAATAATTATATAAATTAATAATTTATTTTATACTTTTATATTTAATAAAATAACAAAAACATTACTTTAAAAGTATTTAATATAAAATTAAACTAAATACAATTTTTATTTGGTCAAAATTTGTAAGATGAATTTTCATTTGGTAAATTAAAAATAATTAAATATGATATTTTAATGTCATAAAAGAAATAAATTAATGTGAAGCAGGAATTCTTCTTCCTCCTCTCTAGATCCCCGTGAAGGCAAGGATGAGGACAAAGTTAAAGAAGCAGATCCCCACTCCAAACTAACTCCATCGATATCCCTAATCAAGATGCTCTGAACTTTGATCCTATTAAATAGAATTCTATGGAAATGATTTTGACATTTATAATGCCTATTTAGGCGTTTGTCTCAGTTATGATATGATGAGTCACTGTGGCTGGGAGGCTTGATATGGCTTCCATGATCTTCTGGCTTTCTGCAAAAGGTAATTTATGCATGTATTTCTTCTTGTCGTGCACATAAAATTATTACCTCACACCCTTTTTACAAGAAAGACGTGACCACCTCGACGTGGACTCTCCATTTCCATTTAAATTGCATGAAAAGAAGTCGACTTTTATACTACAACAAGAAGTACAAATTCATGAATAATCTTCACGATTATTTATTACGAAAAACCTTTAGCCAGAAGTAGGATTAAAAAATTGCCTGGCTCGGTTACATCTAGGAAATTAACTACATTAAAAAATAATGAATAAAAAAAATAAAGAATGCACATTTTGGTCAGTAACTTTGTTATCTTCCCACGTGAATTCTCCGAAGTGCTCTTTTGGCACGAGCAGTGCCTTGAGCATGCAAGCTAGTAGGCCATCCCCTTCGAAAAACTGGCTTAGCTTGCTGCTGCTATGGGCCTCGGACTTGGCAGACCCATGCTTGCAATGCCTGGCGAAAGGTGGATCTTTGGAGTGGGCCGCGGCGAAGGAATTGGACCATACTTCACGAGGCCAGGAGCAACCCTGGGTGACAGGTTAACTTGTTCAAGTGCTTTCGACTGTAGCTCGCTCGGGTAGTCCCGCACGCACCCGATACGGGGTCCAACCCCCGTGGTCCACTTGTATGACAATCTCTTGGCCAGATGGAACGCCGGTGCTTCCGCGTTGGCACCCTTGGTGTTAATCTTTTCATCTTGGTGATTATCATCTGTGGCTGTTGTCCCCCTGATGCTGTCACCTCCATCACGTACATCAGCTTTCCTGGTTTCATCAGAACCGACAACTGATCCTGGTTTGGGTTCCTCGGCTGGGGCTTGCCCATAAATGTAGTCATCATCAACAGCACACTTCTGTGAAGAAAAACAATAATATTGCAAGCCCCATGAGCGAATTTATCCAACAAGTAATAACTGGTTGGAAAATGGAGAAGTTTCCTATACTAATTGAAAGGCCAATTGAAGAAAGAGGATTTTATAGATTAAATCCAATTTCCATAGTCAAGAGAGTTGAATTACTTGACTAATTTTTTACCCCATAATAATTAAACAGCAAGGGCATTAAGAGTTTACCTTAACATTAGTGAGATTTACATGATTTTCCTCGAGGAAGCTAATGAATTCCATGAAGTTCTCTTCCGTTGGGTGATAGTGACCACTGTATGGCCATATAGCCTGAAAAGCAATGACGCAAAAAGTGAGTAACAAATACTATCGAGGATTATACGAACAAGACATTACAATTACGTTCATGCATGCATGAGTGTGTTCGTACCTCAAGAACACCATCACGAGCAACTAATCTTCCAGCTGCGGTGGTTGCACCTCCGGCCAGAAAACTAGAATGTTGGAATTTACCCTTTTCCTTTTGACCCACATATAAGGACCTAGTTGTGCTAAGGACAAATATCCATTTGGATTTCCCTGCTGTATCCACCGGTAAGCCACTCTGCCTAAAAAAAAGCCTCCCGTTGTCAACTATTACCTCATATTCTTCCCTTTCTTTCTGCAAATAGTTATTGAAAAGGCAGACAGATGTAAACAAATATAGTATTGTATATATAGCTAGGCAGCTATTATTGAAACTCAAATTGTCAAGTGGTCTTAGTTAGAACGTACTGGTCCAAGATATGTGATGCATTGCTGTTGTAGTTTTTTCCTCGGACATTTGTCAAGATTTACTTCTTTCCCATCTCCAACATCCAACCTTTCAGACAGAAAATAAAGAAAAAGTTTTAGATTGCATACATTGCACTTTTTGACTTTTTAGGGATCGGATGAACAGCTAATCTACCACACCTACTTTTCTAAGTACTGGGTAGTAGAATTTTGAAAGGCTGCGAACAACAACATAAAATAATTACCAGTAGAAGAATGGCTGTGTGCTCTCACTTGAGAACCAAACGTCATAGTACAGGTGCAAGTTATGCCCATAACGATGTCGTGGATCAATCTGTAAGAACACAGAGAAAGAGAAAGGCGCAGCCATACAGTTAGATTATAGATATTACAAATGTTGTCTAGATAAACTGAATGAACCAAAGAGGATAAAGTCTTATATGTCTTTATTTGTTGAGCCCCATGTCTTTTCAACTGTTGAATATCTTAAAAGTAAATTTGAACATCCATTAACAGTTTCAAGGATCTCGTCATTTTTTCGTTATTTGCCTGCAAAAAGTCTTGAAAAAACTTTTCTATATTCCATGATGGCTCAAATGTGGATCAAGGAAAACTTGTTGACATCTAGTTCTTGCCTTTCAAACCCTAGTTCGAGTTGCAGCTAAAAAGTTAACAGTATATTCTAAAATATTTTAAAGGACTTACAGCTTCAAGCCAGTGTTGAAGGGCTAGTTTCTGAGCCTTTTCATCCTTGGACAAACCCTTTCCTACCTGCAATTAATAAGGAAGAAAATAACATTATTAGTATGTCAAAGAAAGGGGCATAAAGGTCACTCGAAACATAAAATTGGCGCTGAAACTTGAAAAGGATCGGAATGTGTTAAAAAGTACCTTGGCTGCTCTTGTCTTGGCCCTTGCCCACCGCGAAACTGCAGATTCCGGTTTTTCAACATCGAAGAATGACACAGAACTTTGCTTGAGCTCTGCAAGGTCTAAAACCTTCCACCATAGCTCCTCAATCACCACTGCACAATCTGCAAGGTTTCTTCGAGTCCGGTAGCTCTTGTAAACTTTCTGAAGCTTAACAGCAGCCGCATCAAGCTCGCTAACGGGTCTTGGTGAGAACAATATCGTTGGTTCTGGTAGAGAAAGTGTGGGCATTGGCTTATGCGTTAGCCCATTCGAAGCATTTGAACCTGACTGCTGACTATCTTGAATTAGGTTCTTGAACGAAAAAGTTTTTTCAAGCAGTACTTTAGCAGGTTTGCAACCTCTCAATGTTATCGAATTTTTTCTTTGAAATTTATCCGACCGAATTCCACTTGAGTTGGCCATGGTTTCTGAGTCCGTTCTCTTGAAGCTATTTACCCTCAAGGTCACCTCTCCATCTTTTGAACTGAGACTGATGTTGTAGGCCAAACCGAAAAACCTGTGGCTAAGAATTTGTTGCCAGGCCGATAGAAGCAAGGAAAGTGACAATCCCATCAGTCTTCAATTCTCAAACAGACTTGGTTTTATGACAAGACAATCGTGTACCTGCTCAACATGATTGAGAAACTAAATTACAAGATAATACAGATGGGATGAAGCTGTAAAAGACAAAACTCTTACAGGAAAATGGTCAGTTCCGTGTTAAACAATTAGATATTGTTGTGTCACAAAGTCCATAGACGAATACTTAATTTGAAATCGATTTCATCTTGTTAATTTCATTGATATTTAAATACTTGAATTCAACAAAACATTTTGATCGGTAAGAATTCAGAACCCCCCCACCTCCGTCGCCTTCACTTTTCGGAATTGATATGACCTTGGCTATGACAAACAATGTATGTTCATGACCCAAACAAAATTGAAAAAGGCGAAGTTAAAGGCTTAAAGCTAAAGATAAAGGGCAAAGCATTCGCAAGTTGCAACTGATCATCAACTCCAATAATTGAAGGAAAAGAAACAAAAAACATCAACTGCTATGCAACTGCCATCATGAATGTAAAGTGATCTAACCCAAAAAAAAAAAAAAAGGAAATCACTTCAGAATCATTATAACCAGAACAAATCTGAATTAATACCAACAGACAGACTCCATATAAAGGACGACTAAACCATTTCAATCAAGCATCCTATATAGCAAAGAAGACATGACTGACTGGCATATGATCTCTTTACCTGTATATACCCTGAATCAGACCTTCAGATATGTTCCTTTTCCTCTCTCTCTCTGTCTCTCTCTCAAAGAAGATTTCGAGCAAATCAGAAAGATGGTACTAACTCTGACTGCCCTCTCTCTTATTATATAGTACAATAAAAGCACGAGTCCACTTAAACCTTCAAATACGTACCAATCCTACCCCAAACGGCCACGGCAGTCCTCCAAAATCTCGTACCTATCAACTGAGATGGTTTTTGGATTATAAATGGATTAAAAAAAGGGGTCTAATTCAACGGTTATAGGCCTCGTGGTTAAAGACCACGATTGGTTTGATGAATTCAAAGCTTGAAATGTTGGAATTCTTTATGGAAAATTTGTAGGGCTTCTTAAAGGCCATCCTCTTTCCTTCCAGGAAATCATCTGGAGCTTGGGGACCATAAGTTCAAAAGCTTACAAAAACGAGGTTGGAGATATACAAAGAGAAGGAGAGAGAGAGAGACAAGATTGGTCAAAGAAAGTAAGCTTGCAAGGCTTCCATGAAAAAACGCGAGATTGCTTTAAATCTCCACACACACACACACACTGGGATTTTGTTGCGTTGTATCATAACAGTCAACGAGCGTTTGGTCATGGCTTTGGTCATGCACACGCCTTTTTTTGCTGCAAAAATATTTTTCCTCTTCCCCTGTTCGTGTTGGCCACGGTTGCCGTTGCCCCTGCACTTCCAATTTCATACCACTTTTCTTGACTGCCCTATCTTTCTGACACGGAATTTCTTTGTAACCCCACTTTATTGTCAAAGAGAAAACTGATTTTTGATTTTTCATGCATACATGTACACATGAGACTAGAATTTTATTGCTAAGACCATAAAGGTGTGCAAGAGTTTACATTTCTTTTCCAGCTGGGTCAAGTACCAATCACTGTGCTTGACATCTTTTTTACTTCATCTTCTATATTTGATGTTTTTAATTTGTGGGTAACACATGTTCTTTAAGCCCTTTTACTCCTTTTAATAATATTAATAAAAACAATATATATAAATTCGTTGGAATTTCGGGAAAAAATAGTATTAATTACCAAAAGATAACATTAGGATAATATTCTTGTTAACTTATTCTTATTTATACAATTTATATGATGATAAGCCTTAACTTTATATCTATATTATTCAATTTTATAAGTATCTTTTAGTATTATACTTGTAAATCTTATTTGTGATGTACGTGTGTATGTTTCATGTTTTAATATGGAAGCCTGCATCACAGTTTTTTTTTTTCCTCCAAGTTGTTGATGAAGGAGCCATTAATTTGGCTAGTCGACAGTAGCCATCAAAGCAGTAGTGGTATTAATTAATAAGCAAAGCAGGTGGGAAACAGCATGGCTGCAGTGGCTTGTGAAGGCAGAGAATGTTTTTATTGACAATGGAGGCAGAGTACGTGGGTCAAAATCAAACTTAAGTTATGGTCAAAAATCAAGATCGTCAATTAGTCTTTCGATTTGGTTGGGTTTGCGACTAGGGAACCTAACCTTTTTCTTTTCCCTCTACTCGAGGCCACACCTAAAATTTGATTAATCCAAACCAAGTTTCAACTAAAGAGCAAAGTACTTTAAACAGATTTAAATCATGTAAGTTATTTTTAATATTTTTTTGAACTTAGAAAAAAAATTTAAACTCTATTCTGAAAGTAAAAAAATTATACACTAATTAATAAATTAAATATTTAAATATTTTAGTTTTAATATTTAAAACAAAACTATCCAGTGTTTAAAACAAGATTAACCTCTACTAGTATCTTAATGAATTAATTATCAAATCTTTGATCAACATCTCTAATCCTTGTTTCCCCGAAATTACATAATAGTCTTACCTTGTTTTTACGTTGACTCACATTTTTGTAACCAATCAACCCAGTTACTTGAACAGGTGTTTTTTCACATTCACATCCTACTTGTATTATTTTAAAAAAAAGATTAGATATTAAGTTAACAAAGTGATGATATCAACAAGTGAATTTATAATAAAAATTCATGAAAAAAATTAATAAAAATTATCAGGAAATTATTATCATTTTTTTAAAAAATTAATTAATAAGTTATGTAACGTTCATATTTATAAATTTTATAAAATCTTCTTGTTTGAAATGAGATTAAGATGCACGACGTTCTTTTTTATCAAATTTAAGTATATTTTTATTGTTATTGATTTCTTTGTTTGACTTCTTAATGTAAATATGTAAAAATTAAATCTATTCTGATATTATTTTGTTATGAAATTATTATTCATTTTTGAAAATTCTACAATAAGAAGATGTATACCCTTTACGTTTATATGTTTTTTAAAATTATTTTTACTACATGAAATTAAAATAATTTATATATTTTTTGAAAGACATAAGCACCTGCTTTATTGAAACGATACATGTGACAAAAATCAAGCCACCGATTTTCACCTAAAAACGTAATGCTTTGAAGAAGACATTTTTCGTGTTAATCGATTAATTAATATTTAATTTGTCCACTCTCGTTTATCCAAAGTCTATTTCGTGACTAGAGAACATTTCCTGCCGCTTACGTAATTAAGCACAGGGGGAGAGTGGAAGCAGAGGAGATTTTCTAAACTTCGAGGAAATTAATTCGTGCGGGCATTTAGGTAAATTCACAAATAATGCTGCGTTGAACTTTAAAAAGAGAGAAACGTTATTTTCCGCTATCGCTGTTCAGGGTAGTTGACCCGTCGGCAATTGGTGACGTGTGTGTCACATTTTTAAGAATTTATTTATTTATTTAAATCGTTTTATTGCATGGTCTTGTTACTGTCAACGTTTGGGAAATATTGCCGCAAAGTGGGCATCCTCGTCATTCTCACACGGACTCTAACAGTGACTTCTTCTGTGAATTTTTAAGACACGGCGACAGCATAGAGCAAGAGGCAGAGAGCAGGGAGCTTTCATCCATAAAAAGCAAGTCGCTAATGAAGGTTGGATTTGGTCAAGGGCAGAATTAGAGTACTTTTTAAAAAAAGATTAAATAGTTTAAAAAATTATATATAATTCAATTATAGTTAATCTAAAAAATTAAATAAAATTTTAAAAAATAAATATACAAAAAAATACATTAATAGAAATAATAATGTTATTTATATATATGATTGAATGGAATTATAAAATGAACTTTTTTTTACTTTTTGCTCGTAAAATTGAGAGAGAAAACAATTTTTCAAACATAATTGAATTGCTTCTTTACTTTGTATATTCTAACTCTTTACTTTTTTTTATTTATCTTTTAAATTATTAATTAACATATTGAGTTATTATATTGAATTATTAAAATATAATATGTTATAATAGGTTATTAAGTTGGGCTGTTAAGATATAATATGTTATGATAAGTTTAGATTTATATTAAAACTTAATGAGTTTAGATTAATAAACTTTTTTTTTATTTTTTTTGTAAATTTGATAGACTTAACATATTGATTTAGAATTTATTTATTGAGCTTAATTAGCAATATACTAATCATAATGACTCTAATTTTATCAAAAAGTTTAAAAATTTATTTTGAAAGTCATTAAAAATAAATATAATAAATAAAATTATATTGAAATAAATATAATTATTTTATTCTATCAATTTATATGTATATCTTTATTATTTAAAGTTTGCAACATACATACTAAGATACATTGATTATTTTGAATGAAAAATATAATATATTGATAAAATTTTAAACAATAGTAAATAAAATAAAAATAAAATAAATAAAAAATAAAAAAAATAGAATTAAGTCGAAATTATTTTATTATTCTTTATTTGTATTAAATATTAAAAAAAATTATTTGGAAAAAGTCATTAAAAATTTTGAAAAAAAATTAAAAAATTATTTAATATATAAAAAAAATAAAATCGGTCCCCCGTTCCATAAGGGCTTAACCAAACACGAAACAGCCAAGTTGGAATAAGATTGACCACCGCGAAATTAATAAAATTTGCAAAGCCTCTCCCCATCGAGTCGCTTTTGTTCCGTCTCTAAGGACTTCCAAGTTCTGATCAATGCCTGGTAATCCGTAAAGCTACTGGCAATCTAATTCTGTATTTTCAATAGGATGTCGGCAGACATAGTTAATCTAGTAGAATCTGATTGAAATATCCAATTGGATCATCATTTCCATCTTATTGGTTGTACTTCTTTGCTTTTCTTGTCAATGACCAACTCCTCAGTCATCATTATCATCATCAATGCTAGAAAATTACATAACGTATTAATCCTATAATACTAAAAATAATACAAAAGGCAAGTACTGAGTATAATATATAGGAGGAGCTTAGCTGTATTCCAGAACGGCAACTATGCCTAAAAACAAATGCTCCTAAGAAATTATATAATCCAAAATCCAAATCCTTAAAACTATCTTCTCATTTCTTTATTGGATTATATTATGCAACATCTCCTTTAAATGTTTTTCTAATTCCCACATGCTCAATTATTTGAAGAATATTCGAATCTCAAATAAATTGGGTTTTGTTTTTTGGGAAATTAAACTAATAAGAAAAGACCATGAAGTTATGCTGGAGAAAATTTTAGCATTAAGAGTAGACCTGAAGATTCTGCGTCGTTCTTTCATTTTTGTTTCCTTTAAGTTTCTATATAGCAGACAAAGATGGAAAAATAAAATTTCCTAATCTGACTGCTCAACAAATCTCTGAAGAAATTCGACCCAAAAGGACAATGGTATACAAGTAAGGTTTCTAGATATTTGTTGATGGTGGGGAAGCAAGCTGGAAAGCAAACTGGATTTTAACAGAAATATTCAATACACGGGGACGTGCAAAGAATATTAAAAGGCAAAACGAAACAGAAATGGACAAGAAATTAATTCAGGGAAAAATTAAGTTGACGAGTTCCAACAAGCCGCCTCAAAGGAGTTTAGTTAATAAAACTATACGCAGCTCCTTTTCAAAACTTTTTAAAGGGGGAAAAGGAGTTTGATAAAACATCGAATCATGACACTTCTTAGCTTTCCAACAGACTTGTCTATTTCTAAATATTTAGGTGACGTTTGATATCAGAGAGGTGAGAGTATATTTTTTGTAATGTATTTAATTAAATTACATTATAATGTTTATTTTACAATAGATCACTGTAATGTAAGATTGCAATATAATCACATTACAGCCAAGAGATGTACTATGATTGCAGTCCAAAACCAATGCAATCACATTACATTACACTCTATAATGTTTTTAAAAATAATTTCACCATTCAACTTTATTACCTTATTAAAAATATTTTATACTGTTATAATTAAAATAAAAAATATTAAAATAAAATATATAATATAAGAATCAAAAATTAAAATAAAATAAAATATAAAAAATTAAAATTTATATAATATAGGTAAAACAAATTAAAATAAAATATATAATATAAAGAATATATTAAAGAAATAAAAAAAGATTATAATAATAAATGAAAATAAAATATATAACATTAAAAAAATATTTAAGAGATGATGTTATATAAAAATTAATAATAAAAAATTATAAATATATTAAAAATAAAATATATAAGATTATAATAATAAATGAAAACAAAATATATGATATTAAAAATATATTTAAGAGATGATATTATATAAAAATTAATAATAAAAAATATAAATATATTAAATTTATATTTTAATAATTAAGGATAATTTTGAAAATTAACATTACATTCCCAGTAAAGTATTTGTAAACCAAAAGCTGCAATGTTATTTTTTCTACATTTTAATCATTATTTTACTTGTATATCAAACACTGCAATGTTATTTTCTCTACAATTACATTACTTACAATCGTATTATCTGTAATCACTTATATTGTAAAGTATCAAATGTCATTTTAAGCCATAAGGAATACAAATCAAACATAAAGGATAAAGAATAACATCCAATTATTATTATTATTATTATTATTATTATTTTGTGTAATTTAATATTGAAATTCAAGTTGACCCAAGCAATGGGAATCTAGCGATTCAAAATTAACAATATTGGTAACGTTTCCCATATATAAAAAAATTAAGATTTTAATGATTTTATTTAATTGTATTTTGGAATCAACAATATTGGAAATTTACCCCTACACACAAAAACAAGAACAAACATACGTATTACTCTTTACCAATTCGGCAATTTGATTTATCAAATGCTTACTTTTCATCTGGAGACATTTCAAAATCATTTAATGTTTTTTTAATTTCTTGGAACACTTCGATTTTCTTTTTTTTTTGTTTCTTCATGCATGCTATTCTAAATGACTTTTGGTGATTTATTTTTTACTTGTTGGTATTGGAAAGCATTGAATGTCAATATCATTACTTTATTTTTTTCACCTTAGAGATGCAAATCTATTCTAATACGAAAGAAGAGAAAAGAGTATTTCGTGTCATTGCTTTCACCAACTTGAACACTAAGTCACACAAGTTGCCATGCTATTTGCTTCTTTTCTGCATTTGTGACAAAAGATAGAAGGCCTTTTAAGGCCTGGTGGACCAACGAATCTTGGGTATTATAATATTTTTAACAGCAAAGTCCAATGCAGTCCAAAAGAGCCTAATAGTAGTTGGCCCTTGTAAGCTATACCCTTCAAACCCCAAAGCCCAAAATCAAATTCTTCCTCCCCCAAGACCGGGCTGTTTTAAATCAATGGTATACCAATGAAGTACAGTTGTCAACTTGTGAATGGTAGATTACGGTAAAGTTCCATTGTCACTACTACTTTTCTTCGAGTAGGCCAACAACGCTGATTCTGCTCAGTTCCGTCTGGGAGGCGCAAAAACATCTGATTCCATTGTCTTCGCGAACTGCCTGCTTTTCAAACCATCCAATCCTAACTTACATCACATTTCGACAAATCACAATCTCAGACACGATTGCAATGGCAGAACCGAAGCCAAATCCGCCGCACTCGCGGTCAGGTAAAATTTTCATTTCCCCCAGTCACGTCCATTCACCATTCTTGACTAAAGTCAAGTCCTTCCTCCTCACCCCACCCCCTTTTGTCTTTTACTCAAGGGATCATGAATGTAGATGACAAAAAGTTAGAAGAAACAGTGTTGATTTGTTTCTTATGTGACTAGCCATCTTTTGAGTCTGATTTTTTCGATCCTCATCAAACTATTCTCTATCTGGTTGTTGAGAAATCTCAGGAAACAAATGGCAATGATATCTTGAATATATGAGAGAATTTGGTTTCGACTGTAGAGGATAACATCTGAGTAAAATTTAAATCTTGTGATCCTTGGGGTGGAATTTTATTGGTCTCTTTTGATTTTCCAATTTGTTTTTCTCTGCCATACCATCGGAAACCAGGAGTCCATTTGTTTCCTTATTCGTGCTCTGCAGTTGTGGTGTTCTTCAATTTGTCATAATCTTTTTGCTGGTGTTCTGCACCTTTCCATGGCTGAATATGTTAGTGGTTGTTTTGATTGATCATATTGAATGCATTATGTGCCCTGTAATGTTTGTACAGTTATTCAACTGTGTTTGAAGTCTAATTGAGATTTATAAACAATATTTGGGATGATAGGAGATGAGGATGTAAAAGCACCTAATATATTTGAAAGAGCAAAGGAAGAGATTGAAGCAGTGATTCATTCCGGAAAAATACCTCATTTTCATGAGGAAACTCATGGAAAGCGTATTGATATTGATGAAAATACCCCAGTGGAGGATGTGAAAGCGCCTAATGTGTTTGAACGAGCAAAGGAGGAGATTGAGGCCCTTGTTGAGACAATCCATCACAAGAAAGAGTCTCACACTCATGATGATGAAAGGTTGGAATCTAATATTTCTCCTTTGAATTGAATATGAGAGTCAAATGAGGGTGCCTTTTCTGTATACTGAATTTCACATCACAATGAATTTTCAGGGATCATTCTACCAAGGCAGGATCAAAACATAAGAAACCAGGTTCTTTGCTAGTTTTTTGCCTCATGCTTATTTCTTAAATATCTTTTTCAAGCTCTGGATAGTTTTAAGGGCTACGATGATGAACTTTAGAGCTATATGTGCTCTGTTTTATGTTGGCAGAAAATGGTGCCAAGGCCCCCAGTTTGATTGAAAGAGCTAAGGAAGAGATTGAAGCAGTGATTCATACCGGAAAAGTACATCTCCATAAGGAAACTCATGGAAAGCGTAATGATATTGATGAAAACACCCCATTGGATGATGTGAAAGCACCTAATGTGTTTGAACGAGCAAAGGAGGAGATTGAGGCTCTTGTTGAAACAATCCATCACAAGAGAGAGTCTCACACTCGTGATGATAAGAGGTTGGAATCTGATGAACTGAATATGAGAATCAAATATTGAACTTTTAAAGGGGCCTTTTTCTGGATACTTAATCTAACATCACACTGAATTTTCAGGGACCATTCCCCCAAGGCAGAGCCGAAACATGAGAAACCAGGTTCTTTGCTAGTCTATTGGCTTATGCTTATTTCTTAGATATCTTTTTCAAGCTATGGATAGTTTTAAGGTTATGATGAGAAACTTCTTCAGCGCTATACATGCTTTTTTATTTCGTATATTGGCAGGAAATGGTATCCAGGCCCCCAATTTGATAGAAAGAGCTAAGGAAGAGATTGAAGCAATCTTGCACAATGAGAAGTCACCACATCATCATCACAAAGAAACTCATGGGAGGAATGATGACATTGATGAGACCACCCCACTGAATGAAGTTAAAGCGCCTAATGTTTTTGAGCGAGCAAAGGAAGAAATTGAAGCTATTGTTGGAGCAATCCATCCAAAGACAGAATCAAAAGATTTTGTTTCCTCACCGCAGGAAGATGGGGGATTCAGGCACTGCATGGGACTGGGGTTCGAAAAACTATGCCATCCATGGGGTAGCAAGAGAGATTAATGCCAAACTTTTTGTATAATTCTGATGGTTCTTGCCTATTTGTGAAAATTGCCATTCGTCAATGATTGTTTCAAGAATTTGGTGAATTCATTGTTTTTTCCATTTCATTTCTGTATCTTTGTAGACGCCGCATATAATTTCGGTGTGTTCATTATTGGAAGTGTTTTACATAGAGTTAGCTGGTTCTCTGCAATTTTAGTCTCACTCATCCCATCCACAGATTATATACTAATATTGTTAGCATCATTTTTCATTCCATTTTGATTCCTGGATTTGAGACAAGTCTTTCTAATCATAAACTAAAGGTTATACTATGTCATCCCGTGTGTTTAAAGCAACCCTTTACCTGTCTTCCTAATAAGATGTGGTCACTTCAATCACTGTTAAGAAAGTTGAAGATAAATGCTAACATAGCTTCTTGAGCTTGCCTTGACATTACTTTTGAGTTAAATTTTGACTGATTCATGCTGCAGGATTGATATATTTCCAGCTCTACTTGCTGACAAAAGCCAATTTTTGCAGCCATTTCAAGTACATCAGGCTCCCACGATTGTTTCCTTAAATGCACATGCCCCTTTCTGTTCAATGAATCATCGTAAGCATGATTGGTGCTCATCAATTCCATCAATTACCGCTCCCCCACAAAAAGAGAAGTAAAATGGAATCTTTGTGGCTTTGGCCCCAGTTTTCTGTTGTGTTCCTTTCTAGTTTAATTCCTCATCACTGAATTTAGTCTAAATTCAGGATTCATTGGAAACCCAATGGTGAATGATTGGAAAAAAACAATATTTGATGACTCTTTGGATTGAAGTATAAGGATTGAATACGTTGGGATTGGCTACAACTTTTCAAAAGCGAAGCCAATATCCACATGACTCTGGTCACTGACAATTACACAAACGAAGAATTGAAAAGACTGACGAAACGTGACAACGGCCGCAACGGAGACTTCAGCTTTGAGCTATTATCATATATGTACAGTATAGCACAAAACCCCCGACGACTTTGTTTGAAACACGATATTTTAATATACTAGAAAACTAGCCTAATGCTAGTGATTGGTTATGAGAATAAATCCTAGCCGTTCAATCCAGATTCAAGAGGAAGCTGGGAAAAAGGGCAAAAATGCGGTGATCCTAGTGTACGGACGGAAAGCCGGGGGAAAATGAATCAATGATTTCTATGGTAATGAAAAGGCAATCTTAAAAAGAGGGAAAAAAAGGGGAAAAATCTAATAAAAGTATCCAACTCTTCCTCTTTATGTTTCTTGGTCACTTGTTCGTCACGCCCATGTTCCTTTTCCCAGCTGATGCTAGCTCTTCCTCTCTCTCTGTCCTTTGACTTTCTTTCCTCTTAGTAATCCATGGCGGTTTCTCTCAATTTTCTTTTCCTTTAATTCCACAACTCAAAGCCCCCTTTTCCATCGCAGAATCCTCTGTCTCTCTGAACCGTTTCTTCTTCAGCTGCCAACAGAAATGCCTTTGAGTCTTAAATAGTTTTTTCTTTTTTTTTTCCCTTATGGATAACAGAAATGGCTTTTCGGATTCAAACGAAATCAGCAACAACAGCAGCACGTGCTGCATCGCGGCAACAACCAACACCGAAACGTTCGCTTCATCAGAACCGTTGAACACTCCCGACATAGCAGCTCTTCAACTTCTTTCCAGAAACCTCCAGTCCGTTTTCGAATCAACGGACTCCGATTCCTTATACTCCGATGCCAAAATTGGGCTTTCCTCGGGCCGTGAAGTCCCCGTTCACCGCTGCATTTTATCTGCGAGGAGTTCGGTTTTCAAGACCGTGTTTTCGGGGCTAAAAGATAGAGGAGCTAAGTTCGAGCTGAAAGAGTTGGCTAGGGACTATGAGATTGGCTATGATTCTCTTGTTGCGGTTCTGGCTTACTTGTATAGTGGAAGAGTGAGATCGTTGCCCAGAGGCATTTGCGTTTGCGTTGACGATGATTGCTCCCACGTGGCATGCAGGCCGGCTATTGATTTCATGGCTGAAGTTTTATACGCAGCTTTTACTTTTCAGGTCTCTGAATTGATTTCCCTTTATCAGGTCAGTAATTACTCATGTTTTTAGCCTTTCTTAATCATGTTTAAGTCTTAATTATATATTAATACTACGAATTTGTAAATTTATGAGGAATTATATAGTTTGGGGAAAAAAAACGTTATGATGTTATTATCTTTATACATTCCAGTAAGTTTTGTCAAAACTAATCCCTATAACAATTTGCAAGTTTTGATTTTTAGGGTTCGATTGATATTTAGTTTTGCTATTTGCTTTTTACTTTTAGAAAGCAAAAGAGTATGTTTTGTGGGGAACAACAGAATGTATGCTTTAAGTAATGTGTGAATGAACGTTATATTTGAGTTCTTTGCTTATTTTAAGATTTTGCTCTCTCTTTTTTCTTTTTTATTTTTAATTTGTGCTCTGATTTTGATTCCAGAGGCATCTTTTAGACATTATCGACAAGGTTGAAATAGATGATATATTGGTGGTTCTCTATGTTGCAAATATGTGCGGTAATACTTGTGAAAGATTGCTGGCAAAGTGCATAGAGACTATTGTAAAATCTGATGTTGATATTGTAACACTTGACAAGGCCTTGCCTTATCACATTGTGAAACAAATCATGGATTCCCGTCTGGAACTTGACTTGGACAAGCCTGAGAACAGATGTTTTCCTGATAAACATGTAAAGAGGATACATCGTGCTTTAGATTCGGATGATGTTGAATTAGTGAGAATGCTACTGAAAGAGGGTCATACTAATTTAGATGAGGCAAATGCACTTCACTATGCTGTGGCATACTGTGATGCAAAGACCACAACAGAATTACTTGACCTTGGACTTGCTGATGTTAACCGTCGAAACTCAAGGGGATACACTGTGTTGCATGTTGCAGCAATGAGGAAAGAGCCTAAGATTATAGTATCTCTTTTAACCAAAGGTGCCCGGCCATCCGATCTCACCCTAGATGGTAGGAAAGCTTTTCAGATCTCAAAGCGACTCACCAGGGCTGCAGATTACTATATATCTACTGAGGAAGGAAAGGCTTCTCCAAAGGACCGTTTGTGCGTTGAGATACTGGAGCAGGCAGAAAGAAGAGAACCATTGCTTGGAGAAGCTTCTTTTTCTCTTGCCATGGCTGGTGATGATCTACGGATGAAATTATTGTATCTTGAAAATAGAGGTAATTTTCAGATCATATTCAAATCCTTTTCCTTTTCATGCTAGTTGCTTCATCTTGGATGGTCCTTCTGAGTTATTTTCTTCGAATGGTCAGGTTTTTGGCCATTAGAATTCCCATTTCTTTATAGTTTCAACCTATGATTTTGCAGTAAGGGACCTTTGGTTTTTCCTTTGAATCTCCAATATGTGTTTTTACCGGTGAATAGTCATGCAGGTGATGCTGGGGCTTCAATCAGTCATGTTTACTTGTCCAAGAAAATAGTTTTATACAGACCAAAAATGGGTAGATAATAGCAACATATTGCAATTTGTGAACCAGAATGGAAAATAACAACTTCGACAGAGTGAACAATGTGCTTTGCTTTGCAAAGAAATGCTGACCACACCTGTAACCATAGGAAATGTTAGACCAATGCAAAGGGAATTGAAGCAATTATCTGACTATTATAATAATCCTATATATTTAATGCAGTGAAATTATTGCACACCAAAATTCTCTTTTCTCTTGCTCTTCTAAATGAAAGCATGAAACTCCTCTCTTCTCTCTCTCTCTCTCTCTCTCTACTACTGCAAGTTTGTCTATGCTTGATTTATTTATTCGTTCTTTGGTTTAGGTCATTAGTTGAAAATCTGAATGTCACACAGTTGCATAGATGTGGTTTTTCCTTAATCACTGATTGCATGAAACAGAGAAGAATAACAATAACTAGAACAAGAACAAACTGAGTTTTTTTTCATCGTACACATGGGGTTGGCAATGTAGATCACATTGTGTGACTGTGTCCTATTTACAACCCTATCTTGAATGGTTTCAGTTAACGTGAAAATGGGATTTTTATATAGTATTAGAGAAGATTTAAAAGAAAATTAATGATAGCATAGTTTCATTACTCTTACAGCATGTTTGGTTCATAGAATATAATAAAATAGAATAGTTATTTTATAGGAATAGAATAAGGAAGGAATAGAATAGAATGACTATTATGTAGTTAGGTTTATGAAATGGAATAAGATAAGAATTGTTATTGTAACTCATTCTAATGTTTGATCGGTAGGATTAGTTTTGGAATAGTTAAGGAATAAATGATAAAATGATAAAATTACCTTTTATTTTTATTTAGTAAACTAGACAAAATTACTCATTATTATAATTTAATAATATTTTTCTATTTTTAATCTTTTAATTTCATATTCATTAAAATGTTAAAATATTAATAATTTATTATTAAATTATTATTACTATTTTTTATTCCAATATCTTTTTATTTTTTTATTTGTATTTTCATTTTTTAATCTTTTAATTTCTATTTTCATTAAAAATTTAAACATCAATAGTTTAGTATTCAATTATTAATATAATTTTTTAGTTTAATTCCTTTTTACTTTTTCTTTATTTTCATTTTATATTTGTAGGTTGTAATTATTTTCAATAAATAGGAATATTTCTGTCCAATAAATTTTTGACTCTATTCCATGGTCATGGAATAGTCATTAACGTGGGGAGGTGGGGAATGGCTAAGCCAAGATTTTGAGGAATAGCCATTATTTGGAATGGCTATTCCTCACCTCAAAAACCAACCAAACAAAAGAA
>NW_018397256.1:9669423-10036104 GCF_002168275.2 Theobroma umbraticum | reverse complement strand
AAAGGAATAAGGGGGGAATGGCTTAGCTATTCCCCATACCGATCGTGTCATTAATTTTGTTTTCTTTTGAATTGTAAATATTAGCTTGGTATGTTTTTGCCATATTTTCTTCCACAATATCAGCTTAGAGTTTCTGATCTTTCTTTATTAGGTAGATAGGTAGTTTAGTTGTTGAAAAGAGATATCTCTCTGTCTCTGGTGAACATATCAATTGGTTGAAACAGCAAAATTAAAAGAAAGCCTAGGCAAATTTATGCTAGGATATCTTTCTGTTGAAAAATGTATTGTGCTAAATCAGCATTTCATCTCTCAACTCAAAACCGTTAACACCTGCTGCTTCGTTATCAATTGTTAATGATTTAAGCCAGAGGTTCACTGGCCACATCACAGAGTCAGAGGATTGGGGGTTTTAAGTTTGTCCTTCTCTACTGATGCAGTCCCAAGTTGTTTGCAACCCTGGAACCATCTCTACCTGTATCTAATTTTGAACTCTCCATCATATTTGTTATTGTTGTTGAAAAGTGATGGTTATCCTATCGATATCTTACTCATCTTACATTTTGCAGTTGGATTGGCAAAACTTCTTTTCCCCATGGAAGCAAAAGTTGTGATGGACATAGCTCAAGTGGATGGAACATCTGAGTTCACATTAGCCAGCATCAATTCCAACAGATTAAATGATGCACAAAGAACAACTGTGGACTTGAATGAGGCACCTTTTAGAATTCAGGAGGAGCATCTAAATAGGCTGAAAGCACTTTCTAGAACAGGTACTGTCTGATGCTTTACATCAATATTTTCTCTTTTCCTGTTAATGCCACAATTCATTTTCTTGGGTTTCTCCTTACCAAAGAATCACATGATGAACCAGTGTAATGTCCTGATAAGCTATTTCAGGAGTAGTAGATTTTGAACGTCAGACTAGCATATTGATATTAATTTGGAAAATTTGAATAAACATCATGTTGATGAGTAAATGCATTTACTCAAACCCCCTCTCTCTCTCGCAGTGGAGCTTGGCAAACGCTTTTTCCCTCGTTGCTCAGAAGTGCTGAACAAGATCATGGACGCTGACGACTTATCTCAGCTAGCATGCGGAGGAAATGACACTCCAGAGGAGCGACTGGTTAAAAGGCGAAGGTACATGGAACTCCAAGATGTACTAAGTAAGGCATTCAGTGAGGATAAAGTAGAGTTTGACAGATCAGCCATCTCATCTTCTTCTTCATCGAAGTCAATAGGGGTGAGCAGGCCTAACGGTAAGCTAACTGGTAGTGGTAGGGGCTGTTAGACCCAAAGGCCTAATGCAATCTCTTATAGCTGTATCATAGTAATTCCGTTTCATTTTAACCGTCGGTTATTTTTCTCTTTTTGCTTTATAAACTATAAATTAGAATATCATTGATCACAGGAAGATGTGGACAACAGATACGGGGTTAATTTGCTTTTCTTTTCTTTCCGTTTTCTTTTTTTAACTTTTTACTTTTGGTTAATGTTAGAGACAATTCATGCAATGAAGTTGAGCCAAGTTTAATTTAATTTTGTAAATAATGATTGTCTCTCATAAATATTAGACAATCTAGGCTGGTCTTAGACATCAATTTAGAGCCGTAAAAAAGCAAAGCAAAAAAAAAAAAAAAATTGTGATTTTTATTCCGTTAAATTTGTTTTTTTTAATGGCTTTGACAATACTGTTAATTTTGTTTGATTAAGTTCACTTTTGGATGTTTTAATTGCAAACCGTTGATCTTAACTAAATAAATGTGCGTGTATAGGTTCAATATTAAATTATTACTATTTCTTTGAAAAAATATTAAACTATTACTGAAGTAATGTGGTTTAAGCTTGAATTAATTAATCCTACAAAAAATTTAAAATTTTGTTAATGAGTGATAAATTATAATTTGTCACTACATAAACTTATAGTCTAGCAATAGAATGCAGAAAATTTTATAATATTTCTGACAGGATTAATAATTAATTGTTTAAGAATTAAATGGCCGGCCCACAAATTCAACCTGTTTTAAACCAATTAGATCCAGTTGAAACCCAATTGGATGATACCTCAAATCTTACCCACCATTGTCTAACGCGAGGCAAAACTTTTGAGCAGGCATTGGTTGGTTTGAACCTTCAAGCGAAGATCAAAGCAAGAAAACAGCTTTACAATATTAATTAAATTATTTAGCTACTGATATGAACAAATTTCAATTATTTTACGCAGTACTTACCCTACCCTTTTTGAGGGATTATTCCAGGATTTACTATTGTGAGACTAGAAAGAACCGTCATCGTCACAACAAAATTTCAACAATCACATCAAAAATCAAATAATAATATCCAAATAATATTTTATATTAAATAAAGTTATAATCTCATCTTAGGAAATTTTAAAATAGAATAAAGAATGGTTAAATTGAATAAGATACATATTAGAAGGGAAAAACACCTTTCTGGAAAGAGATTTTCTGCTATATTAAAATCTAATATTAGTGAAGAGCACCACGAGTTGCCCCACCAGTGCGGCCGCCAGCAATGTGGTTAATTAGTTATCTATACAAACTTCTATTTGGAAGGATAGAAAATTGAGTGACTAAATCTAGGAAAAGTTCCATACACTTAGTGCTAACAATCACAAACAACTGCAAAACAAAGATAGCATATACGGACAAGGTAACAAGTGAGGTATAAAGTCCACAGCTTGCTTCCACATAAGCTAAGCATCAAATATGCAACACCATGATTTCAATTTGAAAGTGAAATAGCAGAAATAGAAGAGGTATTCAATGCTAAAAGGACCAGGTTGTTGTATATATGGTATAGGGTAGAAAATTTTTACAACCTAAAGGACAACAGTAGTAAAAAGAAGAGGCAAGTAAGGAAAGTAAAAAGGGAAATATAGAAAAATATGAACATTTCTAACAGGGCAAATGTCACTGTAGTATGAACATTTGTTGCCATCAGCTTCAAGCCTTCAACAAGATTCATGGAAGAGCCATTTCATTTGCAGCTCTTGAGACACCTTGCTATCATGGATGACGAAAAAAAGGAAAGGCAGCAGCAGCCATTCAACTTCCTGCAACCATTGGCGTTTACAGTAAGATAGAAACCATAAATAATTATTACCATTAATTTATACAAGAGCAATTAAGATATAGACCATTGGGTTAGTGAAGGTGTGGATCAGACACAGCCAGTTTGCTCCACCAGCTCACTTGCAAATCCACCCCAGCTACACGGCTTCCAATTGATCAAATCCTCCAACTCAAGATAAATCTTAGAATCATTCACCGATAGCTCTTCATTTGCTACTTTGTCTACACCTGAGCTTTCCCCTAGTAGGTTTTCAGACATAACATGATAAACAGATGACATTTCTGGTACATTGCTCTTTTGATCCTGAAGGGAGCAGCACAACCCATCCTCCATGGAAGCCGAAAACTCATTCTTCATTTGGTTGTTGTTCTCCATACCATCAGGCAAATACTTTGAGAACTCATCAGGTTGCATTGATTCCAATCTCCCCTGATCAACTTGGTTGCTACACTTGACACTTTGGTCAGTGCCCATAGCCTCAGTCAAGCTCTTTGTGACTTGTGTCTCAAGCAATTTCCTTTTCTTGCTAAATTCCCCCTCATCAAGGTCTTTCTTTTGCTGCTTCCTCTTCTGAATCAGTTGCTGAATGAAGTTAGGAAATTTAGCAATTTTACCAAAGAAATTGCACATTTGTTGCTGCCTACACTCAGCAAACCGAATCCGCTCTTGAACAACACTCAGCTGATGATTCGACTCTTCCTGTTGCTGTCTCAGTTTCAAAACTTCCAATTGCAATGCACTCTGATCTTTCTTTAGAATCTCAAGCTCAGCTTCCAATCCAAAACTAGTTGAACTATTAGCACAAATAACTCCTCCCTGTTGCTGCTTATTATATCTACTTCTTCTCTTAATGCTTTTCAGCAAATGCTTCTTTCCTCGTTGAAACCCTTCATTCGCAAACTCCCATCTATCTGAATCAATCTTCCTAAACCCCTAAAAGGAAAAGAAACATTTCGTAGTTGATTAAAAGTTACAAAAAAAAAAGGCAGCAAAATTTTGAGAAAAAGGGGTAAAACTACTTACATAAGTGTTGAGCTGGCGGATGAAGCTGGAAAAATTCTTGTGCTTGAAATACTTGGGCAGGAGATTTTCAGAGAACTTATGAGAATCCCAAACAATGAAACTATTGCGGTTCACGCTCCAGGAAACAATCGGGTCGGTCTCCGGATCCTCCACCATCTCAAACGTTTTCCTCAAAAACGGCGGAGGACCCGACTCGAGCAACCCTTCCATCGGCTTTGGCGAAACATCCGATGAACTAGAGGAAGACGACCCATTATTACTGATTTTGTTGCAATCCCCACCGTTCATCATATCATCAACGATTCCCATTTCCTCATCATCTTCCTCTCCCTGTTCCTCTTTAACGGATTTCAACAAAGCCACCTGATCTCCTCCGCCGCAAGTGGCTGCGCTACCTTCTGTCACCGCAGCCGGCGCCGCCACTGGCTCTTCCTTGACTACAATATTTGAGTAGCTTTGATTCTCATTGTCTGGTTCATCTTCCATTTTCTTCGATTCTTTCAAGAACGCCGCCGTGTAGCTCAAACCAAAGCCTTCTTCTCCACCTCCACTGTCAGGCACCACCATTTTCTTTGTTTCTTTTGGAAGAATATTTATTTTTCTTAGAGGTTTTTCAAGTGGGTACGGCAACAAAGAAGAAATACAGGGAATGAAAATTGGAGGAGACAGTGGCAGTCTTCTGAGCTGAATATATATTGTGTCCAAACGTAATTGAAGAGATATTGCCACGTTTCATCACTTTTCTGCCTTTTCGCCATTTGTAGCTATCCTTCCTTGTCTCCACCTAACCCAAACCCCTATATTCTCTTCTATTTTCATTCCGCCACCACCCTTCTAAATCAATATTACCCAATAGGATGACGCCACGTGGATGAATGGAGAAGAAAATGGTGAACTTGTTGTCGTTTTTCCTGTGAAAGCTGGGGAATTTTTTGCATGCGGCATCGTATCAGTCCTTTTTCCTTTTTTTTTGTTGGGGGGAAGCTAAGTACAGTCTTCGATCGTGATCTCCAAATCTTCACGGTGCAATCCCGGCCTCCTAGCCGTCGGATCTCCTTGTTGGGGGATTGTCAGTGGACATGATCATGCGGTCGCTACAAGACAAGCGTTCGGTCTTCCCTCTGCATGCTCGCCACTTGTCGGAATTCCCATCCATCAAAGTGTCCTAACCGTTGTCCGTTTTTGGGTTCGACCACAAAGCATTAATTTTGCGTAGTCTTCCCTTCTTTCAAAGGAGAAAAAAGATTGTGTAGTCTTTTTGTACAAAATGATAAATAAACAGAAGCCAATAAAATCTTGCCACGTTTTCGAGTCATGCGGTGAGGAGGTGGCGGTATTTTTGGGTATAAAAGCTTTGAAGCACATCAGCACGCCTAACATCGATAGGAGCCGTGCGGGTGGCACCGATGACCGAGTGGCAGTTGCTTGACGGATAGGCCTGGATGTTGGGCCCAAGCTTAAAAAACATAGAGCGTGGCTTAATCTGCTCCTCTTAATTTTAAAAACGAATTTTGAACTATTTTAATGAAAAAAAAAGGAGCGGAGCCTTGTTGGTGCATATAAGTACCATAAGTTAGATTTGCATGCTTAAGCTAAAGCAGCCTCTTTTTGCTTCAAGCTTTTATTTATATTTTTTAAGTAGGAAATGGATCGAGGTATATGACAATGCCTTGATCCAGTGTCTCCTCTAAGGTAAGTTGTGGGCCAGACCTGGCCTTTGCTTCATCAATTTTCTTTCTTTCTTTCGTCTATTTAATACCCGTAGTCTATTACTGTTTATATACTGTACTTATTAGAAAGAGAGTTGCTATTAAGTACACCGAATTTTCTGTTAAATTTTCAGTCTTAAAAAGGAAAAAAAAAGGGGGTTGGCAAAGAATTCTGTTTGGGAATTGGGAGATGAGGAATTTGTTAAATTTATATTGGGGATGATGAGGACTGAAGAGAGTTTATTGTGCCCGTTACCCACCGAGAGGGGAATGGGTAGGCAGACCGACTGGGCCTGGAGTCTTTCACCTTGCTCCTTCTGAGATGAGATAGTTCGGATACCTCGCTTTGTCTCTTTGTAAATAACCACTAGTATGTTTTTTTGCTTTTTTAAAAACTAAACTAGTATGTCTTTTTATACATTATAGTCCAAAAAGGAGGATTAAACGTCAAAAGTGCTTAAATAATCTTTCATGAAAATTATACTGGTACTTTATATATCTCTAAATAAACCCATAGATATTAGACTTTGAGTTCTAAGCTCTAAGCAGTTTGGCAAAAGCTGCTATCCATAAAAAGCAGACGGTTCCTTTGTAATAAAAGTTAAACAGGAGGTGGAAAGAGAATGGAAGAGATAAAATACATATACTCCTATAAGGAGGATAATGGAACATTTTCTGACCAACCCCTCGAATCAATGGACTGAAAATCCACTTTCATCCAGGGCGGTACACCAGTCGATTAAATAAAAGATACATGTTATCCATTCCAAGCAAGTAATTTTTTTTGATAATTAAGCACCTTTGTTGTACCCCAGGAGACATGAATTGCCAGGCAATTTAGCGCATGGCAACATATAAATTAATAGGAAGGCGTAGAGGTAGAGCCCGCACATTACACAAACTCAAAATCACTCATTTGTTGTAGCTGTCGCCGTACCCATCTGATACACAATGGGACATGCTTTTTCTTTTGTTTTTGATCTTTTTTGGGATTTTAAGAAATGGAATGCACAGGTTTAACTACCAGGTACTACTGGCAGAGGAAACTTCGTTTCATTGCCTCCTGCCAAGTGCAACTGTAATCCAGTTTGAAACCTGTGTTTCAATCTTGGATTGATCGGTTGAAGATAAACATAAGGGAGTTACAGCAACCTGCCAATGCCATCCAAGAAAATAAGACCAAGTAAGCCATTAAGAAGAAAAGATGGACGAAGATCAGTTTTAGACGGAAGGACAATTCCAACTCACATATCCGTCTTCTACTGCTCTAAAATCTAGATTATCATCTGCAGTTTCTGTCTCCTTGTCCAAGACCTGCTTAAATACAAATGTATAAACTAATGATTATAGATGCGTATGGCTAAAACTAAAATAATGCAGTCACTAAGGAATTCTGTGAAAGAGATAGGGAGTGGGGGAGCAATGCAGAAATCAGCTTCAACATCAAATGCTTGCAGAATGCAGATTATTTGCTTTCGTATCTTTAAAAAGTAATGAATACTAAAAATAGTGGATTTGACGGATTGCTAAAATATAGCTATAATTCTATTTTTTTTTACTTACCTCTAAGCGAAAGTATTTTTTGATTGTTTGTTGGCCACTCAGTTTTCCAGCAATACCAACAGATTCAATTTCAACATTCTGCCTTTGTGAGTTCAAGCGCCTTGCTGCACCCTGATAAATCCAAAAAGTGGGCCATTCAAGGGACTAATGCTAAAGCAAAGATCAAATTAGAACCTGGAGCATTTTTAATGTAACAGATACTTACAGCTGCAGATGCATCTCGGCTGAGTTGTGCAAGTTTAATACCAAGGCTTTGCTGATTAGACAAATATTGGCCAGCAGCAGGATGCCTATTTGCTGACACAGCTTTCCAGCTTAAAGAGGACCTCCATAGGCTCTGCCTGGCCAATTTGAATCCCTGTGAAACACACATTGTGCAAACAACATATGAACCCATATGCAATTAGAAAGAAAATGGTGTATTTGAGAATTGATACAACTGTCATTAAACCAAATTCCAGCTTATGTAATATACTTCTGCTTGGCTTCCACCCATCTATAGATGCCTAATTTATTTTCAGTATTATTCCAACTTTATTCATGTAACTTATCACACCAGCAAGAAATACATTGTCCAGATTGATTTCCCAAAGTATAAATAATAAAAGTGACCGGGGAGTTTGAACTGTCTCAACATATTTTCAAGCAGCAACTCTTTCGAGCTGTTTATCTTCAATTTTCAGTATGGAAGTCAGAGTAACTATATTTTACTGTAAAGGTTTACCTTGTTTGCTAGGGGACAAGAAGGGATTTGTATATTCAGTAAGCAACTTTCCGGGAAATTTCTCCTCTCAATATCCCTTACAGCTGCGAATATTAAAGGCAAACAAACATTGGCCGCATTCTTCAAATCACTTTCACAGCTCATCTCTTTCTTCCTAGAATTATTATAAACATAAATTTATCATTGATCCACAAAACACTGGAAAATACAAAAATTCAGAAAGAAGATACTAATATTTACCAGTTGAATGACAGGCAAAGAGATGGCACACCACAAATGAGTGCCTCTCTAGCTGCAGCAATAGCTCCTGAGTAATACCTAATAGTAATAATTCATGTACATAGCAAAGTAAAAACCTTATAATTGAGACAATGGCCATCAAATTTAACAAAAAGATCTGACAAAACAACGGGAAGACAGGGCACAGGCTATGAAGACAACATATCACTTACATATTACGACCACAGCTTGATCCTCTGTTAATTCCACTAATCAACTATAGATAGAAAAAATAGAAAAAAAAAATACAACTATAAGAAAAGCATTGATTCTAAAACATGGACAATCTCAATTCTCAACGCAACAATTAAAAAGTGCATACCAAAACAGGCTTTGACCATGAAAACAATGCTCCCGACAGAGCCAACGAGACACAATCCACAGGAGTTCCTGATCATAAACACAGGAAACAAATTTCATCTTTCATTATCTCTACCAAATGAAATCCAGAAGGCGTAGACTAAATACGGTAAACCACAACGATAAAACGAACAAAATGACATGTTAGAAATAAATGACTGATTTACAAAGGTTATGTACAAGATATGACGGCCACATGGTGTGATTTTTAATCAGTCACATGCAACATTAATATAAAATTTACTTACTCGAAGTACATTCAATTGTTAATTACACAAAGGTCTCTTCGTGACTGTAGAATTTACGTTTTACTACATTTTGTTTTTCATTTCAACTGCAGAGTTACCTGAAACTTCAAAAGCAGTGGCACCGTTCATTTCCACTGAACATACAGCAACCGTCTCACGCACCGTCACGGAATGACCGGCAACCGATTTATCCCTGAAAAGAAAAACAGGCCTCTGCTAAGATTCACTCTGATCTGGTTCAAAACTAAGAAAAAGTTTACGTCATTAAACCACATTGTTTCTATAGTTTAAAAGAAAAGATGAGCTGAAATTCTGAACAAACTGACGATTGAGGAGCGCAGACGTGGAGACTGAAGCGACCGTCGGACAGTAAAGCTTGAACGAGGAAATTGAGGCCAGGTGAATCGATTCCTTCACCATTGGTGATCAGAAGCACAGGCTTAGAGCAATCTGGCACCACTTTCGCTGTGTTTGGCTCGGCATTCCGTGAACGGGAAGATAATGAGGAGGTTGAGTCGAAGGAGTTGGTGGATTGGTGTTCCACGGCGTCGTTTCGGGATATCAGAACTTGCTGGAGATTGGAGATCAAAGAAGGAGGTAGGAAGTTGTTCTTCACGGAAGTGGTCATGTTGATTGTTCACAGACAGAATTTGGTTGTTGTGATTGGATTAAAATATGCTTCGTCTCTTTTGAGTGTGGGAATTTTGCAGAGACGAAAATGGCATTGGGCTTTTGGGCTTTTATAAATGGGAGCTGGAGACTAGATGAAGGGGAATCCGGTTCAGTGAAGTTACTGAACCGGTCGTTTTCCTTTGTAGAGGTTAATTTTACTTGGGCTATGCTAACGTGCCCGCCTTTTCTTTTGTATTGGAAGACCACCGACCACTAATACGCTTTCCTGCGTTTGTAGCTGTGACTAGTCAAACCAACTTTGATTGATCAAAACATAAACAGTGGTTTAGAAAATATTCAGACCTAATATTCAATTAAGATACAAGCTAATCATTGTACATTAAATTGTGTTCTTATTGGCCAAAATAAAAATTGAGTTTTTCAATATTTTTTCTTTTCTTTTTTTTTCCCTCATTAACTGTAATTATAAGAAAGAGTTGTGGGCGGGGGCCAGAGTTGAATACAAGCAGCAAAGTCACATGAGCCTCTTGATTGAGCTTTCCTGCAAACAGTGTGGACCAATTTCATAAACAAAGGGAAGCAGAAGTAGTGGTTTGATGCTTCAAAGTCAGAAAGTTAAATTTGTGTGACGTCATCGACTTCCCTGGCCAGGTCTGATCTGGTAATGCCTTGATACCTACCAGTGCCATTGCCCTGGCCCTGTCATCATGTTTGAAAGATGATGCCTATTATTTCTCCGTCAAATTGGCTCTTCTCCAGTGACACCTAAGTCTAGGCCACACGTATCAATCTTTGAGGGATAGAGTAGCGTGAATTACTGCGATAAATAAGGGTGTTTGTATGTACTAATGATATAGAGCATTAGGTGTTAAGTTACCATCTCTGGTAAAATCCCCCTGTTTTCTTGTACCACCTGTTTCTCAATTATATAAGATTGTCTTAGATGGGGACAACCTGCAGAAAAGGGTCGTGCAGCGTACCCGAACTGACACCATCCATTTCACGTAGTTTCAACTCTCAGCACATTAACATGGACAAATGAACCGTGATTTTGGGTACAGTGGTTCTTCGATAAGTGAGGATCATAGACAATTAGCAGAAGAGACAAACCTCTAAGAGGGAAAACGTTTGAATTCATGATCTTCACGATGGAAAAGAAGAACTTGGTTTAATCCAAGATATTCAAAAAAATTTGAATCTGTGAATGAAAAGCAAAAGAGAAAAAGAAGTTGATAAAATAGACATTTGATCCTTTTATATGATTTCGCCTTTTCAAACTTTTGGGTGAATGTGGCGTCACTTTTTACAAATATCAAATAAGATGGGCCAACCTTACACCAAGAAGAAGGCTTCTTAGCCTTTGCCAAGGGTAATAATGCATTTTCTTCAAATTAAAAGGCAGAGGGCTCCACCATCCTTAATCCATGCACTCCTGACTCCACAGTGAGTAGAATCATTCACATGCACCCAGCTGAACATAATTCAAATAAGTAGTTTAGCATTTGTACAGATCAAATTTCATTTCTGGTTCCCGAAACCAGAGTCAATAATAACATGGAAACCCTTTACCATCTTCATCAGATCCAAGACTACTTGGATTATTAGGCTGCAACATCTGAAAAGTAAGAGATCCGTAGTCTCAAGCTCTTCAATAATTCTTTGGTTCGATTTGGTCAGGAAATGCAATATCTAGAGAAACCTGCAAACAACTTGCTTAAAGCCCAAAAGATAAACCCGAAAATACAAAAGAAAAAAGATTAATCTTTCTCATGAGAGACATATGCTACAGACTCAAAACTGATAGAATGAATGCTCACAGAATAGAGATCCCTACCGTAACTTGGGTAGTTGTCCTTCAGATTGAAGTGATTTACTCCAATGACTTCTTTCTCATCTATAATGTCATATATTTTGTTGTAAAAGGCAATGCATTCGTAAGCTAACTTCGTATAGAAAAATCAATATGCAATTAACTTAACTTGCCTTCGCTGAAGGAAGTGAAATCATGACATGTTTTTCCCCTAAATTTGCTCAGTTTGCTAGTCAGTGACTTAATGAGAACCCAGGCTCAACTAAATCAAAGAATAAAACATAAGGAACCAATGAGGATGAGATTTCATATTCACTAAGCGCACCCTGGAGTTATAGACATTTAGCCAACCACAGATTATTAAAACTTGAGATTCTTAGGCTGCTCACTGCTAGAAGTAACCTCATTGAATAACAGAGGCTGAACGGGGCAACCTGAGAATTTTACCGGAAGCCCAAATTTTAGAATTTGGAGGAAGAAGATTAAGAATTATAAATTTCCAGGGAAAATAAGTATTTCACCTCCATCAATTGGTAAAGCGGCAGCGACGATAACCCACCTATACCATGAATTATTATGCTCAACAGTTAGCCTCTACCCTGTTAACTGACAGCAGAAACTGATGAAACTTATTAAATGCTTCACCTGCTTGACTGGCGCTGAAAATAACTGAAATGAATGCCATATGACGGCAGATATACAGACAGAACCAACCAGCCTTCCCATTTTATAGATTTAATCAATTCTTATTCACATGAAATATCCATGTGTAATCCCACCCCAACCCCCAAAACCAAAACCCATTTTTCAAATGCTTTATCCATACTAACCATTATAATGTAAGTGATCACATCTGCTTTATTTTCCTGCCAACGCTAGACAAAATATCCAAAAGCTTTGAAGTTTCTGCCAAGTCACTTTTTGAACCTTCATCGTTTCTGCTATCCGTTGTTTCACTCTTAACCCCAGTACTAACAGCAGACTGATTTTTCTTCATTCCAGATTCAAACTTTGCTGCAAATGCTAGAGTAGACATCAGTGCCTTCTGAACTGAGTTTGGTGTGTTTTTATGTGAAATCTTCTCTGAAGATTGACCCATAGCAAGCGGATAAGCTGCCATCTTCCACGGGATTGGATTGGAGCTGTATTGTTTATCAGACAAATGTTGACTTTCATGAAAAGATCGACTGTTGACATCATCAAACTTTTTTGCAAATGCTAAAGTAGAAATGATAGCCTTCTGAGCTGTATTTGGTGTGTTTTTATGCGGTACCCACTCTGAGGATTGACCAGAAGTTCGTGGAGAAACTGGTGACTTATATGATATTGCACTTGTGTTATGTCGTTTATCAGATGCATAATTACTCTTCTGAAGAGGTCCACTGTTAACAATATCTGAACTGGAAGGTATGCTAGCTTCATTACTTCTAGAGTTACCCGATTTTCCCAAAGAGAGAAAATTTATTCCCAGTGGCACCACTGTTGGATCAGTTTTCCTTTGATCTGTACTAGATGTACTTTGGCTTGTCTGGTTGCTGAGTTTACCTCTATCACCTTCGTTTTCACTGGGATGTTGCTTATATCCAACTCCCCTATTTAATGCCAAACTAACTTTGCTAGTGGTATCTTCTAAAGAAGATTTTCCAAATGATAGAAAATTTATACCTCTCGGTACCACTTCTGTTTTTCTCATTGGACTATCATTCACATTTTGAATTGTTCCTGATTCACTTTGATTGGCTTGAATCCCAAGTCTGCCACTTTTGTTCATCTTCAGAGATGGCTTTGAAGCACAAGGACTATTGACACCTGACGTGCTTAGATTACTTTGAATCCCAACTTTGCCACTTTCTTTCATATTTTGAAATGAGCTGCCACGATTACGTTTACTTGATTCAGCCATAGATGATTTTGAAACAAAAAGAGAGTTGACCCCTTTGCAATCAAGATCAGGTGTTTTAGTTGGAGTCCCAGCCACAATTTGTTCCTTGCTTTTCTGAGAAAAAGCTCTTATAGAACAGGACGAGGCATCAACATTTTTTCTGATACTCAGTCTCATTTCAGAATCACCATGCAATGATGACTTCAGTTGAAGTTCACGAGCACTTGATAACGATGCAACACCTCCCTCAGGTGACATCTGAAATGAAAATACGTTATCACGCACCCTAAATCAACTAATTGAAAATGTAGCTTTTTTGTAATAGAACAAATTTACCTTGTGTGAAAACAAACAATCATCACCCCTCCCGCAGAAGCCTTTGGTCATGTAGTTGATACAGGGATACTTGGAGAGCTGGTGATCAAATGGACACTCATCACCTTTCATGCATGATTGGCGTGCAAAATGAGAACACGGCTGCAACAATGAAATACAAGACATGGTCAGACAAATGCACCAGTACAATGCAGACCCTATTTTTTAACAAAATAAAAAAGGACACAAAATCAAAGTGACTTATGTTCCTACTTCCTATTAGATATTAGGAATGATTTGTAGTTGTTACAGATTCATTACTAAAAAATCGGTTGAATGAACAGAACTACAATGGTGTGGCCAATAGTAAATTGCAATAGCAACAATCATAGATCAATTCATCATAATAAAATGTAACAAACAAAAGTTACTCAGCCTGTATAGGTGATAGTGGCAACGAACTGAACAATGAGTTATAATAGAATGCAGCTACTTGCATCATTAAAACAAGGTACCAAGCCAAATGACTATACCTGGGATTTTGTCAAAGGCACTGTATCATGTGAGTATTTGCACTTCTCACCCTGTGGAGCAAAAAAGATATTTAGACCAAATCAACATAGTATACAGATTTGAGCAACTTTATTCAGTTTTAAAAAATTCAAAGAAACAAAAACAATATTTCTTTTCCTTCTTTCCCCCTTCCCTTCATCCTTTGTTTTTTCACACCAGTCCGTCCTAGAATACTACCAATCCCTGACAAGAATTTTTGTGCAATTACACTTTTCTGAATTATTTTCTTCCCTCATCCCCTTCCTCTCGTAATCTTGGAGTCAATAAAATCAAATTTCAACTGTTTAGGAACATTTAAAGGGAATAGTCAGGAAACCATAATGGTTTACAGTCACTCTAGCATAAAAAAGCATAGCACATGGTATAATAATCCACAAACTAGAAACTCAATCAGATGAGCTCAATATAGCCACTTGCAGAAAAGGAAAAGCAATAACATTTAAACATCGTAATTAAGAGCAGAGCAACCAATTAATTAAATTTCTAGTGAAACGTTGGCTATTACCAAATAATTAAGGTTTCCAGAAGGACTACCTGAGAATGAAACTCTAGAGTTATTTTAAAAACTATATAATTATCAAACAAGAAAAAAATTAAAAATAGTACAACCTCATAGCATCTTCCCTTCAGATAATGGCGACAATAAGTCACAGCTTTTGGTTTCAGAACTGTCTGCAGTTTCAACCTTTTAACACCAAGCTGTTGATTTTTTTCTGCTCGTTTCTTTCGTTTATTTCGCTGCACAATAGAACCATAACAAAAATATCATTTATAAATTTGAAGAGCATTGAGAGAATATAGTCAATACAGTTGTCAAAATTTTTGTACGGAAAACAAGTAAACTAATTCGTAGATGTCTACATAAGTGCAAATTTGGTTAGTGGTGAAATAAACTTGCACCATGAGGTGTAAAGGTAGCCAATAAGAATCCATCTAAAAATTCAAAAAGACAAAGGAGACATACTCAATACCTTCTTCTTTTCTTTCTTCTCTGCAGGATTTGAACCCTGTTTTGTCTTATTGCAGACACCATCATCCTTCTGCATATAATAATAGGAAACCATACTTGTCACATATCAGAACTCACACAGCAATTCCATCACGACAAAATAATTCGATATGACCTAGTGCATAGGCTCTCATAGACCATTCAAACTAAAGTTTCAGATAGATCACTTTAATGAATTTCATGTCTCGGGGTACATGTCTATGCACTTGATTATATGTGAATGCAAGAGAATGTGTGCGTGCGTATGTGTGATGCAGATTGTGTGTGTGAGAGAGAGAGAGGGTACATTGTTTACACTTCTACTTTTGACAAATTATATATCAGTTAAACCTGTCCTAGAAACTAATCTGGGATTGTATATAGTCATATGAAAATATATTTGGGTGTTCTTTTTCTTTTTTATTTTTGTATTGGATATGAAAGCAGGATCAATATCCTTAAAATTTTGCATCCGATGTCATGAAGCCTCACAAGACAAACAAAGGTAGCCTGGTCAAAGCCAAAAATAATGAGAAAGCAATGCGGAAATCTATGAAAAGCTCCTGGTCATCTTTTAGCAAAAGATAGCCATTAAATTATGACCTAACAACCGCATGTCAAATTCTTAGGTTGATGCTAGGAGGATACTTTATTTATTTAATTTCAGAAACAGAAAACTGAATGAAGACTCGTTGAAAGTCATTCCAAAGAAAATCAAAGGGGCAAGTCAACTTATTATCACAAAGAACACTCACATGAAAGCAAGCTCATGAAGAAGACAATGCTGGTGGATGTTACCAAACCGAAGTAAACAAGTTCATAATTACAGATGGCCTCTAAAGGAAAGAAAATTGCAGGTTAGAATCATACCTTCTTTTTAGATTTAATTACTTGATTTTCATCTCCACTTTGCTTTGTACCTTTCTTTCTGTGCATCCTTCCATGTTCAGACACCATCTGATCTCTCTCACTACCTTCAAACTCTACTTCTGAAACTCTGTTGGCAATCTGAGCAATATTCATATTAAAGGAAGTAATCTCAGAATCTTTATTATTAGCTTTGCTTTCTTCATTACAATGAAGAACTTTATCGTCAAAGGCATCTACTTGCTTCTCCTCTCCGTTCTTTTCCGATACTACAGCATCCTCTAGGAGTATATCAACTGACTCATTAACAAGCTGAATGTCACCAAAAATTTCTCCTTCTTCAAGCTCTCCATTTTCAACCATTTGTCCAGGAGAAGGCATTCTATCATTAGAGCTAACAAACTTCTCCAATTCCATCTCTTTTTGCTGAATTCCAATTTTCTCATGCATTGCATTACTCTTCAACACGGAACTTTGGTCTTCAACTTTCTCACTTGATTTTGAAACTTCAACTATCAAACTTTTGTCTAAAGAAAAATCAAAGGCTTCAATAATCTTTTGATTATCACCTTCCATATATACCTGTGGCTGAACAGCTGTTCCAGATTCCTCCGCAACAACAAGTGGAAGTTCAATACGCTCTTCTTGATTATTCATTGATACACTCACACAATTATCACCTAGATTCTGGCCCAATGATGCGGCCAAGCAGTTATTACTATTATCATAATCTTCATTTCCTTTCATGATATTTTCTAACTCATTCATTAGACTTTGTTCCCGACCAATCTCTCCATCTTGAAAACCAGTGCCTTCAGTGCTACTACAAACCATCAGATCATTTCCATTCACAAAATTCTGACTTTCTTCTATTTCCATTATCTGCTCTATTTCATCTAATACCATTTGTGTATCACTAAATCCGCTGTCCTTGAAAACAGCACCCTTGAAACCTGCATCAACCACCGTTCCTTCCTGAGCTGGTAAATTTGCAGGCTTGCTACTATCTTGGACAATCGACTCACCAGGCTCTCGGATATCATTGCCACCCGGTTCACTTTGGTTACTACCATTATCTTCAACAAAAACAAAGAATATCAACAATGAGAAGAAAAAGTCACTGCACCTAAAAAATAGAAAGATTTTAGGGTATTCTTTTAGGTAAACAGAATTTCATTTGTCTAAAAGAGAATCATTTGAACGATTAATTCCTCAAAACCCGAAAATAAAAAGGGGCTAATTTCTTTACTAACCTAGGAATGAAAAACTCCATTGTTTTTAATTCAATTCAGCCTCTTTAAAATTTAAGAAAAAAAATGAGAAAATAAGAAGTAACAGTAAATTTGAAGAATTCAAAAAAATAAATTACCCCGTGTTCGGTGAACAGGAATAATGGGAGGGGCAGTAGCGAGTGGAGAATCGCCATAGCAGAGGGAGATAAGCCGAACGAGATTATGGTAAGTTCCGCTCCTGAGATGTGATCGGCGATGAGGAGTGAACATAAAGGGAGCTTCCACGCTTCGCTCTTGCGGTCCCTCCGATTTTTTTCCGCCAAATACCAACTTCGAATTCCCTCTCACTATTTTATCACAAAGACACAAACACAAAACCCTACTTGAATTTTTTTTTTCTTTTAAATTTTAAACGCTCTTCTGTTTTTATTTTTCCCTCATATCGGGACCGCTTTTCCGAAGGCTTTCCCGGGCATGAAACGCTAGCGTTTGTCGGTTAGTGGAACGAGGTCGTTTTATTGAGGACAACAGTCAAACGGTTCGGAGCGTCTAAACGCACCTTCAATGTTTTTACTTCGGAAAGTAAATAAAAAAAAATAAAAAGGAAAAGAATATGATTAGCGTAGAGAGAAGAACAAAACCCAAAACCCTAGGAAAACAGTGGTGTGAATTTAACAGGTGATCCATTCAGATTGGTAAGAAGAGAAGAGAGTGCGAGAGAAAATGGTGGTGAGGATCAGATTGTCGAGGTTCGGATGCAAAAACAAGCCATTTTACAGGGTGATGGCCGCCAATAGCAGATCCCCAAGGGATGGCAAGCATCTCGAAGTCCTTGGTTACTATAATCCTTTGCCAGGTCATCTTCGTCCTTCCCTGCCCTAGTCCATGACGGCCATGTTTTTCCCCTGAAAAAGAAAATGGAGCTAATGGAAGAATTGCTTATTGATTTTTCATCTTATCTGTCTCTTTTCTACAGGTCAAGATGGGGGTAAACGAATGGGTCTTAACTTTGAGAGGGTGAAGTAAGCTGCTATCTTCCATTCTTATTCTCTACTTTTTGATCACAAATTCTACATTTTTGCATTTGGATGTTGCCTTTCAGTTACGTCTCGAATTTAGACTGGAATAATCATTATCTTATTCTGTTGGTTTTCATACTGTTTCTCTCTTTTTTGTCGTTGAGATGTTTGTTTCTGCTGCGGCGTTGTCTCTGTTTCCTTGTGAATTTGTGAGGTATGGAGTAACGCAAAGAACGTGTAATCAATTAGTGGCTTGGCTGTAGTGAGTAGCATTTTCGAATTCTAGTTTTCCAGAAACAATACAGAGTATATTGCTTTGGGAGTCTGGCCTTGATAGTTCTAGTTGGATTAGAGAAATAAAGCCATCTCTCAGTTTTCTATAGAAGGGGAGAGTTTGCAGATATTATATCAAAGTATGACTATTAAAAAGAAATTCTTCTGAATTTGTAAATTATGATCAGGGGGTAGGGGAATGAAAGGATTGGTGAGGGAGAAATGCTTTCTGGTTGGAACTTGGGATGAATAGACTCTGTGTCCAGCTACACAATCAAGGTTGGCAAAATATGGGCCACAAATAACTATATTCTAAAAAATTGATATAAAACAATTTGAAGAGGGTGTGCTATGTAATTAGGGTGAATAGAATGCCCAAGCTGTTAGATTTGCAGAGTTCTTAATGCATTAGTGTACCAAAGGAGATTTCTTGAAACTGTAACTATTGTGAGAAGTTGCATGGGAGGAGTAAGTAGTAGTTGCAGCAAACAGTATGCAGTGTGGCTAGAGTTTTTTTTTTTTTGCTATAAAGCTAGAGTTATCTTGAGTTCAGAGCTCAACTTTAATAACTTGATCTGTAAATTGGACTAAATCAATTTAGAGTTAGTTCATAGAATCATGTCAGGGTAGACAGTAGTGGATTCCTATAGTTCCTCAGATTCTTGTAATTGCTTGTTTACCTCCTTTGCATGCTCAACACAGTTAAGTTTTGTAGAGAGAAAAAAAAAGTATCAGATTTGTACCAACTTTTGTATAGTTGTGGAGAAGAACAATGAATCACTTTAGTGCATAAGGTTGGCAACTACCATAGTCTTGTTCTACCATGTGGCAGTGAAACCGCCTGATATTGATAAACTTCTATTGTCATTGTTTTCTGCAGGTACTGGTTATCAGTTGGTGCGCAGCCTTCAGAGCCAGTCCAACGCATTCTTTTTAGAGCTGGATTATTGCCTCCACCACCAATGGTGGCTATGGGACGCAAGGGTGGACCACGTGACACGTGTCCTGTTGATCCTCTGACAGGGCGTGTTTTGAGTGCGGAGAAGCCAGCTACTGCTAGCCAACAAAATGGTGGTAAAGATGAGGCTGCAAATGGAGCAACTTCCGCCTGAAATTGTAATCTATCCCACAATGCTCCTTATTCTGCAGTTTCTGAGGCTTAGATCAAGGTTAGGGATGGTGCTCACAAAAGTGGATATAGTGGATCACTGGAAGTGCTGTTATCTTGAAAGTAACATTTGCCTTCCATTGAAGAAGCATCTTATGTTCAGGATAGTGATTTCAGTGCCATGCATAGAAGGTGTATGAAACTTGATTCCATGACAACTAATTGGATTCTGCATTCCCTTCAGGTTGTTGAATGAATTTCATGCATGATTTAAATGTTGGTCTTTACTTAAATAATTAGGGGTCTATGTTGAAACTATTGCTGAGTTGCGTGATTCGGAATGGTAGTAGCTGATATTTACTTCGCACCAGCTTTTTTAGTGAAGATATTTGCAGTGTAATTGCTTGTTATCAGGCGTATCTAACGTGTAAAATAAAAATTGTGGAAAAATAGATTCTGTATGTGAAACCATGGTGAGAGCTGGAATTGACAAAAGAAAACATGAGACAAGTCCCTAGTGGTCAGCTAATCTTGCGTAAGATCTTGGAAATGCTGGCTGGCGCGGGGTCTACCTGTTTCTAGAAAACCAAGATCAAAAGTTGAGTTTAATTGATCTAGTTCAAATCTCTCTGTGCTATTAAGTACTCACTAGTAGTAAACCAGTAATAGACAGGCATGTTTCATTTTTGAATTATGTCCCAAGGAGAGAGAGGAGGGAAAAATGTAACAAAATTCACTGTTCCTTTTTCGTCTTTGCACAGAGTATCAATTATTTGGTTGAAGTCAGTACCGTGAGATGTTAGGGAGGGGACCTGAAGATGGGAGAGTGGGGATGAATCCTTCCATTCAATCCTACTCCCCTTTGAATTCCTCTGTAACTTCAACTTTATACTGGTAAGCGGTGAATATATTATTGTCATAAATATGAATAAAGGGTTGCATCCAGTGTTGGTTAAACGATTATTGTCAAGTCATTCGTAAAGTTAAATGTTGTCAAAAAAAATTAAATTGTGTTCTGATGATCATTTAAAAAAAAAATCAGCTCATATAGTAGTATTAAAATTTTATTAATTCTTTTTTAATGTGATTTAATTATTGCATGCAATTTTTGTTTGGAAATAATTAACATTTAAATTTTTTTTGTGTTTTTGGTTAGCAAATTTCATCAAATTTTCAATCAAATTCATTAAAAATATATATTTAAAATAAACTAGAGGGTTTTCCATTACAAAATTTATAAATTAGTAGTGGAAAAAATAATAAATGGTCTAACTTGCATAGTTTTATTTAATTGTAAATACACTACTTTTCTTTGAATTGTATAATGATTTTAAAGTGGAAAACAATACCATGGATTTTTTTGTTGTTATTTAAGGTAATCAAATCATGATAATCCTCTATCTGATTCTGATCAATATCAATAGTAATAAAACAATTATTGATAATGATAATAAATAATCGGTATCACAACATTTATGTAACATTCTCTCTTACCAAATCTAATTACACTTATCTCATCATTAACTACCTTACTCATCTTTTCTTCCAATGTGCTTAATGTGGATAAATTTATATCGAATCAACTCTTAATATCATTTGATTTCGATATCGTTATTTAAAAAAAAAATTAATTTCATAACGTACACAATCCTGTTTATAAAACTTTTTAAAATTTTTTATTTGAGGTTGGATAGAAGCATCTTACTTCCTTTTAAAATGCTTGATATAGTAAGATATTTATGATATATATATTTGAAGGTATAACAAGTATATTTAGACAAGCTTTTTCGCATACCGCATTTCTAGATTTTCTGGATATTGTAAAAGAATATGTTTGGAAATTTTATTTTGTTATAAAGCCCAAAAAGAAAAGAATATTTCAAAAATTAAAAAAAAAACAATTGTTTCCTTTTTTTTTTTCCACTTTAAAAACAAAAAAGAGTACGATTTCTTAAAGCGAGAACCAAAAAAGAACACTGAAGCGATGCAGTATATTCAACTAAGAATACGGGTTGTGCTGGGCAAATTAAAAAGCGTGCGAACCCTATTTCTCAAAAACAAATAAGGAAAATAAATTAAAAAAAAAAAGGGGTTTAGGCCGCCTCGGCAATAAAAAGGAGTCGAGGCGCGTTTAGGTTTTTATAAGGAGAGGGAGAGGATTTTAAGCGAGGCCACGTCTTTTTTACACGCCTCTCAAACCCTTGAAATTCCATCCCTCCTTTACCCTTTCGCTCCACACTCTCCAATCTAGGGTTTTAGCACCCCCTTTCTCTAAATCACTCTTCTTGCCTTTTTTTCCCCTAGAAGAATTCTCAATGAGCAACGAAGGGATTAACTTCAACATGGCCGATCTCGGCGATGGTAATCTCCGTCTGCCTTAAAACCTTAACTCTGCCGCTTCACTCCTCTTCGTTTTTATCTCTTATTTTTTGTGTTTAACTTCTTTTTGGGTTGCAGCTCTTAACGAGGAAGCTCGAGCGGGCCTTGTTAACGCTCTCAAGGTCAGTGACTCTGAGAAATGATTTTTTTCTTAGTTTTTTTTTGTCAAATGGAAATTTTTTTGGCTGCTTTTGGTTTCTTTCTTTTTCTTTTTTTTTTTGGCGTTTTTAGTGATTGGTTGGATTTTTTTATATTCTGGTTTGCAGAATAAGCTTCAGAATCTTGCTGGGGAGCACACCGATATGCTGGAGAATCTGTCACCGAATGTCAGGAAGCGTGTGGAGGTTCTCAGGGAGATCCAGGCATGTTATTTCTTGCGAAGTTGGTTTTGTTACTGTGCTGTGAAATGTTATTATGGTATCACTTGTGGTTTATTTTGTCATAGTAATTGAATTTGAGGGCCGATTTGCTTCCATTGTGAAGAAACTTCCGTGTCCTTTGATGTATAAGTTTACTCAATTTTGTTGAATTTCTAAGAATATCTGTGCAAAGTTTTGATTTGATATTGGATTGGATTTACTTTGATTGAGTATAAGGTTGCATTTTAATTTATATTCTCACCTAGCTGGACTAGATTGCTGTTGTCTGTTTTCAATTGAATTGAGCTACAATAAGTTTGGAAGTGGAATGCCAGTTTGATGTTTGGAGTTGTCCAATTGTTTAACAGAGCCAACATGATGAGTTGGAGGTTAAGTTTTTTGAGGAGAGAGCAGCACTTGAAGCTAAATATCAGAAACTATATCAACCCCTATATGCTAAGGTTTGCCTTTTGAATTTTGTTTCTATTTTTGTTTAATCAGTTACTATTGTTTTTTGCCTGATTAGTTATCATACATTTGTAGCGGTACGATATTGTGAATGGTGTTGGTGAAGCTGAAGGAACTCCAAATGAAGCAACCATGGACCAAGGAGAGGATAAAGCTGCTGAAGGTATGATCTTATTTATTCTGGTCCTTTTTTGCTCTATCCCCTCCTCTCTTTCTTTGTGCATGGTTATTTATGCAATTATGCTTTATACAGAGAAAGGAGTGCCTGATTTTTGGCTTACTGCAATGAAAAATAACGAAGTGCTGTCTGAGGAGGTCAGTTATCCAGTTATAATTGCTGTTTGGATGCTTTTTTCTTGTTGGAAATAGTGATTCTCATTTTTACTTGGTTTGCTTTTGGAATTAGATCACCGAACGTGATGAAGGAGCTCTCAAATATCTCAAGGATATTAAGTGGTATAGAATAGAGGAACCCAAAGGATTCAAGCTTGAGTTTTATTTTGACACCAATCCTTATTTCAAGAATACTTTGTTGACAAAGACATATCACATGATCGATGAAGATGAACCTATTCTGGAGAAAGCTATTGGGTAAGTGCCTTTATTACTTTCTTTAAAAAATTTCTTATTGTATAATTAGATTATGAGGCTTCTTACTTAGTTTAACTAAAATTTTTTTGCACTTAATTTGTAGGACGGAGATTGAATGGTATCCAGGAAAATGCTTAACACAAAAGCTCCTTAAAAAAAAGCCTAAGAAGGGAGCAAAGAATGCCAAGCCAATCACTAAAACGGAAGATTGTGAAAGTTTCTTCAACTTCTTCAATCCACCTCAAGTTCCTGATGATGATGAAGATATTGATGAAGATACTGTATGGCTAACCTCACCGTATCAGCATAAAACTTTGATGATTGATTAATTATTTTCTGGTCTTCTAATGGTTTGTACTTTCTTGCACAGGCTGAGGAGCTGCAAAATCAAATGGAACAGGATTATGACATAGGGTGAGTTCTCTTTTTAGCTTACCTCTAGTCATTGCGTTGTTTCTCAGTTTGAACTCCTCTTACTAATGCTTCGTATGAGCTATATTTATCAGTCAAATTGATATGTGGAGACATCATCAATAAATGTTATTTGTACCAAATACTTATTTGTACAGGTCAACTATTCGAGACAAGATTATTCCACATGCTGCGTCATGGTTTACAGGAGAAGCTATTCAGGCAGATGAGCTTGAGATAGAAGATGACGATGAAGATGATGATGTTGATGAGGATGAGGATGAAGACGATGAGGAGGATGAGGATGATGATGATGAGGATGATGAGGATGATGAAGAAGAAAGTAAGACCAAAAAGAAGGTATGAGATGCTAGATTTTTGTTGTGTTTTATATGTATGCACAATAATCCTTTCAGAATTTGAAGTGACGCTAATTTTTTTGTTTGTTTTTTGTTAAATTGCATGAAAATGTTGCTGCAGTCTTCATCTGCACAAAAGGTACACCAATTCCATATCATTTAGATTTAGACCTCAATTTTTGGCGCCCCTTATTGATATTTATGCCTGATTATTTTTTATTTTGTACTGTAGAAGAGTGGAAGAGCACAAGGGGAAGGACAACAAGGTGAGAGGCCTCCAGAATGCAAGCAGCAGTAGATTCTAATTGCTGCTGTGGCAGATATGTGGCGACCCTAGCAGGGTGGTCTATAAAATATTGATTTGGAAGAGAAAGGGAAGGGGGGTTTTGCAGTTTTGGTGGTTATTTATTTTTACATTTTTCATGTTATACCATGAATGATTGGCTTGGAGAATCCTTCTTTTCCCTTTCTTTTTGGTCTGTTGGTTTGATAGGACGTGGTCTGGTAGTCGAGATGTGTTGAGATTTTCTTTATGTGAATGTTTCCAGAAACAATTGAGTATATGTCTGTCTTTAGTGTTCTTGTTGTGATAGCTTGTTATCATTAAAATCAAGTTATGGCAAGTCTAATTATAGTTATTTTTTAATTTCTTGCCAACTCTTCAGTTGATTTTTTATCTTAATTAAATTTATTGGTTTTATAATTTTCTTTTTACTCTTTTGTGATTTGTAATCTTTGCGAGTGATGTTGTATTGTCGCCAATGATTTAATTTCTTCGGGGATCTCTCATATTTTCACCTTTTCTATTATATCCCCCAATTTCCACCAGAAGGGCTACTGATTAAAAAGTTTCTCGTTTGCTCTCATATTTGTTTCTGCTTCTGTCGTGTTGAAGGTATATGATGGGTCTTGAAAGCTTAAGCAGAGTGGTTTGATTCGTTTTTCAGGGAGTTTGATAAATGAACAAAATCCAATTACTAATCTAACAATGACGTGCTCGTAGTTTAAATTTGATTAAAAGAGAATTTCATAGTGTTCCACCTGTTACTAATCTAACCGGATTGTTTTGTAAAAAATGGTTTGTTTGGTCGGATGGAAGCAATTATGTCCATGATGGATCCATACAAACTTGAGTGTAGTAAGTAGAAAATGGTTTCTTGGCTGCAGTTGTTCGTAGGAATTTCTGATTGGTAACTGAGAATTTCAAAGCAGCAACTTAATCATACATAGAAAAACAAGAAAAGACATTGGTACTCGACCATCACGATCAGCATGGCAGACCTATTTCCAAGAAAGTAGTAAAACATGATCAAAGCCAAAAGCCCAAGGTATTAGAAATATTCATATCCCAGCCCAGATGCCTGCAGTTTGCACTCGAAAAAGCTCCTGAAACTCAGCGATGTTGGCAGACATTTGCTTGCAGTTGGGCCCTGACTCCACTTTGCGAATTTGGCTGGCTTCTAAATCTGGGTGTATAAAGCTGCTTTTACATGGGATTTATTAAAGTTTCCTGGCATTGGCTCATCTGGCTCCCCAACAACCATATCCCCAAGCATTCATCCACCTTCCGGCTTGCCATCCTGGACAGATTAGCCCCTCTATCCGCTCGTAGTTCATAGAGGCTTGATATTCCAAATTTAAGGTGCTGTTTATGTAACAAGGCTGAGCATTCCAGGGACCATATTTGCTCCAAGAGGATTTGGAAGGAAATTTTGCAGCTCCCTCTTTAAAGATAACCTGGGGGATTGAACAACTCAGTTTACTTGGGCTGCTAGAGCCTGCCTGGTGTTGCTGGCAAGCTAGAAAACAGGAGACGATAGGAAAGCTGGGGTCTAAATTTTCAATCTCGACGTTTTTCTCCTTCTTTGTTGTTTACTGTACTTTGCATTCTCTTGTTAACTCAACCATTTTTTCCTTTTTTTTTTTTTGCCAAAAGCTGGGCCCCTTAGAAATTTGACAACAAATCCTTACAAGGCCCGGACGGCCCATTCAGCTTCCAGTCCCCGGTACTTAACCAGACTGAAATGTCAAAAAGGAGGGAAACTCAACCTAAAACCCTAACATCACTGAGCAGAGTTACTGTCCATTTCTCTGCTCTCTTTCTTCTTCTCTTTTAAAGAAAAAGAAGTAAACCCACGCTTTGTAATCCATGGAATAACATTTTATCATAACTATTTTGTTCTCCATCTTCCTGTTTTTTTGGATTTTGTAGTTCTAAACAGAGCCCAGCCGTTTCATAGCGTGCTATGGCGAGGTTTCTTCGAAATATTTCTTCTCTGAAACGTTCTCTCTTCGCTCCAGAGGTTTTGATCCTTTACCCTTCTGTTTATTTTCTTCTATAAGGTCATATCCCTTTGCTTTTGTTCTATTCAATGTATCTGCTTATCTTGCACTGTGTTCATTTTCTATAAGAAAGTTAGGAATGGTATGAACTTTGAATCATTTTCTTTGCAGGTATGTAGGAGAGGGGTATTAGGGTCATCTTCTCAGCTGTGTGCCTTTTCTTCTAAAGGTATTGAAACTTCCATTACAAGCTATAATTTCAATGTTGATATTTTATAAAATATTGTTATTTGGGTATTTTATATTCTATAGGTTGATTAAACCATGCAAGTTGATTAGCTAGAAGTTTTAATCTGGTGTTTATCTGAATGTGTTTGGAGAAGAGTGCTTTATCATGGGATTTTTATTAACTTAATGAATATCTGAATCTAGGATGATTTTAATTGAAACAAGTCAACTGTACCATAAATCATTGTGCTCAAGTTAATTCCATCTAAAAGATGGGGTTATTTGTTTTTTATTTTAGCTGGATTTATTCAAGTTTAAAACTAAATATGGTACTTATTTTCTTGTGTTCGGGTGTATCTTGGTTTATGTCTGACTGAAGGTAGAAGGAAATCAAAGTCAGATGGAAGCGACTCATGTGACGAGAATATGTCCAAGAAAGAATTGGCCCTAAAACAAGCCCTGGATCAGATTACTAGTTCTTTTGGAAAAGGATCTATTATGTGGCTGGGTCGATCTGTGTCTCCTAAAGATGTTCCGGTAGTTTCCACTGGTTCTTTTGCTTTGGACATAGCACTTGGAACTGGTGGACTTCCAAAGGTACTCAATTCTTGTTTCACTTTTTTTTTATTTTCTCCCTTAATACATCCCGCTACTAAGTAATTGTGTGATGTTTATTAGTTCCTTAGACATCTCGGTATTGAAATTTTACAGGGACGTGTTGTGGAGATATATGGACCAGAGGCTTCTGGGAAAACAACTCTTGCCCTACATGTAATTGCTGAAGCACAGAAGCAAGGAGGTTGCTTAGTGTATTTTAACTTAGTACTGCATGATTTCATGATTTGTTATGATGAACCGCTCATTCATTATGACATTCATTATTCTGTGTTGGCAGAGTAGAATAGCTTCCCATTTTTCTTTTGTAACTTTTTCTTGCTATGCTACCGGAAGACACATTTCATCTGTTTCATGGTTACAACAGATAGAAGGAAACTATGATATGTTAGGTTTCATGTTAAATTCCAATATACACCTTGTCTGTTGATTCTTGATTTCTGACATATAAAAGATTATTATCAAAATGCATCTGAAATATCACAAAGGAATGCTGTATACAGTGTATAACATTCTTAAATCTAATTATATGGGGAGCACATTTGGAGGGTGGAGGAGATTTTGTCTGAGACTATCTTCTCTTCTGTTGAGGTTGTTTGGGTTACTTTTCTGCTGGATACTAACATGTTTTATACCATTCAAATGCAGGTTATTGTGTTTTTGTCGATGCTGAGCATGCTCTTGATTCAGCTCTAGCTGAGGCAATTGGGGTAAACACTGAGAATTTGCTTCTTTCGCAACCTGATTGTGGTGAACAAGCTCTCAGTCTTGTGGATACACTAATACGGAGTGGATCTGTTGATGTTGTTGTTGTTGACAGTGTAAGGTGTTTTTAGATTCGTTTCTTTTCCTTGAGGGAGTGTGACCTAATCATAACAGCTGGTAGTTGGTAGAGTGGGTCTGCTTTCTTCTCTCTGTCTGCATTTTCCCTTTAGACTGCTTAGTTAGTTAGGTTGTGCTATGATGCTAATTTGAAGGAATATTTTTTGAAATAATTGTTGTTGTGGCAAATACATTGGATTCATCCTTGAAGGGTTGATATTCTGTATTTTGTTTTTTATCAGTGCAGTACTGCAGTTTTTATCATATTTATTTGGAAGTGAGTCCTAATTGATGCTTCATTTTTTTTTCTCAGGTAGCTGCCCTTGTGCCTAAAGGTGAGCTTGATGGGGAGATGGGTGATGCTCATATGGCAATGCAAGCTCGATTGATGAGCCAGGCTCTTCGTAAATTGAGCCATTCCTTATCATTATCACAAACTATATTGATTTTTGTAAATCAGGTATAAGTTTTAGATCCTGATTATGTCCTTGATAAGTTTTGACGATCAACTCCATATTAACACTATAGTCTTCTGAAGATTTAGTTTGCTAATTTGAAGTTATAAAGTTCTTGCTTTGAGTTTATTTAAAAAAGATTAACCTTATACTCTCTGTGTCATGTACTTTTAGAGTTTTGCCCTGGTCAACTTTTTGTTCCATTTCTTAAGGATTTTATTAGGAATGCAGACTACTAATTGGATGGCTATTAGCTTGATGTAATATTTCCTAGATGAATGGTAGCTCTTAATTGTGGTCAGCTGCAGATTTCTCATGGTTTTTAGGTTGAGAATGCAAAATGAAGTTCTGTTTTTTCTCTTATATTAGTTTGTTCTGCAGATAAGTGAAGCATGGAATTTTTGTTTATTATAACACATCTTTACTATTTTCACATATTAGGTGAGGTCAAAACTTTCAACTTTTGGTGGATTTGGTGGGCCAACTGAAGTTACCTGCGGTGGTAATGCACTAAAGTTCTATGCTTCAGTGCGTCTAAACATAAGGAGAACAGGGCTTGTCAAGAAAGGAGAAGAGGTATCAAGTTCCATCCTTTCTTTCCTCTTCAGTTTGTTGGTTGGATTTGGATGTAGTAGTTTAAAAGGGTCATCCCATCATATAAGTCACACGTCAAATCTGATTGGGTGGCGATGATTTGTTTATCAAAATTTCCTTTAGCATGGTTGAAACTCTGTTGAGCAAGTCATTAAAATTTCCTTTGAATGGTCTCTTACATTCCCAAGCAAGTTAAACATGTAGTTATATTTGCTTGTCTTGATCTTCGAGCCAGCTTGTATCTAACCTCTAGCTTACTCAATCTAATTTTGAAAGGCCTTGATTTTTTCATAAATTTAGTCCTTTCCATTTTTAACTCTGTTGCATGTCCAGTTTCTGGCACATAAGGGACTCATGTAGAAGATAGGAAATGACCAAATCTAGATAATTTTCTCTTCTTTAGAGTAGATCTCATTCTGTTTTATATTCCTTGTCTCGTTGTGTTTTTGATATTTCTATAATCTGCAGACTATTGGAAGTCAAGTTCTTGTGAAGATTGTGAAGAACAAGCTTGCGCCTCCATTTAAGACAGCTCAATTTGAGCTCGAGTTTGGCAGGGGAATATCTCGGGAAGGAGAGATCATAGATTTAGCGCTAAAACACAAATTTGTTACAAAGTCTGGTGCATTCTACAGTTTCAATGACCATAAAATCCATGGCAAGGAAGCCTTTAAAAAATTTTTGGCCGAAAATGAAAGTGCTTGTGAAGAACTTGTGATGAAACTTAGAGAAAAGCTACTGGAAACTGAGAGAAAGAAGGAAAGACAGACAGATATTTCTGATGGGAATACATCAGAAGAAATAATTCCACCTGATACAACCGATGAAGAAGCTGCTACTGCCGTTGAAGCTTAAATGTGCATTGGACTCAGACTGAAACCCCCTTTGTTCCCATTGCAGGTTCAGTCTTTTGTGGGGGTTGCTTTCTCCCTTTGGATCAGTCGTTAGCTAGGTGAATTTTTCGGTGGACACGATGATGGAAGGATTTGAAAGTCCGTTGATTCATAGTCATATTCCACCCTTTTGAGTATGTTGGTCGCATTTGTACATGTGTCGTATAGTGCATTGGAAAGTTTTGTGGAATCAATTTAGATGAAGGAAGAATACAGGATCTTCATTCAAATTTCCAGGGGTATCCTACAGTCTTCCTCAAGATTGTTATTTGTCCAACCACTTTGTGCATGTTAATGTGGTCAATTTTTATATTATGTATATTTTATATATATATATATATATGTATATGCAATCTTAGTCTTGTTCTGGTTTTCGGTTCATATCTATGCCCATGGTTTCAGAACTTAACAAGGAACTGCCTGACGCAAAAAAGAAAAGAGGAAGTCGGCAAAGAAATTGAAATGATTGGATGAGGCTCCTAAATTTGTAATCAACTTGTTTTTCTGCATATAATGAAATTGGCAAAGAAGTCCAAGTCAAAACCCGGCTTGAATTTCTGAAGGGAAAGGTAGAATATGACGCCACTTATGCTGGGCCCTTGATTGATACGAACTGTCAAAGCTCTACCCGGCTATCTTCTTGCTATATTAGGATGGACTGATAGAAAAGGAAAATGTTCCCTAAATAGGTAATGCTCAATTTAACTTACTTACCAAGAATTCTTATTACACCACGCCCCCTCCCCCACCCCAAATAATAATAATAATAATAAAATAAAATTTTTGTTCCCTTCTAACAAGTACAAATAGAAAAACCCTACACTGTCTTCTTAAATCTACAGCAGACCCTATATTTTACTATAAACCCTTTTGTATTCATCTTGCAGGGTTAATACTAACTGCTTATACGTCTTCAAGCAGGTGAGCAAAGTTTTATTTTCCTCTAAATTTATTGATTCAGTGTTGTTAATTTTTTCTTGTTAACTTATACAAACATGAAACCGACACAATCACTATAAAGAAACAGAGCATGGATGTTCCAAGGGACTAGGTAACATGTCCATATAACAATGGGTGCGCATATATAAGGTTTTCCACATAATATGTTTTCTTTTTTTTTTTTTGTTCTTTGGAAGTATAATTGCATCTTTTCTAACTTAACTCTAGCAGTCTCATCAACTATTTTCATTAAATTTCTTGTCTGGTAAGAGTTATAATGTTGCTAAGAGTGAATGCTAATTAAGTTGTTCAATTAACTTATGCAAAATATCCAATTACTTTCTCTTGTTGTAACGTCTAAGAACTTGGGTTAATTATGATGCCCTTTTTTTTTCCCATAGTATTCATTTTTAAGTAAAATTGGCCTGTAGGATCAATTGTACTACTTTGATTTTGACAATACTGCTATGCTACGTTTTTGTTTTGATTATGGTTCATTTAAACAAAGTGCTAAGTATAAATTTTGTTTTCTTGTAGTCGAAGATGTCGGATGCAGAGCCTTCAGCATTATTCAGGACGAAGTGCACCTTGGCGCTCAGGGTTTTGGCTGCCCTTGCTTCCCTTGTAGCCGCCATTGCAATGGGAATAAGCCATGAGACAGTCCCTCTCCCCTCCCTACATTCCATCAAAATAGAGGCCAAGGACGTTTCATGCTTCATGTAAATCAAGGAGTGAACCATTAATTATGTCACTTTTCCCCCTACTTCGGCTCAGTTTTAATTAAATTTCTTCTTCTTTTTGTTGATGTCTGATAAGTGCATTATTCTTTAAGGTACTTCATGGGGATTAATTCAATAGTCAGTGCTTACAGCTTCCTGGTTTTACTGCTTCCTAAAACAAGTTTGCTCTGGCGAAGCATTGTGGCCTCTGATATGGTACCGTTTGGACATCATCTTCCTCCCTCATCCTATCTGTTAATGCCTTACGATATACATTTTTGAAGTGAAAATCTGGTTTGCTCTAGCTGTGTTCACCTGGTTAACTATTCTGATTCGTTTGGGCTATATTCGGGACCAGGTTGCTGCAATGCTACTTGCTTCAATCAATTCAGCAACTTTGGGAATGTTTTACATGGAGATGAAAGGGAATACTCATGCACAATGGTCACCAATCTGCGATCTGGTCTCTTCCTACTGCACCCGGGTCTTGACTGCTGTAACTGCTGGCTACATTGCCCTCGGCATGTATTTCTTTAATATCATTTTTTGCCTCTGCATGGCACTCAATCCTCTTCTCCTCCAAGCGCCAAAGAAAGAACCGCCACCGCCAAAGAAATAGCAGACTGCTCCCTGATTTTGAGCCATTCCTAATGATAAATAACTATCATTTCTGAGAACATTATCTATGTTCAAGCGAATCTCTTGGCAACAGGGAAAACATTTCTTTTTTGTCATGGTCAGCATCGTTATGTACTCCATCTTCCTAGTTATTATATTTGGGGAATTGCAAATAAGCTAATCGATGTGCTTATCATCATAAAATTAGGCATCAATTGAGAGGGTTTGGGACTGCATTTGATTCAGCTCTCTGAGCTAGTAGAAGAAGCTTGATCCAGTTTCTTGTCAAATGTTTCATGCGGTTAATTATCTCTATAAATTTATCAGTAAAATTCAAAACAATTTTATGAAAGTTGGCAATGTTTTCTTGGTTCAGAAGAGGAAACATGTAGGCTTTTGCTTTGTGAAGCAACAGATATAGTCCAGAGAAACGGAGAACGTGCTTCAATCTCCTTAGAATAGTACCTATCAACAACATTTGACATCAGCCCCAACTACACACAATGGACAAGCATTACAGTTCCTGGCGAGCTATAAACCAGTCAGATTCTTCGTCCCTTTTGTTGCATATAAACCTCCCAAAGAAAACTCTATCCCAGCCTCTTTCGTTTAATGAATTTGACTTGTTTGCAGATTTCAGTCGCAGTGGATATATGAAGAATGATGGTATTGAGGATAACCCGAAAGAAGGAAAGAAGGGTCAGTGATACACAATTCCAAGTCTATAAGTCTCATATGACGAGGCTTCTTCAAGTCGCTAACTAATGTCATAGTTTGATAGAAACTAATTATAGCATGTGTTCAAATGATTGTTCTGTATCTTGTTTCGTGCAATTAGATTCTCAACCCATCTTTCTTGCTTCAAGATATTGACTGAGGGGCACAGATTGCGTGTGAAAGCTTCTCAAAAAGTGCTTCCTCCGACCCGGCATGGAAACTTTTCCTGCTGACTAAAACCGCAACCCTCTTCTTTCACCAACGTGATTGATGATGCTGGTGCAGAAGCATATGGTCACCATGAAGACCCTTCGTTAATATAGTAATATAAAATTAAACAAGAGGGGCAGAAATGTTACTTTCATTTTTCTTCATGGAAGAATTATCTATAGTTTCTAGAAGTGGGATCCACCGGCTTTTGAATAATTGGTTTATATATATGCCTGGGAAGAAAATGCATCAAAAAGGCAGCAGCTAGGAACTCTCAGGCCTTGAAGAGGCTGCCCCTGATTTGTTTTGGTTCAGTGTTTTGGGACTTAAAAAACTTTTTGGGTATCTATAACATGGGAATTCGAATTTTGCCTTGCATGAAAAAGGGCTGTTGCTAGCTAAGTATTGACTTATCATCAGACTTCTATATCTTAACATTTGAATATTGATCTTTCATGATGCAACCATGATATTTCAGTGATCACCTTTCGGACAGATCCTTTGACTTGATATCATATTGTAAACTGCAGATAATGTTTTGTGTCATACTAGATCGAGTTTCACTCCTAGGCCTTCCCTCTGTTATTACTCCATACTTTCACGAAAAGAAACTCAATCATATATGGTATTTATTTTTGGGGACAGTTTCTGGTTTAGGAAATCAAGAATATAAAGCCATGATAAACGCAATTGTATGCAGTAACTGGATCTGGGCAATTTGATATGCGCGTCTAGTTATAATTTTAAAATTAAGTATTACAGATTTACATTATTTGAATAAACTATTTTTTTAAAGAAATATGTATTTATTTTAAAAAAATTTATTTAAATATATGAAGTATATTGGATGACTTGAGTATCATTAGGATGTTACAGATAAAATAAATATCGTTAAAATTATATTTTTAAAATCAATTGATGTTGACGAATTTTATTAAATTACTAATAATTAGGGAAGTTTTAGTTATATTTATCACTTCTAAATAGGTAAATTCACACTGTCTTATCTAATGATGAAAAGTGGTTTTTGCAATGAATCAATTAAATCTTAAAACATCAATCCATTTCACGAAATAGCTGAGGAAAACTAGTCTGCATATAAAGAGTCAAAAAATGCAGTCGAGGAGATGGAAAATGCATCACATCTTTAGAGCTGTAAAAGCCAGTGTTCGACCATCACAGGATTTGTTGATGGTGAATAGCTAGACTATGGTTTAACTCCTTGAGAGTGTGCTATACCTTTGGATTCTCTGTTCCGTAGCAGAAAAAAGGGGCGGTTCCCCCTTTGTGTTTTCTGCCTATCAAGTCCTTTGTTGGGCTTGATTTTTGCTTGAATTCGGAAATTCTCTTTTAAGGGAAAATTATGACTAATTGTCTCAGCTGCAAACGTTGATATGGCATGTAGCTTTACACATACACTTGGTTGATATTTTGGTTAAAATTATCATAATTTCTTTTAATTTAATCTTCAATTAAATTAAAACTATAAAGATATATATAATAGGTCGAATTTGTAACAAAATAGAACGTGTATGTTATACATATTTCTAAGCAATCGTTCATCAATTACAACAATCTTAATGTATAAAAAAAAGGACCAAGTAAAATTAAGACTTAATCTCTGTATTTGCCATAAAATTTTCACTCATGATTAAAGCTAACTCATGTAGAAGAAAACTTCTAGTACCACCATATTGACCCGAAGATTAAATCAATGACTGTGGTAGCCAAATCATATTGACCCGTCCACGCCCGCAAACAAACGCAATTAAATAAGAGGTAATCCAACGTGCAGACAAATATTATTATCATTGTTAAATTAAAGTAAGAAGCAGTATTAGATTGTAGTTTCCTGCGAAACTAACATTGGTCCAAGTGTTGTCGATCCGGCCCCAGCCCCGACCCCTGAAACCAGAGTAGGTAGACGAGTCAGTGGATGACAAAACCGCCAAAAGAACATGGTCCAGAGACGAGAAATTCCACAGCTTCCATCCCAAAGAAAAAGTTGTCAGTCAAAAGCGCCGTCTCCTCTTCTTTTCCTTGTTACGTACAGAAAAGAAGGAATGAATGACCCCAACTTAATTAATTAGGATTTGGGAATCCTAAAGTGACGGCATGGCCAAACGTTTTCTGCCAGGCGAATCTACAACTAAGCCTCAGTGTTCCATAATAGAATACAAGTATAATAACATTGAGCAGCACTAGTTGAAGGGTTTTCTAAAAATGGGGTTGGTGCTTGGGTGGTCTTGACTCTTGAAAAAGTAATACTTTTTGACATTGGACCAACTTTGAATGCACCTATCAATGTTTTGTTGTTGTATTTATGTATGGTTTCTTGCTTAAATTAAAGAAGAGGGTCGCTCTCATAGTCTTCCCTTTTAACAAAAACAAGAAAAAAAGAAATTGCAGTCAATATGGGCGACATAAACTATAAAGTCATACATTTGGAAAATCAACTGTTCAATTAAATCCCTTAAGCTACCAAAATTGTGACGCATCACTAATAGTATTATTTTGAACTCAGAAACAATTGATGGAGATCAAAAGGATGTGATCAGAGGGGTAAAAAGAGACAAAAAAGACTGAGCACACCATCAACTACAATAGCCGTTGGTCGCAGAATAAATCAGTCTGACCACTTTTAATTAGAGAGTGATAAATATTGGAAAAATATTATATTATATCACTGTGCCAGATCAGCGACTAGCCTTCTCACTGCTTCCTGGAAGGTGGATTCATCCCATCCATTGCCCTACATACCACAAAAGTATTATCAAACATCCATTTCATTGCCATCAATTTCATAAGCTTGAATTCAGTTTTCCCATCATGAGAAAAAAATTTTAATATATAAATCCAGGGAATTAAACTATATATGGGCCCAAGATATTAGTAATTTTTGTGGAAGGGAGCCCCTCCATTGTTTTTTGGCAAGTTTAAACATATCGCTTTCATGCAAAAACATAATAATAATATATATATATATGTCGTCTATATTGAAAAAAAAAAAACATAAGTATATACTAGCAATTTCGTTTTTTGGTTCAAGAAAGTATATGTTATTGCAAAATTTTTCTCATGCAGCTTGAAATCTTAGTTTGTGCGCATACCTCTATCCTCAGTCTCAAGTTAACATTATTAACAGAGCCTGATTCTGTTATGTGGGTGTTAGCCTCAATGGACAGCAAGCACACATTTCTGTCGAGCTTCAAGAATTGTAGCAGGGTGATTAAGACATCCACTATTGGCCGTTCTCCTCTAACACTGACTCTCAGGTCCATGATTCTTTGTTCTGATGTTGATTCGGGTACAGGTGTGATCCGAACACTAAATCTCTCGTTTGATGAACCAGTTACCTCCCCACCGACAGCTTCTCTGGAAGGCAAGAGCTGAGCTTCTAATAACTGGTTTCGCCGATTAAGCTCCACAATGTGAGCTTGCAATGAGGTCAAGTGTTCCCTTGCACTACAAAGCACCGACGCTTTGTCTTTCTACATGAATGATTTCAAGACCAAATTTAACTTAATGACATCAATTTTTTTATAATAAACATTGTTGTGCATAAATCCTTGATGCATAATAAAATTAATTCATGTTGAAACTTCATAACTATATTTTGAAGATTGAAATAATACCTTGGTGCCAGAAGGAAGAAGAGATCGCAATGCAATGAAACTTTCATTGAGTTTCTCTCGCCTTTTGCGCTCTGACATCATATGGTGCAATTGATTGCTAGTGGGACGGATTCGCAGCTGTTGTTCACGCCTCGCTAAATTCAGTTTTCTATAGAACAAAACGGCTCGTTTCTGCATACTTTGGGCTCGTAAACTGGCCCTCGCTGGTGTTGTAGGGGCTCCTAACAAAGAGGCAGCATAACGTTTAAATGCACTAGCTTTGGGGTTCAGCTGGTAATCATTGTAAGGTAAATTTTGACTTTGTTGGGGTTGGTGGGATGTTGAAGAGGAAGAAGAAGATGGAGAGGTTAAAACGGCAAGGATTGCTCTGGTCATCGCCGCATCTTCGCTCTCTAGCGTCGGTAACTGAATATTGCTCCGTATTTGAGACAAGGCCTGCATGGCTTGTTGGTGTTGGTCGGTGATTGAGGAAGAGATTGCTTGCAGTGAAGAGGGTGTCGCTTCGGTTGGAACCTGGGGGCGGGATGCGCTTGGGATGGTGAAGATCAGAGAAGAGTCTGGACTATCCGTGGACAGTGACCTTAACGATGATGAAGACGAAGATGGCCTATTCGGATCAGTTGGTTGGGGTTGGGGAAGCTGATCTCCTACAGGAGATCGTCTTGAAAAGTCTTCTGGGAAAAAACCTCTCATCTCCATCTCCATGTTGAGCTATAATTAAGATAATAAGTTCAGTGGCAAATTAGATATACTTATATAGATTAATATTTTCAATAAACGAAGCAAGTGGCATCAAAAATATGTATATTATATTCATATCCGATAGTTTTACTTCCTTACTTGTACCACATTGGACGACCCTAACTCGATCTCTCCACTCCTGCATCCCATGAATACAGCCGTCTGCAATATTTAACAGACAAAAGGAAGCACGTCAGGATTATTGTACTTTGCATTAATTATCAAGATCAAGCTAGCCATAAGCTTTGGGAAACAAAGAGAAGGAAACCTTAATTCCTGCTTCCTGCAATAAAGACAGAAAGATGTTAGGTTAGTCTGCTTAAACAAAAATGCAATATTTAATTCTTATCGTAAAGTATTTTCCATTGATCTTTACCCCATAAAATTGCCGCTGTGTCTGATGGGCTACCCGGTTCTGAAGCTCCAATTCCCCTAACTCAATGTAAGGCCTATTATTCCTGAAAGCAAATCCTGGAACGAGGCCACTGTGGCGCAGAAATTCAACAGGTTAATGGGGAAACTATAACTGGACTGATCAAGTAGAAAAAAAATTGGTAACAAATTTTTTTGCCTTACTTATCACTTTCGAGAGGGAATACTACTTGCCGGTACTGGAGGAAAAGTCTCAAAGCGCTGGGTTCGCTGCTTTCTTCATTGTAACATCCGTCCCAACACATTAAACAGCTGCTAAGAATCAAAATATTAGGTTCCCAAATCATAAAAATTAAAAAAAAAAGTGAAAGAGAGAGATAGAGAGAGATGAAGAAGATATATACTTTGCTTGATGGATGTAAGACCATAAGCAAATGTATGTGCAGCCGGTAGAGTGCATGAGTAAATGGAGAAATTCAGCACGGGATGCTTCATCGAGGTGGAAGACAGCGTCCATGGGAGTTTAATAGTTACTTTGTTGTCGTTTTTTTCCCTAATAAAATAGCAATACGAGATCCCTCTTGGATCCCTTTATCGCTGTTTTGATTTCCATATCATCTGAACATTCTCTGCCTTTCATGTCATTCCTGGAAGATTCTCAACCTTGAAGATTGGAAAAATCATCTATTGAAAGAAGAAACTTGGTGTCGCATGATAAGAAAACCAAGCCAACTGAGATACTTATGGGGTGGGAAAGTGATGAGATGAGGGTCTCTGGAAATAACTCGCAATTAAGGTGATCACACCTGGGACTTGGGAGAAATAAGCAAAGCCAGCTGAGAGGAAGAAGGGGTTTGAAAAGTAGCAGAAATTAACTGAGAAACCATAACAAAAGATCTCAGGAAAATTATTAAAAAAAAAAAGAAGCTAATGGTAGCAAGACAGCAAGGGCCCCCTCCTTGTGCAATACTGATCGTGAGAGAGAGGAAAGAATTGTCTGGTAAATGAGAACTTGGAAAAGTATTCAGGAGAGAGAGAGAATTGCTCCAGCAAATAGATTGATAGAAGCAAGGAAAACGAAAGAGAGAGAAGAGTAGCAGCCAACCAAGAGAAAATTAGAAAAGTAATGGTCAAACTTCAAAGTCCTCCCTCGCGATGGTGGTTTGAAAAGAGTCAAGGAGGGAATGCACATTTCTTTTTCCTTTGGGATATATACCCTTAATTGTTATATTATTAAATACATACTCCATGCAAATTCAGTATCCAATCCTCCATCAAATAAATTTAACATAAAACTCATCATTTTGAAAACACACTAAATTGACGGGTGACCTCGATTAATATTAAATGATATCGATTTTATTATATAAAATTTGTTAATCAACATCTATACTTTTAAGAGATTGTACGAGAAAAATAATATTATATAAAAAATAATTTTCAATTATGACAATTACACGTAAAACATTTTGTTTGTTTAATTTTCTTTCCATGACCCAAGGCTTGATTCCATTTAATATTGTTTCCATGGTGGATTCCATAAGAAAGTATGAACACACAATCCTTCAAAAAAGAAAATGTTTTATTTATTGTGTTCAGATATGGTGATGCAGCTAATGCTTACAGCTGCTTACCTGTTCCCAGAATCTAGAGGGACGGGTTCATTACAATTTGATGCTGAGATCGATTGAGCATGGATTTTAATTAGTAATAATTAATTAAGGTTCTAAAGAAGGTTCGCAAGACAAACAAAATTATGATTTCCAATTGAAGGAGATGCTAACCTACCATATTGAAAAAGTCTTGAGGGAGTTATAGAATTCTTTTTACTTTTGACGTTCTCAATATTGAGCTGTTAAACTTTTGGCCAATTCTCTTAACTACTACCACATCAATATTTATGTACACTCATTGAAGGTCATTATTTAAATTTTACTCAAATCTGTAACAGGTAATAGTTGTACCACTCAAATTTAAACTCGATTATAAAATATTATATTATTACTTAATGCAAAATACTTGATTATACTCTGTTTATTTCTGATATAATTATGTGGCCAATTTTTGTATTAAGCCAAAGTGGGAAATGTTAAAAAAAAGAAAAAGAAAAGGAGCATGAGAATAATTACACTTTTTTTTGAAAAGTTTTCAAAACCAAAGACCAGAGAATTAAATTTTCAGGAAAGTTATATAAAACAACTTGCTCAACTTATTTGTGATATAAATGCCGATGCAACAAATTAAGAATGTCAAAGAGATATTTTTATTTCAATTAATTGGAAGAAAATTTGTCGAATTAGTCTTTATAAATTTAGAATATCAGATACAATTGACTTATAAAGAGTGTTTTGTGTTTTCCTTCTCATCGCAACAATATTTTAGGCCATAACTTTATAATCAAATTATAAAATAGGTCAAGCTCTTTTTTTTTTCCTAAAAAAAAAAAGAGTATACGAATTTAAATTTAAAATCTTTACTCAAAATTATTTCTTTCATATGTGCTCTATTTGGACCTTGATCTTAAGTTTATTAAAAATTTTGTATTTTAATATTGTTCATACTTATAATTAATATTTAACGAGGTCACTTTTTTATCAACATAATTTATTATTAATATATTTTAGGTTAAACTTTTCATATACCTCTTGTGATATAATCATTTCTATAATAACACCCTAAATTTTTTTTCCATATAAAATTTTGTGATTTATTTCTATTCCGTAGGGACTAACTGGTTAAATATTCAATTTAGTTTTCTATAAAAAGATAAGAAAATCCTTTATCCCTTTGTTCCTTTATTTGTCTAGATTTGTTGTATTTTCAATTGTTTCTTCTGTCCTTTTAACCAACTTGTTTCCTTCCTTAATGGGTACAGAAACTACATGTTTGTATTGAGTGTATTAAATCTTAGTTTTCTTGATTTTAATAAAGGTTGTCCCATTTTCATTATGCAAGAAGGACCAAAAAATAAATAAATATGAGTTCAAGTATTGGCTGGTTATTTGAAACCTCTACAACTATTGGTTCCCTAGCAATTAAGGCAGGGGTACTTTTCTTTTTTTTTTCTCTTTTTTGTCAAAAACAATTCATAAGATTTCATTAGAAAAAGGGTATTGAACTTCCTCTTTTCAAAGTACTGGGATTAGAAATATTGGTGAGTATCCCCATTTGCTACCTATGGGTATACCTCCTCAATATTTCCACATAATCATCCTTAATAGAGTCTCAAAATAATCCCTACAACCATAAACAAAAAGTACATACAAAAAAAGACAATTCCCCTGGACTATACAAATTATTGAGAGGCGTCAACCACAATAAATCCATTTTCCTGTGTACAAAAATCTGCTATCAATAATATTTAACCAATCTAAAGTCGAAAACATCACAGGGAAGAAGTTTCAAAACCTCCACCAAGGGTAGACCAAGGCATTTCTTCATCACAGTAAACATCACAACTTAATTGTCACCATAATAGCAAGGATAGTGTGGCTAGTTAAAGCAGAAGGCGCTTAACAATCACCATAGTTGCCAAATGACTACTCCCTTGTATTATCAGTTCAAAGACTAAACTTCAATCCCAATGAAATTTTAAAATGGAAAAACAAAAGAACAAAAAAAAACTAAATTTGCAATAAATTTGGCAACTTTAAAATCAAGAAAGGAAACATATAGCTAGATCCAAAACTTAAACAAATATGTAGTTCCTGCGCTCATTAAGAAAGGAAACAAGGTATTTAAGCAGAAAGAAGAACTGACTAGAAATACAACCAATTTAAACAAATAAAGAAGGAATAAGGGGATAAAGGATTTTATTATCTTTTTTATAAAAAATTCAATTAAATATTTAAGTCGTTAATTCTATGGGATACAAATAAAACACAAAATTTTATATGAAAAAAAAATGTGAGAAATGATTATACCACAAGAAGTACATATGAAGATTACGTAATATTTTATTTTAAATATGTATATATATATATATATATTAATTTATAAATTATTTTGGCTTATCTCTACTCTCACCTAGGATTTGGAAGAGGCTGTCTTGTTTCAGGGGGTTGTCAACTCATAAACTAACCTGTCAAGGTTTGAAAGGTTGATTTTGCTGAAATTTCAATGTTTCTTCCTCTTCTTTTCTTTTTCGTAATTACTATAACTTCACTGGGTGGGTAATACAACTAAAAACATGAAAGTTCCACCTCCTTTCATTTTCAATATTTAAAAAAATCAAGAAGAACGACTCTCTGCTTAGTCTGCACCTCAGGGATGTATCTTGAAAAGCGGAAAAATTCGTTCTCCTCCTTTTTCAATGAAATCTTTCTGAACGACTTTCAAAGATAAAAAAATAAATAAAAAAGAACGAATTTCAAAAAATTTATCTATAATATAAGGATTTGATTTTAAAATTTGAAAATAACCCAGAACCATTCAATTAATTTCCATTTATTCAAGCATTTCTTAAGTATTATTAATGTTTGCATATAAAGAAATGAATGGTGATGAAGTAGATTAATTTGTATGATCCCTTTGATTCGAAAAGTCTGGGATGGCGTATGATGAGGCGAGGCCAAGCTAGCCAATAAAATTCCAAGGCACTTTTTGGAGTTCCTCTCGAACTTGTCCTCACTCGGATTTTCCTCTCCTGCCCCCTCCCCCAACAACTCCAACGAACAAAATTCGAGCTGCTGCTGCTGCTGCTGCTGCTTCTGCTGGTTAAGTCTCCATCCAAAGCTTAGATTCGCAAAACCAAGTCCAAGACTTTGACCCAAGTTGCTGCTCATCTTGGCATTTTCTTTATTGCTGCCTGGCGATTGCTAACCGCCAGGCGAACCAAAGATAAATAAACGTCAAGTTAACAAAATAAAAATAAATAAACGTCAGGCCTATGGTCGCATGCGTATGTGAACGCGTTGATTTACCCGTTTGGGGTCCCCCCGCGAGGGATGCTAACGTTTTCTTTTGATTTCTTGCTTTTGGGTTAGGGCACAATTAAATTATTGAATTATTGACACATCGTATGGAAATATGCATGGCACATGATTGAATTGAAATGAAGGTGATTGAGAGGTTATAAACGGAGACCATTCCATATTTTTTCTTTCATATATGGATCCCAACGTTTTCATCAATAATAATAATATTCTTCTCTCTGTGGTCCTTTATATTAGCACTGTCTCACGCATGCCGAGACATTCCAAACAAGTAAAATAAAATGCTTTTAATGTTATTAACGTTTTTTCTACCAAGTCAGAAAAATACGATGCACTTTCAAAGGAAAAGAGCAAGACTACTTTTGTAGGTATCGGTCACATGCTCTTTATATCATTATCAAAGAAATAAATGATAATTTTTTTTATATAATACTTAAAAGAAGTTTTTGAACTATTTTAAAAAAATTTAAAAAAAATTCGTTTTTTTATTACTTTTAATTTGTAATACTTAACAATTGACTGATTATTCGTAATTAAAATCTCATTCATCTTTTATGTTATGTGATATTAATGTGGCATATTGACGTATTATATTATATGGTGACATGGTCATATGATATTTTTTACACTCAACAACATCAGAATCATTGGACTATAAAAGATGAGATGTCATTTTAATTAATGATAATTAATTAACCATTAGTTATAATGAGCATTTTTTAAATAATTTAATGATATCATAAGATTACTCCATGCATATTAAAATAATTAATTTAATCAATAATAATAACAAGTTTTTATACCAAACTTGTAATATTTTCATTTCTTTTGGCCAATCTATTATTTTCATTTAGAAATTCTTTTTACCCCCGAGTGAAATGAAACTTTGAATATAGTGGTTGAGAAAAGCTCCATATTAATACAAATAAAAATAAAATTTATATTTTTATATTGAAAAATATGAATTTCAATTTCTTTTTTTTTTTATATTCTTTACTGGACCAAAAATATAATCAGCACAAAAATAAATGTTTTCTGGTAGAGATGAGCCTTGTTTGTTGCAATCCAAGCTTAGTTAGTTTCTCGGGCCTAAACGGAGTGGGCCAGGCTAAGCTTTAAAGACTTATTGCACTTCGAACAGTTATCCGCTTTTTTTTTTCTGTTATAACGTCCCGTCCTGTCCCATCCACAACATTTTTGGGGCTTTGCTTTGCTGCTGTAGTGTAAGGAAAAAGAAACAGAAACACTAGGCAAGTAGATGAAATGGAAACTCTTGCTTGTAATTTTCATCCATTGATCTTCAATTTATCAAATTCTAAAACTTTCTCTTTTCTTAAATTTCCCCTTTCACCAGATCGCTTCATCTCATCGGCAACAACCTCGAGCTTGAGGATGGCTGACCCTGCGCAGAGTCCAGGTTTTATAATTTTGTTTTGAGTTTTTATGATTCATTTTTTGAAAAGTTACTTAAACGAATCGTGGCGACTGACCCTTGTTGTATTTCAGTGATTGAGCAGCAGAGAGTAGTGATTCCTAACAAGCATGGTGAAAAGCTTGTGGGATTATTGCATGAAACTGGGTCTAAAGAAATAGTAGTCTTATGCCATGGTTTCAGATCCACCAAGGTTGGTAAATTCTAGTCGAGACCTTTCATATTTCTGTTCTTTGATTTATTCAAGCATTGAAATGCTCGCATTAATTAAGAGTAAGCTGGGGCGTATAATCCGTTATTGTTGAAATGAAAATGTGATATGTAGAATCACTCATTTATGGGGTTCAAAGCCCACTTATAGAACCGGCATGTGTTCCAGGCTGATCGTACTATGATGAACCTTGCTGTTGCTTTAGAGAAAGAAGGAATCAGTGCCTTTCGTTTTGACTTTGCTGGAAATGGGTAAGTGGTATATATGCTAGGGTATTTGCTGTGGACTTTTGAGATTTAATGACTACATTCATGTTTAGTTTCCTAGTTATTTGGAGATTGCCTCATTATTATGAGGTTTCTGTTTCATAACCATTTGTGTCATGGCTATTTGGATCACCTTGGAGCTTAATTTAACTGAGAGATACCAATAGTCTGGGATGCATATAATGTCAATATCTGTTTCTTACAGATTTGATATAAAATGCTGCAGATTAGTACAGATTCTTTTTATTTAATTCTAATGGAAGGGATAATTATCTTGGACATTAATGTTCACCACACTTTTGTTGATGAATCAATTGTCAAATTTACCGGCAGAATTAGAATTACTGTATAGATACTTCTGAGAATTTGATTGTAAGTGTGCTTGATTCAATTGTGTCAAGTGGTGTATGCTCTTAATGTCAGTCTTGGGAGTTATGAATTCATTTTGATGCTTATCATCTAATTACTTGACACATTACTCATTTTAGAGAAAGCGAAGGTTCATTTGAGTTTGGTAACTACTTGCGAGAAGCTGATGATTTACATGCTGTCACCCAGCACTTTTGCCGGGAAAACCGCATTGTAAGTGCAATTCTTGGGCATAGCAAAGGTGAGTGGATTTTCCGAGGTGTTTTGCTCATAACATTTTGATCATTGATTATTGATGTTATAACTGGATACAGAAATAGAATACCACTGCTTAGAGTAGCTGTCATATATGACAAGCAGAGTTTATGAAGGAATAATTTAGATTTTAGACTCCATGTTCTTTTCATGTTGAATTAATGAGGCTTAAGTAGTCTGCTTTAATTAGCTTTGTTCAAATGCAATTTTCTTTTCAAGCAGCCTACTTACAAGGTTTGATTCAATCATCGGCTAGCAAGTTTTCATGTTTACACTCTTGCAATATAACTAAAATAATGCAAATGCAGGAGGTAATGTGGTGCTTCTCTATGCTTCTAAGTATCATGATATCCATACAGTTGTCAATGTTTCTGGCCGCTATGATTTGAAGAAAGGCATCGAAGAACGTTTTGGAAAAGATGCCATGGACAGAATTAAGAAGGATGGATTCGTTGATATCAAGAATAAGACAGGTAACTGCTATTTTGCTTCCATAATTATTCTATGAATTGAGTTTCTCACTGTTGTTTGTTAAATGTTAACTGAGAAGTCACTGGTCCTTCCAATTGAAATTTTCTTTCCCTCCAAGTGTTTCTTCTGTGGCTGCATCACAAGTGATGAAGCAAATTAAGCTGCTTCCACCAGCCTACTTCTAGCTTTTTGAATTTTAGAAGAAATATAAACATAGTAAATGACCTGTGTAAATTCTTGATATGGTTTGATCATGAACCAGAATTGGATGTAGAATGATGCAAATATCAAGATATGATGCCTCATCATTCAAGAAACTAATTGAGCAGATTCCCCTCCACCTCTTCTTGGTTGCTTAGTCATTCTAGCTTCATTTCACATTCATTGAGAATTTGAGATTTTATGTCTGTAGGAAGTGTTGAATTTCGTGTGACTGAGAAAAGTCTGATGGAGCGCTTAAGTATAGACATGCATGAAGCATGTCTTAAGATCCCTAGAGAATGCAGGTGAGAATGAACCACATCCCTCTGGAATTTTTCTTGTGGTGTTAGATAATTCTCTCAAGTTATTATTGGTATAAAAAGCAAGTCTCATGAAGTGTTCATATACAGGGTTTTGATAGTCCACGGATCTGATGAAGATATAATCCCTGTTGAAGATGCATTGGAGTTTGCCAAGATTATACCTAACCAGAAATTGCACATTGTAGAAGGAGCTGATCATAACTACACTTCACATCAAACTGAATTAGCTTCTGTGGTGTTGAGTTATATAAAGATAGCTTTACAGCAGGAGTAGGATACACCTAATTACTAGCTGCTTTTCGTGCCAATAAACAGATAAACCTTTTCATCTGAAATAAAATTTCAAGTTAATTTTAACCTTGCTCCTGGTAAGATTGTGATAGAGGGGGCTGATGGAATGTTCCCAGTGTAAGACAGAGAAATAGCATATGTTGGTCATCGCTCTTTTGTGTGTTTGGAGACAAGTCTATGTATATAAGTTTTCATTTCAGGTTCTGTTACCAAGTTGGCTAATTTAATCTTTGGTCAGGATTCACTATTAGAAAGTTTTATGATCTTGGTTGTCCTTATTGTTTACAAGCTTTCATATTTGATTAGAAGTTTTAATTTGACTTTGTGATCGCAAACTGAATTGAATGATGGATGTAATGAGGCCAACTTTTACGTTTTATTGAAGGCCAAATTCACCGTTTTAAGTAATTCCAAGATTCAGCAATACATAAAGAATGTCTTAAGTATTTGCATGCTTTGTATGTGCTGTTATGGTTAAAAGTCTCCTGGCCCATGTCACTGGCTTAGTGTTTGGGCCATTTTTTTGGGCCTAAAGATGGGGGCAAAGCTGTTAGATAACCAACCACATCTGGCGCACAAAGAGATGGGATGAGGACAACAACATGATAACTAGGAGTGTGAGGCCCAACGCTCTCAACCGATCGCCATCGTCGGTTATTGTAATCGACGGTTGTTTTTTCAACCGTCGGTTATTGTAATCGACGGTTGTTTTTTCAACCGTCGGTTGCTCCGATCGGTCTGGTCGGCTAATCGGGCGATTGTCGGGGGGGACTCCTTCCTCTCCGAACGATCGAAAAATCGACTAAAATATTAATAAAAAAAATCCATCGAGCCCTTGACGGCTCGCCTTGGACCTCACTAATTCCCCCCCTTCTGAGTCCTGACCTAAACTCCTACCCATCGCCGACCTAACTCCTTCCCCCCTCTCGAGTCCCGACCTAATTCCCCCCATCACCGACCTAACTTCTTCCCCCTCCGGCGAATCCGACCTGATTCCCACCCCCCCAACCCCCCGATTGAAACCGACCAAAACAAATCTTCTAAAAAACTTACTGAAATCGATTTTACATCAATGCGGTTCGATCAGTTATATCTTAAAAAATTTTGATCGATTTTGACGAAAAGTCGATCCGAAACCGACCCATGCACACCCTTAATGATAACCACCAAATAGAGCAGGTCCTAGATGGGGTTGATTCTTGTGGTTTTCCCCATTATGGAATACCCTGCAATTAGTCCTGTTTAAACGTTTGTTAATCATATTGTGCAAGGAACATGGGACCCACTCTGTCCAACCAATGGTGCTCCTAGACCATGTTTAACCGCATACAAGGTGTAGGTGTAGCACTAGACATCGAAGATGGTCAAAAAAAAACTGTACACACTAAGCAGAATCATTTGAATTGATTTTGGCCTCGTAACTCTTGGTTACTGAGGAACATAACTGGAGAGGTCAACTAAGCAATGAGAAAGTTGGCTCGCCAGTGTAATTGAATCGTGTGTTCAACCAAAGGTTGAGCTAGCTAAACGTCTGAAATGCTTTTAGGTTTCAATAAGCTATAAATAAAGGGTTGAATCCTTTTTGTGAGGCCTTAAATTTTTAAGATAATCAGTTAAGGTAAATTAAAAAACGAAAAACAAAGAGAGCTAGACGGAGGAGCAGTACTCTATAAAGCGGTGCCAATCTGGTACTTATTCTTGTTTCTCTGCGATCCTGTTATACGGATAAGTGATAAGTGATAAGCAGTTTTGCTTACTCCCATTTGGGGTCTTGCATTATTCGTTATAGTACAAGAAAGAGGGAGAGGTACTCAGAAATGGAAACTATTGCTTATAATTTTCATTCATTTCTCTTAAATTTATCAATTTATCCCACATCTCCTTTTCGACAGCTCCCCTTCATCTCATCCGCCAATCGCATCTCCAAAGCAAAGTCAACAACCTTGAGGATGGCTCACTCTCACTCTGCCCAAGACCCAGGTCCCAAATTAGATAGTCATTTGATTTGTAATTTTATGATTCCAGTTTTTAATGTAATAATTTTGGATGAAAAAACATTGACCCTTTTTTATATTTTAGTGATTGAGCAGCAGAAAGTGATAATTCCGAACAAGCATGGAGAAAAGCTGGTGGGATTGTTGCACGAAACTGGGTCTAAAGAGATTGTTATCTTATGCCATGGTTTTAGATCCAGAAAGGTTGGTAGTTATGAAGTTGGGTCCTTTCATCTCCTTTGCCTTGCTTTAGATAACAAATATACTGACTGTAAATGTCTGCTCACGTAGAAATAGTGATAATTTATGGAATCTCACTTGGGTTAATTCTACTTCAGGACTACAATACCATGGTGAACCTTGCTTCCGCTTTAGAGAAAGAAGGAATCAGTGTCTTTCGTTTTGACTTTGCTGGAAATGGGTGAGTAGTAGAGATTTTCTGAGCTGGTTTCTGTTGCATAGACAACATGTGTTATATGGTGTAGTTCTTACTTCTCTATTTCAATTTCGTGAGTTGTGGGCTCTCTTTGCTCTGTTTCGATTTTGTAATTTATTTTTATCATACATTATTCAGAGAGAGTGAAGGTTCATTTCAGTATGGTAACTATTCCCGAGAAGCTGATGATTTACATGCTGTAATTCAACACTTTTCTGGGGAAAATCGTGTGGTAAGTGCGATTGTTGGGCATAGCAAAGGTGAGTATCCTAAGTGTTGCATACATGAAATTTTACAAACTAGTGAAAATAGAAAATGATTTTACACTATGCAGTAGAAGTTGTATGTGAGTTTTTGAAGGGGAACCAAGTTGATGAAGATTATATCTTCTATTACATTCCAGACAATGAGTTAATTTCAGGTCTACTTTCTGTTGGATCTTGGCAATATCTTTTGTTTATAATGTTTGATCATTAATATAAGGAAGGAATATGTAACCAAGCTGACATTTAGAGTACATTTTCTTTTCATTTTGAGTTAGTGAGGCTTAAGTGTTCAGTTTGGCAATTAGATTTTTTCAGCTGTAATTTAACTAATCCATTTACTTTAATGTGATAATGGCTAGTAAGTTTCCATATGAATATTACCCTGTAAGTGTTGTAGCACTAAAATAATGTAAATGCAGGAGGCAATGTGGTGCTTCTCTATGCTTCTAAGTATCGAGATATCCATATAGTTGTCAATGTTTCTGGCCGCTACGATTTGAATAGAGGCATTGCTGAACGCTTGGGAGAGGACTTTATGCAAATAATTAAGAAGGATGGATATATTGATGTTAAGAATAAGACAGGTAATGTTTTATATTGCTTCCATGACGTGTATAAGTTCCTCACTTCTGTTTTGTTTATGTCTGTGAGGGTGTATTTGTTGTTTGTTAGGTTGAGAAAATCACGAGTCCTTCCTATGGAACTTTCCATTCAGTTTAAACGTTACTCTAAAGAATCCAGATAGGGAATGTGGCCACATAATCAGTGATGAAGACAGCTGCTTAAAGTGCTCTACTAGCTTTTGGCATTTGAGAGAAAAGAAAAATAGAAATTGTGTTAGAAATGCAAACAATTCTTTAATGTTTCCTGGAAAAAAAAACATTGCTTGTAAAATGTGGAAAGCGTAAGATGTACTACCCTATCAAAATCAAACTAGGCATATATTTTTCCCACCTACCCCACCTCTCTCTCTCTCTCTCTCTTTCAGCCCCATATATATTGCTTGGTTGCTCGCTTGCTGAATCACTCTTGTTCAATCTTTTTTTGTTTGCTCAATTGGCAACATTTCATGGTTGAATTACATTTTATGTATGTAGGAGGTGTGGAATATCATGTGACTGAGGAAAGTTTAATGGAACGCTTAAGAACAGATATGCATGAAGCTTGCCCTAAGATTGACAAAGAATGTCGGTAAAACTCTGAATCCAGAGCCTATTACTGTTCTTTCGAAATCACTGTCTCTCCATTAATTCATTGATATAGCTGTAGATGTCATTGTAAAATGACAGTTAATTACACTAATATATGCTTATATATACTTTTATTCACCAATCTTATTTACAGGGTCTTGACAGTCCATGGATCTGCTGATGAGATAATTCCCATTGAAGATGCATTGGAGTTTGCCAAGATCATACCTAATCACAAGTTACACATCATGGAAGGAGCCAATCATGGATACACCTCACATCAAACTGAGCTGGCATCCATCGTTGTGAACTTTATAAAGATAGTCTTAGAGCAAGACAAGGTTGCCCCGAAGTAGGCAATTTATGTGATCAGTGGATAAGCCTTTCATTTCAGCTTTGATGTTGAGCATTTAAACTTTTCTCCTCACAATAAAAGCGCAATTCAGGTCACCAATGGAATGTTCCAGCATTGTAAGCCCTGCAGCCGTAATTGATCTCACTTGAGCACTCTTAATAATTTGATTAAATTTCAGGAAAGCTTTGAGTCTTCCAAGTTAGTTTTGTAAGTCTTATATTCGGTCTTCGAAGAGGTGGCAATGTATATTCTTTTATTTGTTATTTTTTCACAACCATTTCCATGGCTGCAAGCTGCTAAAAAAGCAAGTTCACAGAAATATCAGATTGCTTCAAACCTATTAAGAACACAGAAGATGGAAGGAAAATAAATAAATGAACCTTTTGCTACATTATCGTATTTACAGCTCATGCGAAAGAACCTACAAGCTTCTAAAATTTGTCCGTGAATCCTAACCTAACACTAGCTGCATTAGAGGACATTTGCCAAATAATGTCAGGACAACGTCCAAGGCAAATCACAATTCTATGATCTCCATTGCTAGATGACCTTTCCCTTGCCCACCGGCTGGAATGTTAAATTATTTGTCTTTCCTTTTAAACATCTGCTGTTGCTGGTACTCCGTGCTCCAATCTGGTGGACAAACTATTATATGCACATAAGCTCCTTTTGCTCATGACCATCATCATTGCTACTGTCATGTTTCTAGATGCGCTTCCCATTAGTCCTGATTCAACCAAATATCCGTTTGCTATCAATATCAGTACAAAGGGAACATAACATCTTAGCATAAGAACTAGAAACATAAGTGACAGGTTCCCATATCAGACCACGGATGGAACTGAGACTTAACCTCAGAGCGGTCAGTCTCAGCTACATGAACCATTCTCTCCCATTTCTGCCAGATGTGATATCATTAATGTAGCAACCCAAGTCTAAGCACTGGATCAACAACTTTTCTAGCTTAAATCACGAGACCTTTAAAAGCTCAAACTCAAGTTGCTAGTAATGATGAACTTAGATTGTTATGTAAGTCTTAACAATCATATTCACATCAGATGTGGTATGTGTGGTATTACAATTCCACCCATTCAAATCCTTGATGTCCTCATTAAGATCACTAATCATCCACAAGATCAAGAACTCACCAAAGCAATGTGGAAGCCCACATTATATTAGCACAGACTCTAATACCATTTGTAACAATCCAAGTACAAGCACTGACCTAACAACTTTTTTGACCTAAACCACATGACCCTCAAAAGCTCAAGCTCAAGTTGCTAGTAATGATAAACTTAGATTGTTATATAAATCTTAATAATCACATTCACATCAGATGTGAAATATGGGATATCACAATTAAGAAAAAGAAAATTATAGATTATTAATGACTATTGTGAGATGTAAATAACTGAAGAGTCAGCATTCTTTGAGTAATAGGAAATGTGGCCAAAAGGAAGATTGTAACTTCTAAAGGGTATAACTCTCATACCAAGGTGGAAGAAATTGAACTGCATGTATATTTTCCAGCACATACATTTTACCTAGAGAGTTATAAAAGTTTAGGAGTTCATTTACCTCTTCAATATCCTCATCAAAAAGTGGAGCTTCATTCAACCTTGAGTATCAAGTTTTTTCTACATCAATCTCCTTCTGAGTTTTCATTTCTTCCTAAATTAAAAAAACATATTATTGAGATAAAAATCTTCAGCAAGCAACCACTTGCTAAATATCACTATGAAATTATATATATCTAAATTGAAAAGAATACCAGTTCTGATTTCATTAACTCAATTTTTTCCTGTAAGTCCAAGACGTGATGCTTCAGTGCCTAGAAAATGCAGGAAGCAAATTAGATAGAAGCGAAAACATTATATTTTAGTTGGAGAAGTATCATATAAAGGATCAAGAATTTTATTACTATGTTACCTCACGTCTCTGAAGTTCAACTGACTGAGCTAATGCCTGTCTTCTTGTCAACAAATTCTTGGGCCTCAATACAGAAGGACGCATGTAGTTTTTCCCTCGATAGATAATAATTGCATAGCCTTTGGTAGTTTTATCTAAAGATACTAGCAACCCACCACTCTCAGCCTCCAATGAAATTGCAATATGCTTGACTTGTGCAAAACTTTCTCCTTTGACAACTATCTTTACCAAGTCACGATATTTCCAATGCAGGTGCATGTTTTCTATTGTCCCATCATAAACACCTCGTCTTCCTAAAACAGAAAAACCACATAAATATTTGACTTGTCCTGTCAGAAGCAATAAGCAGAAGCAAAGTCCCCATTCTTACCCAAAAGCAAGTAGGGTTTCATACTCAGACCAATCTTATGAAATAAAATTCTTTCCTCCCCACTCAAAGTTTCCAAATCGGTTGGGAGATCTGCTGGTTCCAGATGCTGCTGCATTTTAGCCAAAGCTTTATTGGCCTTTCTCAGCTTCCCATTAGCCTAGGACCATAAAATTAGAAACACGGCATACATCAGAAAGAGTGTCAGGGTTATAAAATGTTTGAGAATATTTTTATAGTTTCTTAGTTACTGTATCTGTAACTTACAAGAGTTAGTTTCTTCTCAAGATATCTGACTAGTGAAGCCTGTTGAGTCAAAGCTGAGTTTTTCTTCATTTCCTCCACCTCTTCAACACTTGGTTGGTGCCCCCAGCGAGACGTTGCAGCAGTGGTTTCTGCAAGGGTGCCAGCAACCAAAGGAAGTTTAGAAGCTTTGGCATTAGATCCAACCAAGGCCAGGGCCCTCTCTCGTGCTTTCTCTTCCTCCTCTTGTTGAAGATTTCTTGATTTTTGCCTCTCTTTCAATGTCTTTGTTACAACAGGTGGCAAGAAGTCACTGCCCCTGTAAAAGACAATAAATTCCTTGTTTCTGGAAAGCAGTGTCCCCCCTGTCAATTGCTGCATAGGCAAAATGCATATGCAATAAGCAATAAGCATCTAAGAAGCAACGGATTAGAGCACCAAAAGAATAGAGAAAAAAAGGCAATTGTCCAAAAGCCTGATAGAATAAGTAATAAGGTAGCCTGAGCTTGAATTTGGTGTGTAAAAAAACAAATCTCAAAGATTAGTAAAATCAAGCCAAAAGCAATGGATTTATAGTATTCTAATCCATCCTTATTCTGCTCAAACATTGAAATACCTGTTTTCATTATCTAACACAAAAAATTTAGCAAAATTTTGAACATAGTCATCAACATGCATTTGCTTCAAATTTGAAATGATGATGTGCCTCATTAGCATACCATATAATACATAACTGAATGTATGTTTCTCACTGAGCAGAAAACTTCCATCAACAAGTTCATTTCAAGAGAGTTAAAAAAGGGATGAAAGGGGAGGAGGGGAGTCTGCTATATAATACATGAGAATATCAAAATACTAAATTTAGGGGCTAAACAGACAATGATATCGATAGGTTTACATATCATTTTTCTCTTTCCTTTCATAAGAGAAACAGCAATATCCAGGTGATGGGAAGTGTCTTCTTTAGAATACTTGAATCCCTCATTTCATATTCCTTCCATAAGCTGACTAAATCCTCAAAAATATTTAAATTTACATTTCAAGATGCAACAATATCTGTAATCTCTCACCTTGAGTTCTTCAGCCATTCTTTCATTGCGTGTATTTTGCACTCCACGTTTGATGGCTATCTTTGCAATAGCACTTCTTTCCCATAGCTTCACCATAGCCTGTGCCAGGCCTTGCAGTTCCCTGTTTCTTCCTGTAAAAATCAGGAAATAGAATCCCTCAAAAAGAAACTGATTTGGTGATTAAATAAAAGAAAAAGGAAAAACAGGAGAAAAACGAAAAAGAAATATCTGGCAATTCAAAGACCATCTCATACATTAATTTACCTAAAGCAAAATGTGGAGGCACCGTCCTTGCAAGCCTACGGAAAGAAGTCATTTCACGGTCCCTTAAACAATGTCTTATCCCATAAGGAAGACGTCTGAATGGGGGTTGATATCCAGGAACAACAGGAGGAAGCAGGTCAGCATCAACAGGCAATGGTTCACGACCTGACCAATCTTTATACCGTGGACCTAATTCATCTAACAAATGGTTGAGTTCACACAAATCCATGAGCTCTTCTTTAGACAAATCAGTTAAATACTCTGAAGAAGAAGGCATGAAGGACTCCATGGTCCTAACAGATTCTTTAACTACTATATTTTGGGTGGTATCAGATTCAACATTATTTGAACAATCCAAAGCATTCATATCAACCTTATTCTGACTGGTATATGATTGAACACAATGAAGTTTGTAGGCCATCCCCCTGTACAACACCAATGAGCTGCCTGATCTCCATATAACCAATCCCCCAGTTCTTTTCTGATGAAAAATAAAGATAATTAATATACGATAGCTAGCAGACTCAATTCTGATAAACACAACATTAAATAGGTGGACTCAATTCTGTATGAATTCTACTCTAAACTAAGATTCCAGTTTCAGTCAATAATATTTTCAATAAATCTATCCACTGGAAGTATATCATCAAAGACAAAAACAGAGTGAAATGATTTAATATTTCAAGTAATTATAGAAATATAACAAATCAAAGCAATGTAAAAAACTAACCTCCATAATCTCATGTGTTCTTTTCATGTTAAGAGAAAGAGGCCCTCAAACTTCAACTTAACCACCTCATCCATCTTCCATCTCTCATGAATGTACTCCACTAAGGCCTGCGTGATCCCTGCAATTCCAACTTTTGTTCTCTCCACCATCCTCAATGCAACATTCCTTAGCCTGCGCAATTCATGCTCCGGTATCATTTTGTCCACCATCACTGTGTTGCTCCTCTTCTTACTTTCCCGCTATCCTCTTTCAACTGAACCACCCTCATCATCACTAGTAGAAACCTCGACATTCTCTCTGGAAGAAACTACATCGTTCAAGCCGTCAGCTGCTGCAACCTCGTTTTCAACTGGTAATCCAATTTTTTTCTTATTTATGTTAACTTCCTCATTTAAAGATTCTGATTTTTCAATTAGGCCACCAACAACTTCAGCCTTGTTTCCTCCTGGAAACTCAATTGTTTTCTTACTAGCAAAACTATCTCCTATTTTAGACTCAAAATTTGAAATTTCAGGCACAAAATCAAAATGGGGTTCATTGAATTCGCTTCCATGAGACCAAGGAGCAGAAATTACCCGACTCGGTAAAGAGGACCTCACTGGGTCACTCCCTTCAACTTGTGGGTCCTCATCACTTTCTGACTTAGATATGGGCCCGCTAAAAGACTGCTCTCTTTCCACTTCTTCTTCTTCTTCTTCAAGTTCCTCTTGTTCTTGCCATGGAAACTTCTCTCTTGTGGAAGTGATTGGTTTTAGAGACCATTTATCCTTAATTTGATCCAAAAAACTTGGCTTGGGCTTCCTCTTCCTAGTTATCTCAACACCAACCTTTATTGTTTGATGAGAACAACAAGAAGGTTTGAATTTGAGAGCTCTGAAACTATTATTTGGAAAGTGGGTTCGGGCCTGCAAAAGCAGAAAGTAAAGAGAACGTGCAGATGTTGGGAAAGCTTGATGATTTACTGGAAATGGTGAGAGGTCCATGGCTAAGCCACAGTGAAGAAGAACACCGAAATCTTTTATAGCGCACCGTGCTGGAGATTCTATGGTACCGTGCCTACTAGTATTAATCAGTGACCAATTAAATCCTGCCACCTCAAGTGTTAATAATATGCTCCAACCTTACCGTACTCTTCAAAAAGAAAATAAAGAAGGCCCAATGGAAGCCCACCTTGAAGAGTTGGGGTGCGGAGCCCCTATTTGTCAAGCCAGGCCCGTAGGCTCATTCTTTGTGGCTTGAACCCAAACAAGCAGTAAGGAATTGGGAATGAACTCGGGCCTCCATCCTCATCGGCCTTAGTAATCCAGGATCTGTCCTTTTTGAGGTCCCAAAGGTTCACTTTATATAATTTTACAGATTCTTACAAACATTCTACATTAACGTCTAATCTCATGGTTAAATTATATATTTTTATTATTTGAATTTAAAGTTCAAAATTTTAAAATTAGGGATTAAAAATTTTTTATCAATAAAATAAAAATATAAACCCGTGACGTAAAATTATGAAAAAAATATAAAATGAAGTAACAGAGTTTTGTTCTATATAATTAAATCATCACTTCAGTAAAATCATCATGTTAATCAGGGTCAAGAAGATGGACCAGAGGTTATGACATGTTGAATTGAAAGATGAAATAGTTTGAAAAAAGAGAGTGATTTTGCAAGCACAAGTGATGGCATATGGTAAATGTTTGTAGTTGGCCATGATTAAGTTGTTAAACAAAAACATGATTGCTCCGACAGCTTAAAATCTTTGAATGCTTTAAGGCGTCGAAATCAAATCCTAATACCAATAATTACTCGGAAGAAATTTTGACAGGGAATGAGTAGGAAACTGGGAGGAAGGAAGAGAGCAAAAGTGGGTTAGATATGAACACGGATTTCCATTTAAGAGGAAAAACCACACGTGGGTCTGCTGGCGATGAAGACGAATGGAGGAGCTGTTGTTTTCCTCTTCCTTCGCATGGTATAATCCCTTAAGAAACAAAGTCTGCTCAAAAGGAAAATAACCTTTGCATTGAGCAAAACGTGTGGATTTTCAACTCAAAAAGAGTATTTTAACAGTAGTATATATGGTTTCTCACATCATCTTTCTTTTCTTTTCTTTTCTTTTGCAAAAGATGTTAATTACAAAACACTAATTAATATAAAAACACCGACAAGCTTTTATGGGAAAAAGTCAAAAAATGATGGAGGGGGAGCAGCCAGATTGCTTCATGTCTCCTGGTTTTGAGCAATATGTATTAAGAGTTGCCAACATCCTGAAACATTATAATAAGCTAAGGTTGATAAAAATTAAAAAAAAAAGGGGCCTTTCTTTATGTGATTCTTGCGGCTATAGCCAGCAGCAGGCACTGAGGAGATCATGGATATTAATTACTAGTAATTTTTTATTCAAGTGAAAAGGGAATTTGAAACCTTATACAAGCTAATTTTACTCTTGTCTATGCCATGATTATAGTGGTAGTAGTGTTAATTGATCTACCTCACTATTGGAGGCAATGTTGCCTACCACACCAATCATAGTCTTTTAATATTCTTTCTTTCTCCTTTGGTCAGGAGATGTTCCTAAACTTCTTTAAGCATTTCACACTATTCTTTTACATGGTGTAGTATGAGCTGAACTCTTTCCTTTGAATTATGGAATTCTTTTCATTCTTGTGAGGATTGGATAATTAACATGGATTATACACAGACTAACCAGTACATGTAATGTGTACCAACCTTTTGATCACTCCAAATTTAGGTGAGGAGAATATCAATTGGACCATTTTGCAGACTTAGTTATAAACGGAATAGTCCAATATTCTTAGATTAATTTAAATATTGAAAAGGTTCTCAGTTTAATAAAAATAGATGAAAGAAGGTTAAGGATTACATTAAAAATATGAGAGGAGGTTCCAGTTGTTGGATTCTCTCACTAATTTATGCAAGTGCATGTACATGAAATGTATGTGTGATTTTTATGATTATTCTTTGTTATCTAATTGTTGCACTACTCATTATACAAAGGAGATTGATTGTAAGTTTTAATGGCAAGATTATAGAGGGAAAGAAATAAAAAAGAAGCAAAGAGAATATTCGACCATTAATCTACATATTAATTGGGTTAACTTGTGAGAAGAATATATACCACAACTCATAGAGTTATATACTAACTTTCCCCCTAAAAAGCCCAGGAAAAGAATATATTATTTGTACTACTAATAACCCTAAAAGTACCAAAAACAAAAAAGATAGATACTAGGACTTAATTGTTATTGAAAATCCTTTGTCCTGGTGACAATATCATTTTGGGATCAAACTGATGTTTTCTCTGTTGGAAAGTCTTCCATTTTGAGCCAAAGTGCTGAATCCATTCTTCCTTGGCGGTGTAATGAGGAAGATACTGCTTAACCCCAATACCAGCCTTACCACAGAAATGCATTATTTCCTTATTTTGATCATCAAAGGCTTCCCAATCATTAAACCCACTAGAATGCAAGATTCCTACTGTGTAGAAAATATCTTCGTCTGGTATTACAGCTGACATCCTATCATCCCATCTGCCATCATTCAACATCAAATTATTATTGAAAGTATCAAAGCTTTTGGTTCAGTACAAAAATCAAAGAATGTAAAAAAATAATATAAAATTTTAATTAGAAACACTTACTTTTTTCTGTTCATGGGATAAAGGAGGACAGGTCCTGTAGTAATGTTTCGTTCAAGGACGATGCCCTTGAAGACACCATCATTAAAATCTGCTATCTGAGATTTGGGTATAAAAAGATTCAACCATGGATGGGGAACATCCCATAATCCTTGTGACTTAAGCTTCAGCTCTCCACTTCGGACTCTATTCAAGAATTCTGCATAGAGGACATCTTTTTCGAACATGAGTCCCGGCATGTAGCTCAAACCTTTCAAAAGCTGTTGCAGCTCCTAAAAAGGAAAAATCCATAGGCAAATTATTACCCTATTATATTCAGCAAAAACATTATGGTATTCATGATCATATATCTTTTGTAAGAATGATAAACGCGATCATTTACCATGTCCACTGTGCTTTTGGTTTGATCATCATAATGCTTGACAACTTCAAGACAGTAGATGATGCGATGCTCGGTTATCAAGGACATTATTTTGGGGTGATCTGCGGGTGGGAAAAAGGAGGATCTCCAGTTGTCAGGAGAACCCTGATCCATCATAAGTGAACCTTCCAAATAATCTAGTGCATTCTTGTCTTTCCTTCCATTTATCGAGATCAAAAGCTCTTGGTCTCTAGTAAAAGCAGAGAAATCATTGTACAACATTCGTACCCACTTAACCTGAGAACAGAATCACCGGAACAGAATCATCAGGGTCTCAAAATTAAATTTAATTGAGAGAGATTGAACATAAAACAAAGGAAAAGAATGGCTCATATGAGTGGGGCTAATAAGCATGTTCCGAAGTAATATTTACCCTTTTTGGGGCTGGCTCAAGTGGAATTCTTGCCCTGGTTATTATTCCAAACTGACCTAAACCTCCCAGAACAGCATGAAAGAGCTCTGAATTCTTCTTTGGGGAGCAAGTATGAAAATCAGCTTTTCCTGAAATTGAAGAGGCAGAGACCTAGCTCGTAAGTAAACCCAAACCCTCTAAACAACTGCATGCATGCAAGCAACATAGAGCATTTAAATATGTAGACCATAAAACTTATAATATAGTCGTCTAATGTTAGCTTTTTTTTGTTGTAATACGGTACACTAAAACATAAAATAATTGGACGGGGAGAAAAACTAACAATCTGACCCTTTAAACACCGTTTGGTTAAATCTACCAGGGGGTTGTCCTCGCATGAAATATAATTATGAGAGGAATCAAATTATTTACAGTGACATCATACATTATTGTAAACCGATTGGAAAATTTTGAATTTGTATGAAACGTCTGTGGCTAAGGGATGCTCAGCGCCGTGTGAACTTTTGTCCATGGCTTCCTACCCGTGGGACCCTGGACGAGTACGTTTCCAGAAATAATTAAATATATGTGAGAAGGACTACATTTAAATGTATAATGATCAACCACCAGCTAATTTGTCTGATCAGGGTTTTTCAACAGAGGGAAAAAGAAAATGTGGAAAGGAGAGGTGGAAGAATCATACCTGTTATTACATCCATTTCATAAACATTACTGATCTGCGGACCATATCGAAAGGTTTGCCCACTAATTCCTGCATTGGAGAGTGTCCCACCTACGGTTAGGTACAAATAATCAGTCCAGGAAACGGGTGCAAGTCCACGTTCCAATGTGGCGTTTAGCACATCAATCCAAAGCTGTTCGCCTCCAACATCTGCGCAACACCCGTCACTCGAGATTCGGATTCCGCTTCCGTTTCGATGATTCTTCATAGATGTCATGTCCACCACCACCCCGTTGTTTGCCATGGCCTGGCCCCTGACAGAATGGCCGTGCCCTTTGGCTGCTATGCTGAAGGGAACCGAACTGTTGTAGCTGAATTTTACAAGGGTAGCAATGTCTTCGGCGGATGAAGGGTGAAGAACTGCTTCAGGAATGGCTTTCACAATGTGACCAAAATCTTGAGAGGCTGATTCAATGGCTGAAGGATTAACGGATAGCTTGCCAGCAATTTCAAGGGTTAGGAACTTAGGTGAAATATTCCAGGCCTTCGATATCCCTATGATGGACATCAAACGGCCTATAATGAAATTAGCCGTGAAATATGTTGTGATTGGAAAATCCACAGCCATGTCTTTCTGGTGAATGAAACTCAAGCAGCGAAATTAAACAAAGAAAGGGAAAGCAAAAGGAGTTAAGAAGAGGAAAAGAGAAGTTGTCTCTCTTAGCTTTTGTGGTTTGAGTTGTTTTATGGGGATGGTGAAAGGGAGAAGACGAGGAGGATATATATATACACAGGGTCGTGGAAATTTTGCATGAAAACGATGGAGTATAGGAGAAACATCTTGGTTGGTGAAGAAACGACGCCGTAGGGTTGTGGTTAATTACTAGTGTACTACTTTGTCAATGTTTCCGAAATTTCAAGGACAAGAGCCCTGGGATCCAGTGCATGATTTACTCGTGTCATGGGAATATAATAATTCGTCTAATACGTGTTTAGTGTGTCTTTGTACGATATAATGGGCCTATTGCAAATGGGCCAAACCCAGTTAATTTCGACCGTCGGATCATGATCTTGTGGTCAATATTAGTCAAGCTGGGTCAATTGGGCTCGTACCAAACGTTCCCGTGGCATCTTTCGATCATTGTAAAAGTATTTCTTTTCCCATTTTAACATGCAGGTTGGTCAAAATTAGGTAATCATCCAGAGGATCTTTAAGATTTTTTTTTTCTCTCTTTTGGGGTTTGGAAGAACTCTTACGAATCAAGGCATTGGGTGTTTCGATGATTCAGACGGGTGAGTTTGCATGAGAAATGGAGAGTGGTGGAGACATCAGCCAGATTTTTCTTCTTTAGAAGATTTGGTTTGTATGTATCTTAGGCTACATGCAAATCGAATAAAGTCAATTTGGGACCATATAATTAACCCAACCCAGCCTTAGTTGTCTCATTAATTAACTCACTGTCCAGTCTAAATTGAATGAATCCCCAAAACCAGTAGTATAAATTTAACTTGTTTGGATCCCAAAGTATGCTTTAATTACCCAAGTCTCTATGTTGAATGTTGTACCAAACTTTCAAGAGAGTTAGAGAATTAATTAATTAATGTCTATATAAAGAAATCTAAATCAACTTGCATGCAAGATATAGCTAGACAACAACATCATGCCATGCACACGGAAGAATACCAAGGGAAAAAATTGAATTGAACACCAAGAAATTTGACCCTTTCCCATGTATCATTGCCGTGCTAGCAAAAAATTTATCATCGAAGGAATGAAATCAGGGGAATTGTATATTCTTCATCTTCTGTTTTTTTAAGTGAAGAAAAGAGAACAAGTCAGTGAGTCGTGTTGAGGCATATATTGATATTGTAATGCAAGAAATCGCGAAAAAAATGTATATACTTAGGTCCTAGATTCGGTTGGAATTCAAGTATTAGACTGACAAAAAACATTTCATTCAAAGGACAATCTTTGACCTAAAGATCTTACAGGTACGAAGACCTATCAGATAGCAGACCCTTCAACATTCATAAATCCTGTTAATACTATATTATTAGGAATGAAATCTTTAAGACTCATGTGCAACATGCAAGTCTAAAATTTATTAAATGCCTTGCCAATCGGAACAAAAAAAATGACAAACCAAATGTGCCAAGAATGTCCATTGGAGTTGTTTTTAAGTGATATTATAACAACAAGAAACTATCATGAAAACAACTAAGCATGCCATCCTCACATGCCAAAACAGTGACAGTTAGGTTTTTATACCTAACAGAAGACAGTGAAAAGTAGAAGAAGAAAGGTGGGTCACGACCACATAACTTGGAAATTTGGGATTATAACTAAACCATGAATTAACAATATGCACCATTCAGAAGACCAAAGAGCTAGCTAGCTAGCTAGCGATGACTTCAATCTCGGTTGCCACTGGTGCTATCTTGTATTGCCAAAATATATGAATCCTGTTGCTTGAACTTAGACTGCCAAGTTAGGATCAATGCCATCAAATTCAAAACATGTGACAAGCTTATGCCTTGGTCTCATGCGGAATCTCTTTTCCGCCATTAGCAAATGACAACGTGAAGAAATTCATTGGCTTTAACACATAGTGTAATTATATTTTAGTCAAAAACTATATATGAAGGTGGAGTACAATTTTGTCAAAAGTGCGGAAGGGGGAATTCAGATTCTCTGGATGAGCTGTTTAAAGATACGATATGGAAAACACACAAATGAGTTTTCAAATGTCATGCTTCTTCATGATGAATACTACACAGAGAAAGGGGGAGATTGAGAGAGAGAAACTAAGATGATATTGAGCGTCTTCGTGACGAATGACAAGCAAGCATGAGTCATGAGTGAGAGCCAAATCAAAAGGCCCCGTGCAGAAAAACATGGGTAGGGACCTCGAGAGGAAGGGGGGGGTTGGGGGGTTGCGGGGACTATTGTGAGATGCTGAAAATCTTTATGGGGATCGAAGCCAGCCCACAAGATCACGTGGTCCAAAACAACACCATCAGCCATCAGCCATCAGCCATCAGCCATCAGCCCTTCACTCCCCCACCCCTTTCTTTTCTTTCCTTCCCCCCTTTACACCGCCAAAATCTATGTCACTGTGATTGCTCACGTACAGCAATCATTCCGACCCATACGTGCAAGGGAAAAGTACAAATAATAAAAGCACTTAGCTTAATTATGTTGTTTCTTAATTAAACAGCATAAATTGCTCTCTTTGGAGCTCAAAAAAGTTGACGTATACTGTTAATCCGCACTGAGTAGTAGTAGTAGTGTGTATAAATATAAAACATGAAAAGAAAGTCATTAATCGAAAAGAAGAAGACGTGAGGGATATGTTGATGGCTAAAATTACAAGTCTTTTGAATGATGAGAGAGAGAGAGAGAGAGAAAGGCTTTTGAAGTTAGCATTTTTGTCTTCTATAGTTTTTTATTCCAACTTTCACCATATAATGTCAAACTATCTTCTTCAGAATGGAAAAGTCGACTATGGACCATCACACAGTGATAATCCTGTATGTAACTACAGCCTTGATGGGGATATTTGCTCATAAAAGGTTGCTAATAGAACAAACAGATCAGAACTTAAAACCTGTCACCTAGCTACAATCTTGTTGGAGAAATTCCCTAGGAATCGATTAATCAAACGGTTTATTGAAAACAGTTGAGGAAAACAACAGATGATCCTAATTGATGAAAGTGTGTGTGGGAGTGTTTTACACGATCCAAAGACTGGGAGGTGGCGTTAGGTCGGGAAGTTTGCTGTCGATGCCCGTGGCGGGAAGGAACTTTTTGGGCACCGAAGGTAATCAAAAAGCTTAACAAAACGACCCCACTTGTGAGTGCAACTTGCTCAGTTTTTACATGAGCTCGTGCTTTGGCTCTGTCTGTACTGTGGGGCGCTTTACAGAGAGATTTCGAGCAGACAAGATGGAAGATACGTCCTAGAATAGGAGCCATAGCCCTCTCTCTCTCTCTCTCTCCTTCCTAGCTAGCCAGTGAAAAGAAAAGAGAAAAAAAAAAGTTTCTGCTCTTAGGCAGTCGCATTCATCTCTCAATTTCTGTTCCTTTATCACTATTGGCATTACCTATTCTTGTTAGTACACGGCGAGAGGTACTTCCATAGTATTACCAGCATTTTCTTTACAGCTTGGAGCTTTCTATGTTCATCTCTGAGTTGTCATAATTTACAGTCAATTAACAGTGGCTTATCTCATTTCAATCTCAAAACTATGTTTAGGATTTATTGCTGTACAACTAGCTAGAGAGTGATGTACAGAATATGTACCGTAAATCATTACTATCTGACCCTGTACTAAATAATCACATGCTTAATTAGAGTTATCTCAGTGCTTATAATCAATTTATCAACAATTCTGTTCACGATATATCCCCATTGATATCATTTGAACCACCAACATCTCATCGACATCAAGATCACATAGGCCATAGATAACAGAGGGAATATTTCTACTTTCTAGACTCTACCAACGACCTACTGAACAAGACGCAGTCTTCTTAATAAGAGACATTATTACCTAAACTCCTACAGCAGGCACGATCGGATCCCCAGATTTTGAACTTATATTTTGGAGCGCCCCCAGCATTGATCCTGCAGCAGGTCTTAGTCACAATAACTGTATCCATGTGCATGGAAGAATTAAATCAAGAAAAGCACCATCTCCTTTATATTGAATTAATCTCTTCTGGTTCTTGCATTCTGTGGTCAAGTTTTTCCCAGTGCTGCAAACTTCAATCTCCTTTCCGAATATCTGCTGTTGGATCTTGGGTGATCTCTCACATGATCCTTTCAATCAACCAAGTTCTTTCAATCTGTACAGGAACGCGGGGTCCCAGCCCCAGTTGGAATCTAAGCTAAAGTACTATGTACTTGGATACTCTGAGCACTGCCCTCCTACTCCTTCAATCTATCATGCGCCGATACTCCAATGTTTTCTAGCAGAAGCTCTGTAGCTGAAATGAGAAACAGATTAATTTTGGTCAAAATTGAAGATTGGTCCTTTCACGGTATAAATTTTAAGAATTTGATCGCCTTACACCACAATTTTAACAATTTAATCTTTATCAATTTTGTTCATTAAATATCAGATTGAGAACAATTCTTAATAATGTGAATATTGGATCCTAAAATTAATTAGGTGATGAGTCATTATCTAGGTCACGTGCTATGACACATGAACTTCTTTACCACTTAATTACATATTCTAAGTGTCTAAAAGTTTTAGAATTTTTTTTCCGCTTGCTGACTACATTCTTTTTATCAAGTTTTTCTTTTTAATCATAAATTGTTATAATTATAATCAGTAAAAAAATCAAACTAATTCTCTGAGATACAATGGTGAGTTGGTAACAAAAATTAACGTGGCCAGATTAATACAATATTAACAAATTTAAAAGTTGAACATTCACACCATTAAACAATTATTCTCAATTCGACATTTAATGAAAGTATCGAGATTTAATACATTGAAATTGTGATACATGGACTACATCCTTAATATTGAGATAGGAAAGGCACCAATCAGAATTGAATAATTTTATTTTACCTATTGCGTGTCATTGTACTGAATAATTTGTTCTTTACTGACCATTGTTAAGGCATTGTTCCAGCCTTCCTAGTAGAATGATTCAAGGATCACCAAGATATGAAAAGAGCGAAGCGTCCAATTGACAAGATTTGGAGGCAAGTACAGGTGAGTAAAATCCTAGCAGTCAGAGCGCTAAACAACATAGAATGGGGCACAGCTCAGATAGTTTATCTAATTAAACCAATTAGTAAGCAAAAGATAATATTCTACTAGAGAAGACCATGTCGACAAAAAGATAAACAAAACCAAAACAGCAACTGCGGAGGAAGCTGCCATCCTGGAATTGAACAAGTTTGAATTTGACTGGGTCTGGGTACATAGTTCATCTTTGGGCAGTCTCTGTCAGATCACTAGCATGTGAAAATAGTAACCCATCTAACATCTTCCTGGATCATTCAAGTCAAACTTTCAAAAAAAAGAAAAATTGTGGTGTGCTAACTAGCTAGTTCTGGTTCAACTACTAGTTGGTCATTTACTACAATTCCAATGTGGTCTCTATGATCGAGCAAGTGAATTTTCCCTCATCTTTCCTGGGCCATTTTCTCCGGTGTCATGACGGGAAAGGTAAAGCCAATGCCAAGCAGCCTGGAGCCATCATTGTATCTAATCAATTATTTAGTTCCCTTCACCACTTCCTCCAGCTGGCTCAGGAACGCCATTGGATAACCCATCTCCAAAAAGAGTTGTTCGCACGTAGGGCACCAATTTCCATGGAAAGACACCGACACTTGCCTACTTTTAGGTTTGTGTGGCCTAAAAACCAAAAGGAAATTGTAATTTTCTAAAGTTTCTGCAGAGAAAAAGGCTTAGCATGCATGTTTAAGAGAAATTTTTTTAATCTTAGTGAGCTGACAATTATTCTCATTTAGTCACATATTGTTTACTAGGGGACCAATTAGCCTAGAGAAGCTTTTGAAGCTAATGAAAATGATTTGCTTCTCTACTTTCAAATATAAAAAGAAAAAGTGGCAGCCTATATATGCTCCTATTCTGTATGTAGGTTATGTATTGATGCAGCATCTTTACTCATGTGCTTATATATGGGGAGATTATCAAGCAAGGGTAATGACAACCTCTTAAATAATTACATTAACCAGTTGCCAGGAAGTATTTCTACTGTTTCACTCTCGAATTCAACAGAGAAAATCTGCTTCTGATACTTTGATACTTATATGTGATACGATATACAATATACAATCTCTGACAAGGCTGTCTTTTGGCATCATACAAACAAACAAACTAATCTGATTCGCAGGAAAATGTTAGGATTCGACCCGGCAAATAATTCATTCAAGGACTGTCCTAAACTTGATTGACAACACCAACCTTTCCAACACAACAACAATAATAACAATAACGATAACAGGCAAATTTCCCACCTGATACAGGCGTAGACTAAACATAAATACCACCTAGATTTCACCACCCCAATATAAATTTCTTTGAAGAGGCCAAAAAGGACTTCCAGGAGAACAAAATGGTGCTTGTAATGCTAATATTTCTAACAAGGTTGTGTAATATGTATGTATAGAAAAGGCTGCCTACGAAAAGAGGCATACCTGAAAGCATAACTATCTAGTTTTGCCTTTTAAATAAAAGAATCCAGACCAAATTAATTGATCTTTTATAGAAGAGAAAAATGTTAGAAGCATTGGCTTTTGGGATAATGGATGAGGCTGAACCCTTAATGCTTGACATAATGGTGCCTGAGAAATGCCAATAACATAATGGTGCCTGAGAAATGCCAATAACATAATTTCAAAAGATTCTTAATGTGATTTGCAACAGGTAGAACATATAGAAATAAAATCAAATGCCATGATAGAGACAAAAATGAACAACTGGAATAACTTAATCTGTGTGGGACACCATGTGGTGTTGAAAATGTTCAGCTATTGGGAAGCACTTTGAGAATGTGAACATGAACTCAATCGAGGAGAGCTGTCATAAACATGCTTTTAAGGTTATTTTCATATTTCCAGATGAAAGAGAGAATGGGAAAGAAGACGAAGTTGTATTCACACTAGTAACAAACACAGTGTGAAACAGAATGTTGGCTGGTCTTGGACCATGCTACTAGGAGATGCTGATGATGATGATGGAGCTAAGGTGGAAGACAGTAATAATAAGGTTGCTAAAAGCTGGCCAAAATGGCGAAATCAGCTCCCTGATTAGACTCATTGACTTTAAATATTCTCCCAAAACATCAGCTTCACCTTCTAATGCATTCAGATCAGTTGCACAACGCGAATTATCCACAAAAACAAAAAGCAATAAAACAAAACAAGAGGTAGCAGAATCAGATTTGAAAAATTAGTCACAACTGTCACATGATGAGATTGTTAGCCCCACTCTTGTTCCAGATAGCTTTGGTCCCCAATATTCTTGCCCACATTATTGTAATCAATAAGCTTTTGTTTTCCTTCTCTTTTACCGTGGAGTCCAGATTTATGAAAACTCTCGGTGAAAGTAATCTTCATTCTCAGCCATCGCAACGTTACAAGGCTTCAAAATAAATTGCCGAGATAAATTTCATTTGCTCAGAAACCTTACCAAGGAGTCAGTTTCTGAGTCTTAATCTCAAGCAATATGGGAATCATGAAAAGTCGCCCAGTGGAAAAAGTGAACAATTTTCATCTTTGGTATATAGTTCATCTTTGGGCAGTCTCTGTCAGATTCCAGATGAGATCATCATCAAGTAAACAATTTACACCATATCTAAGTCAAAATCCTCTAGGTATTGTAGCCGACCACTCATGATTCCACATCATCTAGTTAATGAAGAAAGCGAGTCAGTCCGATTCGCTACATAGGTTTATTGGATCAACTATTTTAGGAACATCTAACCCCAACGCTAACGCAGGAGCAATAACATTGTCAATACAGCTCTCAAAGTTAGAGTTACAATGAACATACTTTCCCTAAGCACTATGCTCAACGTTATCCATGCAATGCAAAAACATGGCCTGGTGCACTGAATGTGTTGTAAGTCTTTTTCAGCCTCCATATTTTCCTTTAACCTTCATCCGCCGAAGCCATTAATTATTAATTGTGACAGACCATAGCTTAGAGCTCATCCCAAACAAACCGAATGGATAACATTTACACCAGGCAGCAACCAATGGCACAAAACCCAACCACAACCACCATTAAATCTTCCTAGCCATACATACAGAATGACTGACCCATGCCACCATCACATGAATATTGACAATATCCATCACCACTTGTATTTGTCCACCGCTTATGCAGAGAGCACCATTTCTTACTATGTTCCCCGTTAGTTATAAAATTATATCATGAAAAGTGTTTTCTGTGCTTCTCATGACTGACTGATGCAGATCCATGATCAATTTTCAATCACAATATATCAAAACTCACTTCCTATAACATTGACATGCACACTGTAGATTCCTATATGTATTATCATAGTTCATATAGCAACACGCCTCAACCATCAAACCAACAAATAACTGCAGAGTCTCCAACTTGTGTCAAATCTTGATTGCATTTAGCTTTAAGAGGTCAATTCAACTAGAAGATAGACTGTGTACAGAAAACTCTTTATCATACACACAAGATACTGATGTTCCATAGGAGGCACAAACATAACCAAAATATCAAAGGCAAACAGTGAGAGAAGAATAAACTGTGGAAAAGCAAGTTCATCACAACAAATTAAAATAGCATCTTGTTAAGGAAATTCTACTCTGAATGCAAAATATAGCATACACCATTGATGTTGCCACTATACAGACTGCATCTATTGATTATATGCACGTACATGTTCACTTCAACTGGAAAACTATAATATGTTCGCAAAAGACTAACAGGTGACTGAAAGAGGGAAAAGTCTCACTGGCTGTTGAATTTTGTCAAGCAGCACTTCTCAATTTGACAGGATGATACATCTCACAGAGTCCCATCCAAAGGGGAAAGATGATACTGCAATGCCTATTATGTATTTTCCTTCATTCAAGTCAAGCAGCTGGAACCTTTTTTCCATCCTCAATAAAGAAAATTGCAGTTTCTGGGACCTAATGTAAAGGGAAAAAAAAAGTGGTTAATAACTGTAACCCGATTTTGTCCAATAATATTTTAGAAGAAAACTGTAGGACAAGTAAATAGGCTTAATTATCCTGAACAGGGCAGTCAATGCAAAACATGTAACAAACGATACAGAATCATTAAAAAAGAATAATCTCAACCTTCCTGGAAAACTTATAAAAGTAAAAGGGAAAACAAAGATGTGTAATTGCTAAAGAAATACTCAAAAACACCAGTTCTTATTGAGACATGGCAATTTCAAAAGTATTCACAACCTATTTATCTTAGCACAAAATTCCACAAAGTATAAATGCATGAAACCTTTAAGCCTTTAAGCCCTCAGCAAGTCTTCATCAGAAAATGATAGGTTTTAACATTCATTGTTACTCAACAAGAGAAGTTGTTAAATCAAGGTTTTGGAGGACTTCACAATGCTATTTCCTCTTTCCATGCTATTAAGTTGTAAAAACAAGAAAAAAAATTATAAATAACAAACGAAGTGTAGTTCTTTCTGTTTTTTTTTTTTTTTACCAGTCAAAATGACCACATCCAAAATAGTTTCAACAGAATTCAACAGAAAGAGAGGCTTTAGCAGGTTTACATGTATAATGAACAATTATTGAGAACAGCAGTAAGCAATGCGAAAATAAACATGGCATGTTATCCAAATGCAACGTTTCACTGCGATTAACTTTTCAACAGTTTTTGTTCTTGGAGACATGTTTACTTGGTGCCAAAATGGAAGGGGAAGTAAAAGTTCTCTAACATAGTTTACTTTGACCAATTAAGCTGACACATTAACCTAATTTTGGCCGAAAATACTGCTATAAGGGAGATAGCGTGCGTTATTGGACACAATTTGATTTGATATAAAGAGAGATAGAATGCTTTTTTGATATAAGGAGGGATGCACGCTTTCTCCAGTTTGGCTCAACTTCTTAGTATAGAGAGGAACAGCCTGCCTTATAGAGAAAGATAAAAGAAATGAAGACACATTCGAACCCAACATAAAACATCAAAAAGAACAGAGAATGATAAGAGTATTACATCTGGCCATGTGTCTGTGATGAATTCCACAATGTCATATGATATATCTCCTTGGACGTCAATCTGTTCCTTGTCAGTTGGCCCCTGAAACAAATTAGTTGAAAAACGGTAAGGCATGATGGGATATTACATCAGAATAGATTAATAGATATTTTTCTCAAAGTAATGCACCTTTACAACAGAAGCTCCTGTAGCAAACTTCTTCCCAAGTTTCTTTGAAGCATCACTTAGTTTTACACCTGAACCGAGTTAAGGATGATAATGAGATGGGAATCTGGAAATGAATTTACACTTTAGAAAACAAGAACTAGCATGTGCTCACCGAAAAGATCCAGGCCTTTTACAGTGGTGATACACTTTCGCTTATTACGCACAACCTTTTCAATGACAAGTTCTTGCTTCTCCTACACAATAAGACAATACAAATTTCAATTCTATTAAACTAAATTGGCATGTATAGTTAATGTTAGATGATTCATTCCATGTGAGTGATGTTTGCATGCATTGAAGAGTTTGAGATTGTACTTTCTTTTTAATCTTCCCCCCCGGAAGACGTTTAACTTCCTCTTGCTTAGGTTCTGAACTACCAGCTGCAGCCCAAGTGAGAAAAAGAGGAGTGAAGAATGCATCATAGCGGAAATTTAAGCAAAAATATTAAGTATGGAAAGTAACAAAATTGATGAAACTAAAAAACATACAGCACAAACAAAACACATGATTATGCATGGAGAAAATTAATTAACTCCCAGGACCATAGTAAATCTTCATAATAAAAGTAAAAACATCTACCTCAGAAATGTTCATTTGCAGATGATATTTTAAGCACTTTGGACAATATATATAATGTTCAATCTAACACGAGGCATGATCATATTTATGCACATAAAGGTTAGCCATTTATAAGCATGTTTGAACATGCTAGGCTAGTTCAAACAAGCTCTTAGCTCATGAAGCGGCATCCCTTTACTCTCATAACTAACCTATTTCACTCAGTTCAACTAACACCAAAAAAGATTTTCAAGGAAATTTTTATCTATTCTTTACTACACCAGCCCCTTTTTTCTGAAAACTTCTCTCCAACTATTAGTCTCTTACTATCAATCACAATTTGGAGTACAGTTAAATTATTTAGTAATTTTTGCAAAAGATTGCTTAGTCAGTGAAATGAAATCCATAAATTTTTTTATAAAGTTTAACAGGTTTATTTGCTATTATCAGTTAGGTATTCTTCTTAGGAAGTGATTTCTTCAATCCTTGAAATGTTGATATCTTTCTCATCAACAATCAATACCTAGTAACAAGACTCATAAACATTCTCAAATTTGTACTCCAATATTTACAGCAACATGCCCTCTAATTATGAGATTTTTAAATCACAGAAAACTATTCTTTTTTCCTGGAGAGCTGACCTCAAAGAGCAGGTACACTTGTAAACTATTCCAGAAAATGTAGGAAAATATAATATTCGACCCCACTCTTTCTTTCTTGTTCAGGGTAAATGAAAACAAAGAGACATTAGATCAGTTATTAATTCGAAACTCTGCTTCTATCGCACCAAAATTATCAAGACAGCTTGGTAGGCACCAGCCATGCCAATAGGCTACAGCAGAGATGGGAAATTTTAACTTTCCCAGTTTCCCTTGCTCCCTGACTTTTTCAAGTGACCATAAGAACCATTTTAGATTTTTTTCTGGAATCCCCCATTTACAATTACTTTGTGCTAAATGTTGAACTGATAAAGCTAACAACTTAAGCATCTTGTTATTCTAATTTGCCTACCTCTACATTCAGATGCAATCATCTATAATAATAATAATAATAATAATAAACAGCTTTAGATTTTTGAAGAGATCAAAGCAGATTGAACCAAGTTCATTATTCCACCACAACGATAAAGCCAACTTAAATTATTGCCCTTCATCTAGCTCTAGTACCATATCATGACAGCGTCACCTCCATCTTCCAGGTTCTGAGGCCGAACACCACTATCAAATATAGTACATTACTACACTAATAAACTCAACCGTTTAGTTCAGAACGATAAACTACCAACTCACAGGCACAATCAACTCAGATAAAACTGACAGATTATAGAATGGATTTACTACATGCAAATCTTTTTCTTTTTCCAAGAATTTTGGGAATGTGATTTACAAAAATAAGATTAAACCAACAACAAACAGCAAAATCAAATTTCAAATCAAATCCGATATTCAAAATTGAAAAAAAAAAAAGAGATAGAAATTGAAGTATGTAAAAGAGAAGAACAAATAAAATTTACCAGCAGCAGCGGAAGAGATGCCAGTGGATTGTAACTGATCAGCAACTTTATCCGCTTCTTTAGCATTCGCTGCTGCACATAAAATTTTGAATAAAAAATTAAGATATAAAAAACAAAATGATTGGTTTTAACGGCGGTGATTAAAGGGCGTTTACCTTGAAGGAGATCCGGGTAAAGGTCGGGTGCGTTTTGGATCAACCAGGGTTTGCATTTATCGAATTCGGATCCGAATTCGCAATACTCGGCGGGCAATCCGCAGACTTGACAGTATTGTACGACGATCGGTTGGGGTTTCTCCGCCATTAGACCACCGCCGCCTCGATGATTCAATCACTCCCTCGCTTCTCTCTCGGAAGGGACACTTGTACACACTAAAGTATGTTTTGCGGCATATACCCACCATCCGCTTTCTAATATTGCATGTGCACGGTTGATTGTCATTTTAACATATTTATCAATCTAGGAGTAAAATTGATAATAAAAAAAATAACAGCAGTTATAATTTTATCATCTAAGAGTAACTTTTTTTTTTTTTTACAAATATGGCAATGTTTGGTCTTATTCACCTCCATCAATTTCTTATTACAGTTCTTCTTAAAATATTTTGATTTGAAATTTTGGATTATAACAGTGATTTGGTAAATATTTTACATTAACTCAACTTTGACTTTTATAGAGTTATCTATAGTGACATTTTTCCATGAAAAGAGTAGAGTTTGAACCAATGAAAAGAGAATTAGACATATTAGGTAATTGAAACTATGAAAGGTAAGTTTATAAAAATTAGATTTTCATAATCTGGTATCTGATCCTTCAATAATAAAATGGTAAATCAAATTTAACATCTAGTCTTACAAAATATATATATAAACACTCGGACAATTGTCTTGATGTATCAAGAAGTTTTGACTTCTATTCTCTTCAAATTCTAAAGTGCAAATATGAATGGAGAGGGTCGTGGGGGAAATTCCCCTGCTTGTGCTGCTTGCAGGCATCATAGAAGAAGGTGCCACCAGAGCTGCGAGTTGGCACCCTACTTCCCAGCAAGCAAATATCATGAGTTCAAAAATGCTTTGAAGCACTTTGGGTTAAGCAACATTGTAAAAATCATGAGTATGGTCCGACCCGATCAAAGACAAGCAGCTGCAGAGTCGATACTGATGGAGGGCAATGCGAGATTGGATCACCCTGCGCATGGCTGTCTAGGCATCATTCGGAACCTCCACAGGCTCCTGGAAATTTATGAATCCGAGCTCGCTGCTGTGAACCAACAGCTAGCTGTCTTCAAGGCAAGCTTGTCTTCAACACCACAGCCATCGCAGCCTGAAATTGACCACCTTGTAAGATATTTATGATTCTAATCTAATATCTCCTTTCTCCCATTCTCCCTCATTTTCTCTTTATATTTAACATCTCCAATAGAGGTTAGCAAAAATATAAAAGGCTTTTACCATCTTTCTTTGTGATTTATAGGTTGCCAAAATATTTAATGAAGGAGACAATCCCCTCTGGGTGAATTTGGAAGCAGATGCAATCATCAACAGGTTGTTTCATATATACTCATCCAACTGATCAAACCGTGGATCTGAATTCTTCTACAGGCCTACTTATGACTATACATATTTTTATATGTGGCATTAATGATAAAGCTTATTGCATATCTATACCAAGTATCAATTCAACATTAACCAAGTCTCAATTTGACACATTCTTTGTATATATTTGGAGGCGCAGTGTTCCATCTGACTCCAAAGGAAAGCAGCCTGTCAAGCCTGATGAGGAAGCAAAGGACAATGAAGCTGATGATATCTTTATGGAAAGTGATTAAAGATTGAGGATATTTTTTTTGGTTATGTCTCAAGATAAATCTGATTAGCCTCCCCCGATAACCACCTAATTAAATTCTTAGCACATACAGGTGGCTGGTTATGCTTTTACTTTAATCTGTATGCAGTGTGCTAGCAATTATATATATACTATATTTCCTTTCCCTTGTTTGTTTTTCTCCCCTCTAATTGGTGTCCTTAACTAGCAAATAGATTGATGATGAGCTTTTGCAAAGTATCTGTAGAGAACCTATGGGCTAAACTTTTGAAAAATTGACCGAAACAACGGAAATAACATAATTAGTAATCAAAAACTCTATGAGCCGTTATATTATCTATCAGACCAACTGTACCAGAGACTGCTATTGCGTGAGACTAGCAATTAGCATGAAACCCAACTAGACCCACCGAGACACTGCCCTCTCAGGGCCTACGCGACAATCCTACTTGGGCCCTCTTATCATTTTACAAATACTAATAAATATTTATATGCGTCGGAGTTTCGAAGAATTCATCAACGATCCCACCTCTCTCTTTCCCGTCCAAAAGTAACATAAAGAAGATTCTTGCACGTTGTGGGATCGCATTTTGAGTTTGCTTTCGAGAGTGACTTCAAATCTCATTACATTATTCAAAAAGACTCAGTTTCACCTTTATAGTACTGCTGCTTGAAAAGCGAAAATTCTAACAGCAGCTTACTCAGAAGTTATGTAGCTTTGTAAAGCGACCTATCTGTGTCTTTTAGCATAAAAGAAGAAACTTTTCCTTAAACAAATTAAAGGTGAGATAATTACATTTTCCTAGTTAATTAGAATTTAATTACGAATACGCTTGCTCTGAAAGTTCCTCTGCAGACGTCAATTATAATTATAATACAAAACCTAACAGTGATAAAACGTGATTATTGACTTCATAGTCAACACATATTTAATCCACCGAAGAAATGTCCCGAAAACTTCCTAATGAGATATGGTTATATCTTCATGATTACCGTGTTGACGAGTATGAAAGCTGGTGAGACGGGCAACTCCATGTTTCAACGATTCCCGTTCCTACTCTGTTCTTGTCCTGGCTTGGGTGAGGATACAGAAAAGAAGGTGATAGGAATGATCCCGTTTTGTTTGCTGATTAAGCAAATGAAGGGAGTATCATTATCTTGTTGACGCCAAGGTCCATTGACGAAATCGAACATATCAAAGTTACCAAAACCCTATAACTAACGCCCACGTTAGCAGATGCGGAGGGGACTAAGGCCCACCGCTCCCTTAAAATTTCAAAATTTCTATATATATTATATTATTTTATTTTATTTTAAAATTTTATGTATATTTTTTAAAAACTGTATAATTTTATGTCTTTAAATATTAAAAGTCTTTTCAAATTTAAAATCTTAATTCCGTTTTAAAACCTTGATTCTGGCATTGTAGATAAAAGATATCGACAACAAAAAGTGTGCGGAAACTGTGCTGATCAGGTTTCTTAATTATCATATTTGTACAATGTCATTGTCTATAACCTTGTCTATGATTGTCAAGTTCTTCGCTAAGCTTAGGTTGCCTTCGATGCGAGGGAGATGGAAAACATCCTACAATTTTAAGGAAGTTCGGCTGCAAAATAATCCTGGAAAATTTGCATAATCACTGCCATAACATGGCTTGACCCCAGGGCACGAGGCTCCTTCCCCTACAGCAATTTATAAACATTACCCAATTTCGTAGACATGGACGGTTTGACTCTTTGAATATAACAATCTAGCCGTCTACTGACCATGCAAAAGTATTTGAACCTCACTCCCCTGATAAAAATGACTTAAAACAGTTCATTAAAGCTACAGACTCTTCACATGCAAACCACTAATTGAAGTTACTTTTATAAAACAGTAATGAAGGGGGGCTCCTTCAATGACAGAAAACCCCATCATTTTGCCGACCAAATTTACTCGAAACCAGAGGGCCAATTTCGGTCATTTGAATTTCATTCTTTTTGCTCACTGCTCAGCTCTTCTTCCCCCTGTTCACTTGCCGCTCACCGGTCGGAGTAAACTGGACCATAAACTAAACGTTTAAGGTGCGTAAATTACGAAAACACCCCTCGTACATTATGAAAATCAGCTCCCCGCCTTGCACTAATTAAACAGAGGGAACAAGCGACCGTAAAGCCACACGGAATCCTATGTTAATTTTAAAACCTTAATAAGAACAAAGGGAATTCTTACATTACTTGCCCTTAAGCATATCCCTGTAACGCAAGAGAGAATCCAACCTCTGCAGCTTAAGTTGCTGCTTGAACTTGTTGATGAAATCATCAGCTTTTGCATCGACACCTTGATCATCATCTCCAAACGATACCGTTTTCTCGATCCTAGCAGTCGCAGTCCGTCTTCTCTCCGCTTCTTCTTCTTCTTCCTCCTCCTCCTCCTCCTCCTCCCTCTTTTCCGCCTTGAGTCTTGGATTCTCACTTTCTGATTTCTTCAACTTCTCTGGAAATCTTCTTTGTTTTACCTTGGACTCCGATTTGCTTCTTGTTACTTGACCACGAACTGGACTCGTATCCGTGTCCGAATCGGGTTCTTCAGTTGCAGGGAGTTCCTTTTCTGGGTTTGCTTTAAAGGAGTCCGATCTGTAAAGAGAGGCGAAATCTATCGACTTGACTCGCTCTAAGAGAGACGGTGCTCGGCTGAGGGGTTGCGGGTTAATGTGTTCGTGTTCCGTTGGCTGAATATACTCCCTGTCTGGATCTTGAGGAGAATATTTGTAAAGGAAGAAGTTGATGGACTTGACTCGTTCGAGAATTGAAGGGGCTCGCTCGAGCGGATGGGCAGCTAGGTTGCAGGTGGGAGATGAATGATCTATGTCTTGGTAATTTGGAAGAGGAAATTTGTACGTTGAGAAGTTAATCGACCTGACTCGGTCGAGGAGCGACGGAGCTCGCTCGAGTGGCTGCGGGGCTGAGTTATAGTCGCCGTCTCCAAATTGCTGGTGATGTGGCCTTTTGGGAGGGGAGAGACGGGAGATAAGGAAGATGGTGCCGATCATGATGTTGAGGAGGAGGAAAAGAGAAGTTGGTGTCAACCAGCTTGCTATGAAAGCCGACATATCAGAAGAAGAGCAAAGGAAGGTACTGCCAGAAAGACAAAGAAAGGAAGAGAAAGAAAGAATTGAACTTCCTTACTGTTTGTGTGTTGTGTTTCCGCGGATGGTGAGAATGGAAGTAGAACTCCTGGGAGCACAAGCTTAAATTGTCGCTGTGAACTTTTTAGAGCTTACAATACCGTGCTTTGTTTTTTCTTTCTCCTATTTTTTCAACTAGAAATAGATAACCTATCGTATCAACATGGCACACGTGGTTTTCTTTTGTTCAATTTTCTCTTCGAGGAAAGCGAAATGGAAATGTTTTTTTTTTTCCTTTATTTTTTGGGTAAAATAATGGAAAAGTCTTTTCCGGGAATGTGAAGTTCCCATTGCTTATCCTCCATGTATGTTAAATATGTATACACGAAGAGTATCTTTTAAAGATTAGATATTTTTAAAATATTTTTTTATAATTTTAATTATTTTAATCAAATTAAATAAAATTATTTTAAATAAAATTATATATAATGATATTATATTTTTTATATAAAAATATATTATATATTATGGTTAGATTGTTATACGTATAAAAAATGTGACACACCATAATTAGATTATTATACGTTATGTTAAAAAAAAATATTATTGTTATACGTTATGTATAAAAATATATTACACGTTATGGTTAAGTTATTACACGTTATATTAAATAAAAATATTATTATTACATATTATGTATAAAAACATATTACACGTCATGATTAAAAAATATTGTTACATACCATATTGAAAAAAAAAAATTATTATTACATGTCATATTGAAAAAATATTGTTGTTACATTTCATATTCAAAAACATTTCATTATACTTACGAAAAAACCTTCAAATATTCTCAAATCTCTTAATTTTTTTTATTTTTTTAATAATTTAGCATTGATTAAAATATTTCTAATATATTTTCATAAATCAAAATACAAATTTTCTTATCTAAAACACCTATTGTGACTAAAAATCATAAAAAAATTCTTTTAAAAATCTAGATTATAAATTTTAAATTCTTCAGTTTATTGGTATCTAGCTTCCTATTTGATATAATTAAAAACTATTTCAAACATTTGTAATTATTTCTACCATTTTAGTTTTATCCAAAATATTTGAAAACCAAATTCTTCAAATAAAACCATGGCTTAGTGTATTGAAAATACAAAAAATAAAAACCTAAATGCATGGGAGAAAGAAATATAAAGCACAGTAGATGAATGCTGAAGAGAAAAATCGATAAAATTATAGAAAATTGGATGATGAGAGAAAAAAATCAGAAGCACAAATGATGAAAGATTATAATGAATGATTTAATTTATTTAAAATAATTTTAAAAGTATTTTTATCAAATCATGATTAAATACAACTAAAAATAATTAAATTTATTTTAATAATTATTTTTCAAATACCCTTATCAAAAAAATTATTTTAATAATTATTTTTCAAATACCCTTATCAAAAAAATTATTTGTCATAATTTCTTCCATATATTTAAATTACTACTACCTACTGAGTTTAAATTACTGCTACCTACCGAAGAGCAAAAAATTTAGTTGGGGTGTGGAGAGCTGCTCTACATGACAGAGAGAACCATACTGTCTCCAAACTATCAATATAAATGCTGAACATCACAGAATGATCTAACTCTAGTGCAGGATTCACGTTGATTCCTAGCAATGAGGTGTAAAATTAATTTCCCAATCAATCCACTAAAGAAGGGTGAGGTTTCGTTTAAAATCAATTAAATTTAAAATTCTAATCGATAAATTAAAACATTTTCTTATATAGATTAATTAAATATTTAAATTTAATTATTAATTTTCTTATCAAGTTTTATTAATTTATTTTAAATTTTATTTTTAATCATTTTTTAAATAAAAACTCATGAACTTAATTTAAAAAGTCTTACCGAAATTCTCTCTAATAAAAAGTCACCACCGAACCCTAATTTAACGTTTGTCTTTTTTTCTCATTAGATTGAAAAAAAAAAAAAGAGTTACTTTTGGATCAAAGAGCTTACCAGTCTTTCCATAAATTGCGGCCATATTCATTAAAAATTTGTCTGCTTGTAGTTTTCTCGGCTGGAGACTTTTGAAAAAAAATTTCGCTTATTAGAAATGCGTACCAAGTACTACATCTTAAATTTCTGTTCGCTGGCAGGAATTAATATAGCATGGCATGTGCTGATAATAAACAGATGTAAATAAATAAAAAGGACAATAGCTCCTATAGATATTTTCAAGTAAATTATTTGCATTGTGTTCTCACGTCATAATTAAAATATTGAAGTGGTGTTTTTGGAATTTTCTGAAGTACCAACATGGATAGGTACAAGGGTTCGATATATCGTACGGTAAATAAATAAGTTTGAATAGGAGATATCGTGATGATGCATCTGAACATTTTCTCATATACCAGGCATCGAGGAGTCGTCCTGCACTTGACAGAGACTTGGCCTGACTCAAGTGTTCTGGTCCATGTACATGTCATCGGCACCCTCATTAAATTGGAACCTTATTTTGAAGTCATGTAAGCATGAGATGTTGATTCTTGATAACCCCTCCCTTGAATATTTTAGTATATAGTATATGTCACTTGACGTCTCTCCTTTTTCTTTCTAAAGCTAATGAAATGTTTGATTCGAGTGTTGTTATTTGTTAATCCATGATGTGATGACTTGGATTGACGTTTTATTACACTAACCTAATATTGTATACATTAATTTAAAAGGTTGATTTCTGATTTGAAAGTTTTAAGTGTGGCACGTGCTATTTTAGGATTAGCTAGTACTAGTAGTAGTATGAGATACCAAATGGCTTCCAAGTATATAGAATCTGAGCAGGGAATTACAGGGTTAAAGTAAGTGCTAATAACTCGGATCAGCAGACTTGTTAAAGTTCAGGGTTAATCGTTTGGCAATGGCTTCTATGAGAGGGATACCCCATCACCCGCCAGGCACCGACCATGTAAAACGCTGCAACGAGTAAATTCCCCGACGCGATAACTAGCGGCAAACATTTATCGCGTGCAAATCGTGAATGTTGGGCATTCGACTTGCCTCTTTTTCATTTTCATTGTTAATAATTAACAAGGATATAATATTTTAATTCTTAAATTATTTTTAAAAAATTAAATAAATTTTTTATTATAATTTAATTTTTTTATTAATAATAGTTAATTAATTATTATTAATAATATCATTAATCATTTTATATTTATATAAAATTAATATATAAAAATAAAAAATATTATATAATTATATTATTATATTTAATTAATATATTATATTATCATTATTTATAAAATGTTAATGTATTGTGTTAACGTTATTTAATATAAAATTATAAAAAATATTTTTAATAAACTAATTATTAATTATAAAAATTTATTTAAAAGTTTTAAAGTAATTTAAGTTTTTCAAATATTATTTTATTAACAAATCAAAGACCTACAATTACAAATTCACAGAAAAGAGACGAGAAGTTTAAAATCCTTTACCAGTCAAAAAGATTTTGAAGAGTCTGACTGGGCAGCTTTCTTGTTTTTTTTTTCCCTTATAAATACATTTACCGATCATCCGAGGATCACACTGCTTGGATCTTGGCTTTTCAACGGTCTTCTCGGCAGGGGTGGAGCCTTCTTATGGAATGAGGGGCCCGTGACCCCTTAAAATTTTAAAACATTTTTGGGACTAAATAAATTTTTTAAATTTTTTTAATAACCCCTTCAAATAAATTTTTATTTAATAATTAATATAAATAAAAATAATAAAATAATTTCATATACTTAACTTAATTTTAATTTTTTATTTTTTAATTTATATTTATATTTTTATTTATTTATATATTTTAAATATTTATAAATTTTTAATATATTATTTTTTATTCAAAATAATCAACGTATCTTAATATGTATGTTGTAAACTTTAAGTAATAAAGATATACATATAAATTGATAAAATAAAATAATTATCTTTTTAATATTTTTTTATTTATTTTTAATGACTCTTAAAATAATTTTTTATTTAATAGTTAATTTTAGTTTTCAAACTGTTTTATAAAATTAAAGTCGTTATGATTAGCATATTGCTAGTTAAGCCTAATAAATAAATTCTAAACTAATATATTAAACTTATCAAATTTACAAAAAAATAAAAATAAGTCTACTAATCTAAACTCATTAAATTTTAATATAAATTTGCACCTATCATAAGATATTATATTTTAATAGTCTAATCTAATAATCCATCATAATATATTATATTTTAATAATTCAATCGAATAATTCAATATGTTAATTAACAATTTAATAGGTAAATAGAAAACAAAAAAAAAGTTAAGACACACAAAGTAACTAGGTAATTCAAAGTTTGAAAAATTATTTTCTCTTATATTCTTGTTCACAAAAGTAAAAGAGACTCATTTTATAATTTCATTTAATTATATATATAAATGAAACATCATTACTATTAACGTATATTTTATTATATGTTTATTATCTTTTAAATTTTATTTAATTTTTAAATATATGATAATTAAATTATATCTAAATTTTGTTCTAAGTGATGTCTTTTTTTGTTTGACCTTTTTAAAAAATGCAATAACTTCGCCCATGTTTCTTGACACCTTGTGTTCCCATTTCAGCAGTGTGAACATTGTCAATTTATTATAGAGTAGGTAATGTAAGATCTGACGCAACATAAAATAAAAGGTGATGTAAGATCTGACGCAACGGTGATGAGGTAACAACATCAAATTAAATATACATTAATTTTAAGTTTTATGGAGGAATTAGAACATGGAATATTATTGTCACTTTGTTCGCTGTGATCAAATTCCTGTCTTGAGATATTTTTTGTTTTTTATTCGAAAGTTAGGATCATGGATGCTTGAAAAATGATTGATAGAGTTTTTAAGTGATAAATCAGATGGAGCATCTTAGACCCATTGGCCATTGGCCATGGCATGGTACGATTTAATGCAGCAACAATGTACAGTTGCTTTCACTTGGAACCGACTTTTTATGTCGACTGGTTAGTAATATGAAGAGAAAATTATAAATGTAATTAGTAAGAAAATTAAATATGAAGAGAAAAAATAATAAAAAAAATACTAAACAAATAATTCAATCTCATGACTCAATGTCAAAAAAAAAAAGTCCATTTTTTTTCCAAATTTTCCCTTTTTTTTTTCTTCTCTCATATTGAATTTAAACTACTTTTATATATTTTAAGATCCCTTACGTAACCAACATATACTGTTTGCTATTTTTTGAAATGTAAAGTCAAAATCAACTCAAAGTTGAAGGATGGGCCCACATCAGTCTGAATGTTAAAATAAACACAGGTTAGATAAGAACTAAGGATCGGCCCATGTGAGCCTGGTCCATATATTTCAAACATGGGCCAGAGGACTCGGCCCATTTGAGTCTGTCCTCATTAGCCCAAGCGTGTCCAACTTCTCTCCCCGCCCTCCGCCTTTAACCTTCAGAGCATCAGTCCTGCTTTTCACTTTCAACGGTCTCTCTCTCTCTCTCATGGCTCCTCCACGAATACTACTATGTGGCGACGTTTTAGGCCGTCTCAACCAGCTCTTCAAGCGAGTCAACTCAGTAATTTGCTCTCATTTTCTCTTTTTTTTTTTCCTCCATGTTTTCGCTAGGGTTCTATTCTTTACTTTTATACTGCGCTGAGCTGAAGAAATGATTATATGTTTCAGGTGAACAAATCAGCGGGTCCTTTCGATTCTCTTTTTTGCGTGGGCCAGTTCTTTCCGGACGAAACGGACCGACTTGATGAATTAATGGATTACGTCGAAGGCCGGGCCCAAATTCCGCTCCCAACTTACTTTATCGGCGATTACGGCGTCGGTGCGGCCAAGGTTTTATCGGCCGCTTCGAAGAACTCTGCCAACCAAGGATTTAAAATGGACGGTTTCAAGATTTGCGACAATTTGTTTTGGTTGAAAGGCAGCGGCAAGTTCACTCTCCATGGTATTTTTTTTCAACTTTTATGAAGTATTTTCTGTCTGGTTACTGAGAAAGTAGGCGATATTAATAAAGGAAGTGAATCTGAAAAATTTCTGCCATACCTGATTTGTTGTGCTTATATTTAGGTTTGTCTGTTGCTTACTTATCTGGTAGGCAGTTGTCTAGTGGTCAACAGTTTGGATCATATAGTGAAGATGACATTGACGCGTTGCGAGCATTTGCGGAGGAACCTGGAATAGTGGACTTGTTTTTAAGATATCCTTTGCTTTTCTAGGCATGGAAACCTTTTATGTGTTCATTTGTATTGGTTTTGGTGGTTGTATCTTTTGACTTCCTTAATTAATTTTCACTAATGAATGGCCGAGTGGTGTCACAAATAGAGCTGCTGTATCGGATATTCCTTCAGGAATGTCGGATTCTTCTGGTAGTGATTCCACTGTATCCCAATTAGTCGCAGAGATCAAACCACGGTACGTGATGTTTGAAGACTTTTGCATTACTTAGTGCATCCAATTGTCAATAGGCTGTTTTTATGGTTCCCTGTCTTGGATGCTGTTACGTTGCCATAATCGTGATAATATTAATTTATGATTCTTGTTCAAATTAGTGTTTAATGGTTGATTCTGTTCTCACAAAGACTTCAAGTTACAATAACTTAGCCAACTAAATGTTAATGGCAAAGTGATTTGGTCAGATACATGATCCTTTCCTTTACCTATAATCTGCATGGTCGAAGGCCTTACTCTCAGGGAGATGTTACAAATGAAAGGTATATTTTGATATTATGCTTTTTTCCATGTTTCTAGCTTCTGTGTTGTACAAGACTCACAGTTTTACCATCACAAGTAAGTCTATCTTAGACATCTTAGACATCCTGATCCATAAAAGACAGCATGCTTGTAATTCATCTTTATCTCCTCTCAATTAGAATATCTCAGGTCCGTACTACTTTAACCTTTCAAAGCAACAATTTTCATGGTCAGATGAAGGTTGTAGTGTATATATTCCGAGTTAGGTTTTTTCTCATATGTTGGGAATTGAATTTCATTTTCATGAAATAAACTATGGAATATGGAGTAATGGTTCAATGTCAAGTGCGAAGATTTGTTATGTGGGAAGAATGTGGATTTTAGAGAGCATTTTGCTAGTTATCAGCGTAAAAGTTTATGTTTATATATTTGAAGATTTTCTTTTGGCTGGAAAATCAACAGTTGTGTGTCAATCCACTGATAAATTTTGATGTGGCCTTGTTCATAGAAGTTTTCTGGTGAAAGGCTATGGCATCATAAATGTGAGAATACATAATTTAAAACCCAATTAAAATTTTGTTTCTTTATTGCATTTGCAGTTACTCAAAAGTTAGTTTCTTTTGCTAATGGTCGTTCTCCCTGTTAGCTATCACATTGCAGGTACTAAGGGTGCATTTTATGCTCGTGAACCTTATTCGAATGTTGATGCTGTGCATGTAACTCGGTTCTTGGGTCTTGCTTCTGTTGGGAATAAAGAGAAGCAGGTCTGACCATCTCATATCAACACATCTTTATTTTTAGATTTGAAAATATCTCCTCACTATATATTGAAATATTGATTGTATTCAGCTGAGAATGTTAGCTGTAAAGCTCTATTAATGAAGCATTAACCTGCATTGACATGATGCCATGTCCAGAATATCAGTATATATATTGCCAGGAACAGTTAAATTACTAGTACATTTGACTGGATCTTGTCCTAAAATGAGAGTGTCATTTCTTGTCTGTTACTTGATTATTGCCTGCCCTGGTACGATATCCTGTGCTCTGCTTAGCTCTTTTCTCCTTTTGGGAGAGTTCATACATCCCTGCAAGGAACACTCCAGAGAAAAGAGAAAAAGGAAAGAAGATCCAGCACTACTATTTATTTGGACTTGTTGGTCTTGAAGAATTTCTGCATAATCAAACTATTTCCTTTATGCTATCATGATTTTGGGTTCCTTTATGCTATCTTGTGAGGAATTTAAAGTGTCAGCGACTGCTAGATTTAGCTTTTAAGCATTCTGTGACTGTTGATTCCTGCATCTGCTCCTCAGAAATTTCTTCATGCACTTTCTCCAACTCCATCATCTGCTATGTCAGCTGCTGAGATCAGCACAAAGCCACCAAATACTACCTTATCACCATATGCATTAGCAGACCAAGTAGATCGTCCTAAAGAAGCCACAAAGAGGGCTGGTGATAATGCTCCTGATTCACAATACTGGAGATATGATGTCTCGAACAAACGGCAAAAGCATGGAAATGGAGATGGTAATAAGGTGTGTTTTAAATTTATATCTTCTGGGAGCTGTCCACGGGGAGAAAAGTGCAACTTTCAGCATGACGTAGATGCAAGGGAGCAATTTTTGAGAGGTGTTTGCCTTGATTTTATAATCAAAGGAAAATGTGAAAAAGGTCCAGATTGCAACTTTAAGCACAGTTTACAGGATGAAGGTGAGAGTTACTCTCGTAAGAGACCTGGATCTGGCAATAATAATGCTATCAGGTTGGTAGTTTGTTGCCTTTATCTTTTTCTCCCCCTAGTTTCTTTGTAGATAGTCCACTTCATATTGTCGTTACTTTGGTTAGCACAAAAAATTGATTAGACAGCATAACAGCACCTACATGAAGAGTGTTTCCATTTCATCCTTATTATAAAATATATAAACCACTATAGTAATTATCAATTTTGCAACTGAGTACAGGTTGAAAGAGTGCTGGTTTTGTTTGTCTAGCCCAAATGTGGAGATACATCTGGTGACTAGCATAGGAGAGAATTTTTATTGTGCGCTAGCAAAAGGCCCACTTGTCCAAGATCATGTCCTGTTAATTCCAGTTGAGCATTTGCCAAATACGCTTTGTTTATCAGCAGATGGTGAAATTGAGCTTGGAAAATTCCAGAACAGTGTCAAGATGTATTATAAAAACCAGGGAAAGGAAGCTGTGTTCTTTGAGTGGATATCAAAACGTGGCACTCATGCCAACCTTCAGGTAAAAGAGATTTCTCTTATGAATGTCATCATGGAGTTACATGTCACAGTGTGTTAGAACTGGTGAACTGTATCTAATCGTATCTTCTGTTCCCTTTGTGTAGGCTGTTCCTGTTCCATCATCCAAAGCAGCTGCTCTTAAAGACATTTTTAATTTGGCAGCTGAAAAGTTGGGTTTTGAATTTGTTACCAAAAAATGTAAGTGTATTACTTTGAGTATGTGTGGTGCATATATGTTGATAATGTTTTCTTCCAAATTCTTATATTCATGGGCTATGCAATGCATATGCGTTCTGTCCGACTGTAAGGAATCCTGAATATGGTTTCAATTCTACTCCTCAAATGCATGGGCCCTTTATTTTCCTTTTATCTTTATGCTGATGTTTCTCCTGCAGTCAACAATAATTCTGAGGGGAGAAAATGGTTGAGGACACAGTTTGATAAGAATCTTAGCTGCTTCTATGTGGAACTCCCTGAAGGCTCAATCCTATCACATTTGGTTGAGGAGAATGAAAAGTTTCCTGCCCAATTTGGACGTGAGGTAAGATTCTTAATTTCTCTCCTGAATGCGAGATGATGCTGCCTATTTATACCTGGGCACCTGCTTACTAAAGTAAAAACTCTAAAGTAATTTTGCATTTTATTACTAAACAAGATGCTTTGATTTGTATCCTTATTCCTTAATTTTTGCCTTTTGAGATTTTTGATAATTAGAGTGTTCATGTCTTTAACATTGATTTTCATGATAGCTTCTTCATTCCCATCAATGTCTTATGACATATGCAGTTACCATTTCTTGGTTGTGAGCTTGAGATTAGCTTCTTACAAGTAAAGTAATATAGAAAGCATATGATTCGGAGCCATATTTAAATCACATATGCAATTCAAATGTAATTTTTTTTTTGTGAAAAATAGAAAACAGAGAATAAGAGAAGTAGTGGTGAGACATTTTCATTGTCATTGGAAAAAAAAAAACTTTTGCCTTGTTAACTGGAAGTTGTTTCTCTCAATGGCATGGGTGTTCATGCTTCATCTGACGTTCATTCAGGAGTTGGGACTATATGTTATATCTTGGAGCTTGTACCATAATTTTAAAATTATTTTTGTCATAAAGATGTTTTAGTTACATTGATGAATAAAAGCTGTTGTTGGGGTTAGATCTGAGTAGTAAATTTGCAGCAGAATATGCAGTTTTGAATATTCTAGTGTTTGAGATTTCTTATCTTTATGAAGGATATGAATTATGAAGTTCTTAGTTATTAGGTAAAGTCCTTTGGTTAAATACAGCTAATGATCACCATACTTTTCATTTCTTCTTTTTCTTTCTTGAAAAAGAATGACTAACATAACTTAATCTCTATAGCTAATGTTTAGGAGATGGATCTATCCCAATGAATAAAAGATTGATCGGTGTGAAATCTTATGCAGGTTCTGGCAGGCCTACTGAACATGGCAGATAGAGCTGATTGGAGGAATTGTACTCTTGGAAAAGAAGAGGAAACAAAGCTGGCAGAAAATTTCAAAAAACGGTTTGAGGTATTTGATCCGAGTCATTGACTTTTAAAAATTATATGATGATCCAACAGAAGAATCACTGATATCAATGAAGAGGAGCCTTGTGCTCATAACAAATTGTGTCCAAGGGTGTTCTTAATCAGTTTGGAAGGATGTTGAATCCCTAGCGGCAATGCAATCAGGACATCTTACATTTCCTCTTGGAATCTTTGATTCCGACTATGCCCGTGTTTAGTTGGCATGGCCATCTTATATTCCTGGGAATGTAAGTTGCCAAACGGGAAGATATGAAACCCTTCCCCCCTTTGGTCAGGGCTTTTTCCAGGAATCCAAAATTTTTTACCATTGTTCGTTGAATTTTGTTTCAGTCCGAATTACCCTTCAATGTAAGCTGAAATTTTAACTAAACTAGCTTCCATTATACTAGTCCCTGCACGATGCCTCCTAATTGTATAATATTTTAAAGAACTGGTGAAATCCTTTAATCAAGAGCTGCGTAGCCTTCAGAGTCAGAACCCTACTACTTTACCTTCGCAGCAGTAGTCGGCCTTTACTGTTATTTATTTATTTATTGAAGTATAGAGTTGTTGATGCCTTACGTTTCTAATACAATTTGTACACTGCCTTTTCCAAGGAAAAAAAACAGAAAATCTTTCTAGACTAACGTTTTCCATTGTAGTTTTATCCCAATCTTGGACTGCTTTTGTTCATGTACTGGCAAATTTTGCCGCAAGGGCTCATGGTATATGTTACTTCGATGTAGCATTCATTTACCATACTTGGCAGTTGGCAATAGTTAAATTTACATACTTCAATTGGTTATGTTTCTTATTGCTCAGTGGGAAGAGGTGACTATGGCCCTTTCTACCTTTTGTAGCATAGGAATTCGAGGACTGAATTGTTGTCTTTTCAATTGATCTTGTATGAGGAGCGAGCAGCCTTCTTAAAGCAGTGAAGAATTTTGCGTCCTCTGATTTTTCCATGAAAGAACAGAAGAGTGCTCTGCATTAAATCGTCATAGGTTTGTTAGGTGCATTAATGCCGGGGGTGTAACATTAAGAGGTTCCTTGCTGGTTACGTTATGTACAGGTCCAATCCGATTTGGTGGAATATCATTTAAAGCGTAGATCTTTTTCAGCCTTAACAAAGGCAAACACAGCAATAGAATATGCCAAAAAGACATGGGAGGTTAATTACTGCATATCTCCACGTGGTTTGCCAAAAAAAAAAGGTTGCTGAGGCCTTTATGTAATGGCCCCAGGCTTCTGGCGTTTGTTGTTGGGCTGCCTTGTAAAAAGGATAAGGCACCCTTCGCCAAAAGTAGTGATGTGCGGTGCTGAAGCCAAAACGGAGGGAGTGTGGCATCAGGTCAAGCACGTATTTGCTTAAATTGAAAACATAATCTAATTTGTATGGTGCTATTCGTTCTTGATTTCAATTGGTCCACCATAAATCTAGCTGGGGACGGTGGTGGAAGTTTCAGTGTTTTCGAATGAATTTGAGGGGGTTGGGAACTGGGAATTATAAGGGGGTTTGTCTACATCCACATATTTGTTTTTTGTCTGATGGATGAATCTCCTGATGTAGAATTCATGGACAATCTTCGCTGTGATGACCCCAAAAGCCCAATTCTCTTCAATAAAATACAACCCACCCCTGCATATACATTCGTTAGATAGAACAAAAAGAATCCAGATATTTGGGGGTGTGGGCGTCCTAAGGAATAAGAACTCAGATCAATTAAGCATTGTGACAAAAAATGAAAAATGTATAGTATTTCTCAGTTTGAACAAGATCCTTGTCATTTGGTGAAGAAGCCTTTGCTGTATGATGCTGACTTGTATGGGATCATCTTGCGGTAAAATGCAATTATAAACCTTGGAATATAAAGAGTTCTTTTGCAAAAAAAAAAAGGGGGGGGGAGAAATAAATCACATGCAAACATCAAAGAAAAGAAAAAACAAAACCAATACGACCATATTTTCTAGTGCTAGATAACGGGAAAGAACATATCCTAGGCGACAACTATCACACATGCAATGCTTACTTGCTTTTAGCTTTCTACTTTATTATTATGTACTTATTGTTTAATGTTATTTTGCTATTATTATTTACCTTTAAACACACTTTTCAGCAGTGAAACTAATAAAAACGGTTGAGCCCCCATCGTCATCAAACAAAAGATACATGACAATCAAGACTTGTTCAATTCAAATGACTCAGCCTGTCGGGTCCCCTTTCCAGTCACATGCACCATAGTCTGTCTTTCTTTCAGCCCCCCTCCCACATCATCATCATCCTCCAGCAATCGTAATTATTGCTATGCTGTGAAAAAGTGGCTTCCTTGGCTACGTTCCAAGCAAACCCCTCCTCTCTTCTACCACGGAGGCTGGCAATGGCGGTGGCCTGGTCCCTGCTGTGGGACAATATTGAGACCCACTGGCCATTAACTCTGTAGGTTCTGCACTAAGGTTTTGGAAACTAGCTTAGTGGGCTCCAGCTTGTCAATCCATTCTCTGTATTTCTATAAAGAGTGATTTAGCTTTTTATTTCTACGGAAAAATGAAGGACTTAATAAGCTAAATGTGTGTCCATTGGATTAAACTTCTTTTATAGTATATTTTTCTAGCATTAGCAGCGTTTTCCAGTATGGAGAAAAGGGTAAGACCTGTTTTAGACTTTGGAATCTGTTGTCTTAATTGCCACCTAAACTTTGTTATGACAATTAAGAGCTGTCGGCGTATTAAAAAATCCAATACTAGTATCATCAACTTTAAAGGAATAACATCCACAAGGGAATCAAGAAAATGGAAAATTTTCTGATCCGTATTTCAAAGATGGCTTAATTCATTTAGAGTTATGGACTTAGACCAAATTGATAGGCATGAAAACGTCATGCAGTAGACAATTTCTTCTTCTTCTTTCTTTTTGGTGGGCCCGTTATCTTATCTAACAAAATTGTAGCCTTATAGATTTGTTTGAAGCTCTGAAAGGTCCTTAATGAGCAGCAACTAACATAAACTGTAACCTGAATACATAAAACATATGGACACAAACACTGTTCCACAAAGGTAGTTGTATTTGTATGAATTGAGTAAGTCTTACTTTCTGATGATGACAATGAACCACAAATCGGAATATTCCAACGCTTATTTCTTGGTGGGACCTTAACTTTTGTCTTAAAGGAAAGGATAAATCTGTTCTAAAATCATCGCGAAATTAAGAAACTTGGTTGATGTGTCAAAATAGAAATTGGCCACATGCCAAGTCTCACTTTCACTGGAGTCACTATCTCTTACTGGCCAACGAGATCAACTGAAAATCAGCAAGAAAATGAGTTAGGAGTTAAGCAAAGCCAAACCCATTAAACAAATCCTTATGAATTCCAATACCAGAGTAAACAAAGTTAGTTCAAACCCCATTAAAACACCACTTTAAGTAACTTTGCCCACTAAAATAACATTACTATTAATTTAAGTTTCTTCCTTCTCTCTCTCACAGGCACTCATCCACCAAACTGTCCAAATCTTTCTTTTTGATGCATATATTTTTTTCTTCTCTCTCCTAAAAAAGGTTCTGTCCGTTACTTGGCACTGTGACTCTGTGAGGTGTCTCTGTTTCTTGTTTCATTCCATTTATTGGTTTTTTTTCTGTGTCAGTTTTTTTTTTGTGTTCAACAACTTATGTTAGCAAAAACGGTTCTGTCAAACATGGAAAGATCAGAACTTTGTGAAGTTGAGAGCTTTGGTTTTGAGGAAAAAAAGATTGCTTTGCTTCTTTTTACCAAACACAATTCTGGGTTTTCCCATATACAGCCTAAAAAAACTAATCCTTGCTTGTTTTACACTGTTTGTGGGGGTCTTATGTTAATCTAACTTCCCTTTTCTTCTTGCCTCAAGTAACCTGTCTAATCTCTTAATATCAAATACTTCCATTTTTTTATTACTTTATCTGGTTCTTAATTTTCTTCATCATCATCATCGAGGGAGCTTGTTTAGAGATTTTGTGAGATTTGGTGCTTTATGGGATGCGGATGTTGATGCCACTGATTCTTCAGCTTGCCGGACTCTGCATCATTGGCTTTGCTTTAATTGTTCAAGGATCTTCAGGTACAATTCTATATCTTTCCAGCTCTCTTATTAGAAGTATGTGATTTGATTAGACCAGTTGCTCAAAGTTATTGAATTTTACGTGTGTTCAGGGACTTCACTTAATTTTGTTTAAGTGAACAATCTTTTGATCACATTTAACATTGCAAATGTTGTTTCTGTGACTGGTAATGCCGGGAAGTTTTTGCTTTTCAACTTGTGTGCTCAATTATGTTCTCAAAATTTTACTGAAAACCTGCTCTTTAGGGTAACATTAACTTATAGAGTTTAGATCCACTGAATTTGGATCCAGCACCTTCATGGATCCGTATATACCATCTTGTTATAGAAAAAATGACAGTTTGCCTAACCAGAGGCTTGAAGCATTGTACATCTTCACTCAGGCTGAGCTTTGGGTGCGAGTAAAGAATGATCTTTTTGTTGAGGTTTTATCTGGGAAATGCATTTTAATAGCATAATTACCAAGTAATGGTATTCCGTGGATGCCTTACACATCCTTTCATACAGTTAAGATATGTTTCTGGAAAAGAGTTTGACCGCTATTCCTGTATCTCAAAAAGGCCTTTAGTTGTTAGATATATTTTTCTGAGAAAGACAATGATCTTTGAATGCTGATCGTGTGGGGTATCTTTGAGCTATTGTTTGGTTGAATTAAACGTTCTTTTGACTTTGTCATTTTTATAGATCATGTATCATAACCTATCTGATCTCACAAAGTAGGCTTCTCAGTCATGATTCTGTAATAAGTAAAAGCAAAATATTGCCTGATAAGTTTCATTTTGGTGTTTACCTGAGAGAATTTTAAATTTCTAACGTACTTATCAATAATATAAATGACAAATGGGTGTAAGTTGTATGCCTTCTTTGAATTTATATAGAATATTTCATCTTTTGTCTTGTTTTAGGGCACAATGCATCCCCATCTCCAGCAAAGTTTTTTATGTTTCTTCCTGCAGAAGGAATCCCTAGTGCTGTTGAACAAAGAAGCGATGCACCAAGCACACTATCTCAGCCAAATGGTAACGTCCATTTTCCATTATCAATTGTTCCTGTTCTTGAGATTTTTAGTGAAATTTCCGGCTTGACAATCCAGGTTCAGATTTGCATTCTCCTCCTGCATTACCACCTCTTATGTTTGCCTCAGTGCCTGGAACGACTGAAGGGCATGCACGTTCCTTTTCGCCGAGTAATTCAATGGAATTGCCACCATATAATACAGCTCCGCCTCCATTTACCATTGAAGAACGAGTACCATCCTTGGCACCAAGTACTCCTGTGGTGTTGCCACCATTTGAAACAGCTCCTCCACCTATGCTTGTTCAAGTACACTCACCATCAAAGTCAGCAACTGCTCCGCAGAAGAAGGAACCAATTATGAAGTCTCCTCCCTTAGTGCCAGATGCTCCAGGTACATGACTAAAATGATTTGCTTTCCTCAAGTTAATGTAAATTGACACTGGTTCTAATCCTTCTTTTTTGGCTTCAATATGCAGCTCCAGTTGCATCACCCTCAAGGAATTTGACTCAGAATTCACCAGCTATCCACCCATGTATGCTTGCTAATCAAAGAAATGCATCAAATAACTGGGTAAATTTAGAGTTGAGTATGGTTCTAATTAAAGGATGCACTTGTTCTTGCAGTTCCATCAATAACACCAACACAGAATTCTCCAGAAAATTCACCAGTTGTCCATCAAAGTAAGCCAGATGCTCTGCAAAAGACATAAATTAATAACTGAGTAGATTACAGATTCAGTCTGGTTCTAATACAGCTTGCTTTATTATAATCTGTAGCTCCATTTGCACCGCCACTGAGGAATCCACCACAAAATTCCCCACCCACTTACTCCAGCAGGCGAAGTGCTTTCCCCCCAATTTCTAATCAAAGAAATTCGTCAAGTAATAGGGCACCTGTTCTGGAGCCAACTGCTCCAGGTACATAATCAGCAATTTGATGTCTTTTTCTGGATAAATTTAAAACCAAGTTTGGTTCTAATACTGCTGCTTTTGCTCTATTTTGTAGCTCCAGTTGCACCACCATTGAGGAATCCACCACTAAATCCCCCAGCTATTCACTCCAGTAAGCCACATGCCTTGGCCCCAAGTGCCAATCAAGGAAATTCATCAAATAAGACAGCACCTGTTACGGAGCCAATTGCTCCAGGTACATAATTTGTAGATTGATGTGTAATTAGTGGATAGATTTAACACCAGGTCTGGTTATAATATTGCTGCTTTTACTGTATTTTGTAGTTCCAGTTACAACACCTTCGGGAAATTCACCACGAAATCAAACAGCCATTCACTTAAGAGGGCCAACCGCGTTAGCACCAAGTGCTCCTATTCCAAAGCCCACTGCTCCAGGTACATAATTCATGGCTTGATATGTCATTTTTAGATCTTGAGGGAATGCTCTTTTGGAACTTTTCTGCCTTTTCTCATTCTGCTTCCCCTTTACCATGCCATCCCTACACAAAACACAATAGCAGTTGCATCTCCCCCAAGGAAATTAGAAAGGACTCCACCACCTGTCCACTCAATCATGCCACCGTCCATTTTACCAGGTAGGCCTAGTTACTTTGTGTTTTCTATGAAATTTCAATCAAAGAGACTGTTAAGAGTTGCTTATTTTGATATATAATGCGGTGCCAGTTGTATCACCACCAGGAGAATCACCCCACATTTCACCAACCATCCACCCAAATGTGCCAGAAGGAACTCCATCTCAGTTACCAGGTTCTACTTACGAGATTATATCAATTTCATCTTGGAAGTTGAACGGATGGCTAATTTTCCATGTCTATATGTTCTTCTCACTTTTTAATTATTATTGTATTTGATTGGTCTTGTGAGATTATATTCTAATGTCCTTGGTATTTTTGATTGCCTGCGATGCAGATCCTGATATATCTCCTGTTTCAACTCCACCCTCAAGCATTAACTGGAAAAATGATGGAATACCAGTTGCGTCACCTAGGAATGAGATACACAAGCCAATGCCACCTTTGAGCCATACCCCAGAAAATGGTGTATATTGTGAATCTGCAAATATCAAGCTAATTGTTAATTTGATTATTACTACCAACGCCATTGAGTTGCTGAAGGTCTTATTTGCAGGTTCTTCCTCAGCCAAATCTCCTTTGGCACCCAAAGCTATGAGGCACACTGGTAATTCTCCTGTTTCATCTCTCGCTCCTTCAAATAAAGGGTTTAACCCTCCCGCATTGTCACCTTCAATCTCGTTTCATAAGCATCAACATACAAGAAATGGAAGAACCAGTCCTGCTCCTGCATCATCATACCTGATTTCACCTCCTCCTTTGAAACAGCAAGGTGTAATATGTTGTGCCAAAAGACTTGTCTCAGACATACTAAAATTATATGGGCATATAACATTTCTTTAATGTTTCTTTTCAATATTTACATAGGTCCAGTTATCTCTCCAGCAATTCTTCCTGGAAGAAGGCGAAGACACTATGCTCCTGCACCCCTTCATTCTGGTATCAAAATAGCAAATGTTAAATTGATGCTTTCAGAACAGAGTCTGAGAAGTGATTTTAAATAGTCATTTTGATTTCTAACACTTTCCTACATCGCTGTTTATTCAGTTTCCCCATCCCATTCTGCTGTTCCTTCATCAGTAAGCACTGTTTCTCCCATTCCTTCACCATCTCCAATGAGTGCATCTAGGCAGACCAAAAGTAAGAATAAAATGTTACTTAATATGTTAAGTATGTGTTGTGATATATATTCATTTTCTTTATTCTCGGCTTACTTATTCATGAGCTTTTCCAAAGTGCCACATAACTCCCCAAAAGGTTCTCCTTCTGTGTCTCCATTGAGGAGTCCCAAGGTGCCACCTCCGCCACCGGTTATGTCATTTCCACCTCCACCTCCTAATGAAGGTTAAAGACTAGATTCTGTGTTTTACATTTTACGTTTTCTGGTATGTCTGCTCTAATTTTCATGTTCAAGTATGTTCTGTTGTACTAATGTGTAATATGTTGTTCATTATATATGTAGATTGTTCAACAACTATTTGCACAGAACCTTATACAAATACACCTCCTGGATCTCCGTGTGGCTGTGTCTTGCCAATGCAAGTTGGATTACGCCTGAGTGTTGCCCTCTATACTTTCTTCCCTTTGGTTTCTGAGCTGGCAGCGGAAATTGCTGCTGGAGTTTTTATGAAACAAAGTCAAGTTCGCATTATTGGAGCTAATGCTGCTAGTGAGCAACCTGAGAAGACAGTTGTCCTTATAGACTTGGTACCGCTTGGTGAAAAATTTGATAACACCACAGCCTTTTTAACTTATCAGAGATTTTGGCATAAACAAGTTGCCATAAAAACTTCATTATTTGGGGATTATGAAGTGTTATATGTGCGCTATCTTGGTATGTTCATGCTCCTTTTTTGGCTTTTCCTTTTTTTCTCTTTTGGCATATATCTTCATGGAAATATGTAGTGATAGTGGATTTCTAGGGTTGCCTCCTTCTCCACCTTTGCCACCTTCCGACATTGGTATAATTGATGCTGGACCATATTCTGGTGATGACAACAATGCAAGGGCTATAAAGCCCCTTGGTGTTGATGTGCATGGAAAGCGGCATAAAAATGCGCTTAGTGGTGGCGTGATTGCTATAATTGTTCTGTCTGCTTTGGTGGCTATGGTGTTATGCTCTGCCATTGCATGGGTTTTGCTTTTCAGACATAGGGATCATGCTAGTCAACAAGCAGCAGCTACACAGCCTCCGCTAACATCTCTTGCCAAACCATCAGGTTATATTGAGCTTAATATATTCTGGCCTTTCAGTTTTCTTAATCCATCAATTTACCGTAGGAAACAACAAGCATATCATCTGATACCTCAAACTTCTTATGAATAATAATATCTATTTTCACATTGCTTCTGACATCTCTTGAGTTGCATTTGTCTGTAATCAGTTCAGTGGCAACATTTCGCCTTACTTTAGACTGTATATATAGGCAGAAAATTGCATCCATAAAAAACTTTTCTTATTTTTACCCCAATTAAAGTGGAAAAAAAATGTTGAAATTTTCAGGTTCTGCTGGGTCAATGGTTGGAAGCGGTCTAAGTTCCACATCACTGTCCTTTGGCTCTAGCATTGTAGCTTATACAGGATCTGCGAAGACCTTCAGTACCAGTGATATAGAAAAAGCCACTAACAATTTTGATGCTTCAAGAATACTTGGGGAAGGTGGATTTGGTCGTGTTTATAGTGGTGTTCTTGAAGATGGAACTAAAGTGGCAGTCAAAGTTCTGAAGAGAGATGATCAGCAAGGTGGCAGGGAATTCTTGGCTGAGGTGGAGATGCTTAGCCGTCTTCACCACAGAAACTTGGTGAAGTTGATTGGTATATGCACAGAGGAGCGCAACCGCTGCTTGGTTTATGAACTCATTCCAAATGGCAGTGTTGAATCTCACTTGCATGGTAGTTAAGCTGTAATTTCTGTGGTTTATTCCATGGTAAAATATTCAGCATTCCTAGTGATCAATTCCATAAAAAATGGTTATATTTGCCTCTACTGTATTGTTTTACAGGAGTTGACAAGGATTCTGCACCACTTGACTGGGATGCCCGGATAAAGATAGCCCTTGGTGCTGGTCGTGGACTGGCTTATCTCCATGAAGATTCACGTGTCATCCACCGGGATTTTAAGTCAAGCAACATCTTGTTGGAGCATGATTTCACACCAAAAGTGTCTGACTTTGGTTTGGCTCGAACTGCCATGGACGAGGAAGGCAGGCACATTTCGACACGTGTCATGGGAACTTTTGGGTATGAAACCTCGTTTGTTGGATTTAGTTTCGGCATATCCTTGTTATTGTGTGTGCCAACCTGGCCTGTTATGTGTGTTAGGCATGACCATCAGAACATGGAGTCTACACTTGATATGCATGTTGATGTTATACCTTGATTTATGCATGCTAGCAGGAAGTAGCTTTCCTCTAGAAGAAATGGAAGCCACACATTATTACCCTAAGGAGATGTATATTGTTTGAGGATATTTCATTTAACAATGAAAGCACTTAGGAAATTGATTTATATAGCAGGTTTTGTTTGATGATTCTATTCAACTTGAAAATCCTTATTTCTTTAGCCATTTAAAAGGTTGCAGTAAACATAAAATAAGGAAATACTTTCCAATTACTGGAGGTCAAGACTGTATTAACCATCTTTCTCATGATCAATTGGTGTTGTGTTATGTAACTTACTTGCTTCTCTCTACAAATCTTTCAGTTCTTTTGATCCAAAAAGTAAAAAAAGAAGAAACCTTTTAGTTCTTGTATCATTATTTTGTCAGTGCTATTTGTAATTTTGACATTTACTCCTGATGAATCATTGGCCAGGTATGTGGCTCCTGAGTATGCAATGACTGGCCATCTACTTGTGAAGAGTGATGTTTACAGCTATGGTGTAGTCCTTCTTGAGCTTCTGACGGGGAGAAAACCCGTAGATATGACACAGCCACCAGGTCAGGAGAATCTAGTTGCATGGGCTCGTCCTCTTCTCACAACCAAAGAAGGGTTAGAAACAATTGTAGATCCATCGCTAGGTTCTGATGTTCCTTTTGATAGTGTGGCCAAAGTAGCAGCAATAGCTTCAATGTGTGTTCAACCAGAGGTATCACACCGACCTTTTATGGGTGAGGTTGTTCAGGCTTTAAAACTAGTATGTAACGAATGTGATGAGGCAAAAGAAGTAGGTTCAAGATGTTCTAGTCAGGATGATTTGTCCATTGATCTGGATGCTAGGGTTAGTACTGGCTCAGGACAATTGGCTGATCCCATGCAAAGCCATTATTTGATTCCTAACTATGACACTGGTCTTGATACTGAGAGAGGACTATCAGTGTCAGATTTGTTTAGTTCATCAGCAAGATTTGGAAGGCAATCATCTGGGTCATTTAGGAGGCACTGTAATTCAGGTCCCTTGAGAACAGCGAGGGGCAGTCATTTCTGGCAAAAAGTGCAAAGATTGTCGAGGGGCAGCATCAGTGAACATGGTGTTATGACGAGGTTCTGGCCAGGGTCACAGTGAAATATCCCTCTTCCATGCATGTACATCAGCTTGTCCTTCAATTTTTTGGCACAGAGCATTTCCTTGCTCCCCCATTTGAAACTGGGAAATAGACAAGGAAACTCTAGAGAAAGCAAAATTGTGCAGCAATATTCTTAATTCAGAACTTCTGATGGTTGTTATGGCGAGTTTGTATCAACCTGAATAAGCGTCAGATTGGCAACTGCAGGAGCTGTCAACATGCAGCTGCACTATGAGCATAGAATGAATTGTTCACTTGCCTTTTATGATGGAAGGCTTCCATGATCTACACCCCGAATTGCGTTGTGGGGGTTGAGTATTGATAATAAGATGGGGCAAAATTTCCATTTTGAGGCTCAGAATTATTCTGAGTTCGTCTTGATCTTCTCTTCTTGGAAGGAAGAAGTACCCTTTGTACTCCCCGAGACCCCCCACCCCCTCAACACCTTTTTGTTCTGTGAATTCCCATCTCACTCAAATGTGTAGAACCTTTTGTTTTCTTTGTATCATGAAATGCATCTGTTTCTTAATGTCAAATCTGCAGAATTCTAAAGAAATTGATATCTTCTCTTTTGCAAACGTAGGTTTATAGGGCTATATGGCATAAGCATGTACATTTGAGGGGCACAAAGGCTTGATAAGATGAGGCCTGCTTTAGCCCCATGATTCATGAATGAAGTAGACTTGCCACTATTCTGGATTTTGAGCTCTCTTTTGATTGGATTCTTCTAATTTTGACATTAATTTTAGTAAGACTACAAATAGAATCCAACCAAACAAATGTGAAATATCAAAGAAACTTTTAACATATATCTAAATCTTATAAATATTTCTTACTCGTACCAAGTGAAACCAAGCAAACGGGAGATCGTAAAAGGAAGAAGAAACTTAGTTGAGGAATGCAAAGACAAACACAGCCTTAGCCTTGACTCCCTCGCGGTTAAATATCGGTTCACATCATCGACAGTCCCAAACACGCCCAGACCCGAGAACACATATTTTTCATACACCGTGCTGTGCCGAATCCTAAGCTCCAATACAAGCCAAGACTGCAGGGTCAAGACTCTAGAGTCTCATAAAACTCAAAACCTGTCACCTACAAAGAGCTAGTTGCGCGTTGTTTCCACTCTCTTCGATCAACCATCCAAAATCCGAAGCGAAGAGACAAAGATCGATGGTAAATCTTTCTCAATTGAATTCGAAGCATTTCTAGGGGTCTATTTATTTCTGGTTTCCGCTATAATTTGCTTGATGATTTTGTCTCAGGCTCCTCCTGCAAAAGCAATAACGAGTCCAGTGCCAGATGCGTGGTACCCAACCCTAGCTGTCGTTATGCTCGCCATTGGTCTTGTCCTCACCGCTTCCTTCTTCATGTAACTGCCTTGTTCTTATCTCATCCCCAACTTGTCTCCCTTTGTTGCTAGAATAAATTTCATTTTGCCCGTTTTGTTCTTCATAGTAGATTCGATTTAGGAGCCAATTTTCCGCTTTTTGTTTTCCCTTATATGCTTGAAATTTGTATAACTAGATCTGACACCGCCTGATTTTTTATATGACTTCTAAATTGATGATTGGTTATAATAATAGGCATACATTAGCATAATTGGAACTTAATTTTCTTAGTTTATAATGTACCTTTCATAGATTTGATGAGTCGTTTGGAAATAATTTTTTTTAAGTAGCCAATTTGCAGGTTACAGTTCATTCTGCTACTTTAAGTGAGAATAGAATACAAGTGTGAATTGTTGATGATTCCCCTTTGTGTTTTTGCTGGGTACAATACTGCAATTCACTTCTGTTGACCTTTTTCTTATAGAGTTTTCAGTCGGAATCGTGGCATTCCATGTCTGGTTTGAGTCCTTTTGGGTTTTAAAAGCTCTTGTGATTTTGTTTTAAAGAGTATCTGGTTTTTCTGATTTGGTTGTGGTGTTTTAAAGTTTTAACTTTTATCTGTTAATTCCAAAGCCTAAGGCAAGTAGCAGATTGTCAAAAGTGATAGATCAACATTTTGCATTTGTCAAATTGTATCTGAGCTCATCTAGTTTGTTATTGTAAATGTGTTTTCATGCATTATATTCTGCTATTTTTTCTATCTTTAGCACATTGTTTTTGTAGTTTTGGAGGATGGGAACGTTTTGACTCTAAGGAGCTTCATATCTGTTGGATCTTACAGTTCGAACTTAGAGATCTCTTTTCATTGAACTGTATCAATGCTACCTTTAAATCTACTTGCACTTGGTTTCACTTGAGAATAATGAATTTCCTTGTGTCCATTGGATCTCATAATTAGAACTTAGAGGTCGCTTTTTATTTACCTGTACTGATGCTAGCTTTGAATCTACTCAAGCTTCTTTTTCACTAGAGAGAAAAGAATTTCAAATCAGTTGGATCTTGTATTTAGAACTTAGAGGTCTCTTTTCACTAAACTGTAACAATATTACCTTTCAATTATTCAAACTTCTTTTCGCTTGATTTTTTTTTCCTGAGAAATCTTTGCTGATGTTTGTAAAAGTTAAGTTAGATTCTCATGCATAGATTCTGATTGCTTTACTGTTTAACATTGCCCAAAACAAGATCCTGGTTGATACAATCTTTATAGGCCTAAGATCACAGTTGAAAAGGTTTATGAAAATTTTCATTTTGCCAAAATATGCAGCTATGAAGCAACTTCTTCTAAGCGAAACAGCAGCCTTGCCAAGGAGCTCACCACTGGGGGAGTGGCATCTGTCTTCCTGGTATAGCTTGTTGTATCTGTTTTGACTGGATTTTCTCATTCATAATTCGTGTAGTTTACTGCATCGCTGATGCTTGATTATTGATATCCTTGCAGGGCTTTGGGTCGTTGTTTTTGCTACTTTCAGCTGGTGTTTATGTCTGATTTCCACATTGTTCAACCAGTTTAAAATGTTTTGCTGAGCAAGAATGATGTCATGTGAAGGATCATGGCTTTGGCATTGTTACTTATGGAGATTTTTGTCATTTATCAGATGATGATAGCTTTCTTTGATAAGATTTTGATATTCTTAATACATGCTCGAATGTAGGACCCTTCGTTATATCAAATTATTTCAGTTGCACACAGTTCAGCATGAAGTATTCAAGTCAACTTATGAAGTATCTGAGGGTGGAAAACCCACTTCTAATGTTTAGTTCTTTGGATTTTTGCTTCGTGGTATCACTTATAAAACGATGGCTGCCAAAATGGGTTCAAGCAAGTGTGAATCTTAACAAGTAGCAAGAAAACAAAAAGACTAGTATGAAGGACCAATTGTAAAATGTGTAGGTGGTTGAAATGCATTGATGCTTTCTCTTCCCTTCCTAAATTGCTCTTGGATTTCTAGTTTTTAAGCAAGATCATTTACAAGGAGTGAATCAGAATTGGAGGTTTCTCATTTGAATGAATTGAGTCAGATGATAGGCCAAACATGAGTTGATTAGAAGTCTCTATTAAAGCTCAAATACAAATCCCTAGCAATCTCCGTAGTTTCCGTTGCAGTTCCATTGGTGGAATCTGTCTTCGGATTCCTAGTTCCTACTTCCTACTTCCGAGTGAGCAACGCTGGCAAGCACCCATCAATTGCCAAAAAGTAAAAAGTTGAAACCCCAACAACTGAGTAAAAACCTGCAATAAGCCTTGACCAGTGAATATAAATGGCTGAATCCCGTTCAACTGTTCAACACATCTGAGCAACGCCTGAGCCGTAAGCCCCTACTGATGCAAGGGTTAGGCTCTACCAACTTGCCGCGTGTAGACCACTTTCCTTTTAAAGAGCGTAACCCCAACAAAAACCTTCACCACTATATTTACTAGTACTTTATTTTTTCCCATTCTCTTCGAAACCCCTATCACAGTCCCAGTAGGGTCCGGTCTTGGGTCCCCGGAAACCAATCGTTGGTTTTTTCCTTTCTTTCTTTGCTTTTAAAGTATCAGCAACACTCCCAATCTCAAAAATGGAGTCTCCCCAATCTCAACAGCAACAGCAGCAGCAGCAGCAAGGTCCCAAGAAGAGAGGCCGAAAACCAAAACCAAAGGACGAGAAAGAACAGCAGCAGCAGCAGCAGCAGCAACAACAACAACAACAACAACAAAGCGCTGGTAAAATGAAAGAAGGAAAGAAAGCCCAACAACCGAGCGTTGATGAGAAGTACACTCAATGGAAATCTTTGGTCCCTGTTCTGTATGACTGGCTTGCTAACCACAATCTTGTTTGGCCTTCTCTCTCTTGCCGGTATCTCTCTTTAAACCCTTTTTAGGGTTTTTGGGTTTTGGTCTTTTCGTTGCAAACGCTTGGGTTTTTGGTTCTGCTGTTAATAAAGATGCTATTTTTGCGTCTAGGGTTTATTTTGGGTTATTGAGTTTGATTTTGGATATCTTAAATTTTTTATGCCAAAACCTATTGTGCTCTTGCGGAGCTTCTGATCTGTTTTCAGTTCTTGAATCCTGTGATTATTTATGTATCATTGTGTTTCAAGTGTGAGATGGCTGGCATTAATTGTTTGTAGTTGTCGAGGAACGAAATGAGCGTTTTTGTTGCTTTAAGTTTGTTTTACATTGTTGCCAATTTAGCTCATTTTCTGAGGTTTTTTTTTTATTTCTTCTTTTTCATATTTCTTGATGATAGTTTAATTTGGTTTTGAACAGCTGGGGACCACAGCTTGAACAAGCTACTTACAAGAATCGCCAGCGTCTCTACCTCTCTGAACAGGCAAGCGTGTTTCCTTTATAGGGAATTTCTTTGGCTACCGAAACATGGCTTGGACTGAACGGAAGAACCCCCTTTTGTTTCATTTTGTCAGTCGCTTGGTGTTCAGTTTTACATAACAAAAAAATACTCTTTCTGGACTCTTAATTTGTTAAAGCAATAACAGATGCACCAAGCTTAGAACCCTTTGAATTAATGGAACTTACAACAAAAGCTTGGTTGAACAATGTTGAAGCATGTTAAATTTGTGCTTAAGTTGTTTAACCTAAAATCCCTCTTTTGGAAAAAATAGTTATTATCATTATTTTTGACATCTTTACTTTTTGTTATTGCTAATGTTTTAATGCCAGACTGATGGTAGTGTACCAAATACTCTTGTGATTGCGAACTGTGAAGTTGTCAAACCTAGGGTGGCAGCTGCTGAGCACATATCTCAGGTAATTCATTTTCATGGGAGCTTGTTCCTTGCTCTGCACTTACAGTACTGATGTATGCAGCTTGCTTCTTTTTATATACATGATTGCTTCATATTTTTCAGTTTAATGAAGAAGCACGCTCACCATTTGTGAAGAAGTACAAGACTATCATACATCCTGGAGAGGTATGAATCTTGCACATTCTAGAAAAATAAATTTGTTTATATATAGTTGTGTGCTGATGTAACTACGAACAGTTTTGTTGGAGCTCACGCTATCTTTGCATAAAAGAGATCTATTTGATCTAGCAATGTAATTCTTCTTTTTTAGCTGGGGCATTAAAAGCCCCATGCTTTTGATGTTTGACATTGGTGGGAACTAGATATTCTGCTTATTTGAATTCCCTGTTTTGCATGTATGACTTTAAAATTTTATAATTTTTTTTTATCCCTTTTCTTTGTTTTTTTTGTGTGTGGATTTATTGTTATATGTTGTGGTCACCAAATACTATCTTGCAGGTGAACAGAATCAGGGAACTTCCTCAGAACTCTAAGATTGTGGCCACTCACACTGATAGTCCTGATGTAAGACCCTTGCTATTTCTGTTGTCAAATTTTTTGGAGCCAATATTCCTGTCATGTTTTCGTTTTAAGATATTAAAGTTGCCTGATATTTGACTTGATGATATTTAGGTTCTTATCTGGGATGTTGAAGCTCAACCCAATCGTCATGCAGTTCTTGGAGCAACGAGTTCTCGCCCAGATTTGGTATATTTATTTCCAAATTTCAGTTATGTTTAGTAAAATCTATCTATGCTACTTATCTGTATGTCTGTGTTCTTTGGAAAAGGGGACGAGTGTGAATGAACTGTTTTCACTTATGACTTTTCCCTTTTTTCCTTTCTTTTTGGCAGATTTTGACTGGACATCAAGATAATGCAGAATTTGCTCTTGCAATGTGTCCTACGGAACCCTATGTGCTCTCTGGAGGTTGGGAAGTTTTATCATTCAATTAACTATATTTTTGCCTGGAATCAATACTTTCATCAATATATTTGGTACTGAAATCCTCACGGAAATCATGATCTTATATCTTTGATATGATCATATGAGATGTTATGAATTCATTATCTTCCTCTCGCAAAGTGGTAATCAAGTTAAAATTATTTAATTTGATAGATGAGTATGCCCTTTTTTCACACACAAAGTATTATTATCATATGTATGAAATAGCTTTGTTATCTGATTCAGGAAGTATGTCAGATTGTGCTATATGGTATGTCTTATTGTGAGCTATTTTATAACTGCATAACTTTACTTTGATTCCATATTCCTACAACTATTGTTTCAAGTCCTGAAGGTCATATTTTTTTAAACTTTTTTGAAATGGACTCAGCAAAACTGAATCTCATTTCATGTGATGGGATTTTCTTCTTAATGAGAGCACTTTTATGGCAGGGAAGGACAAATCAGTGGTTTTGTGGAGCATCCAGGACCACATAACAGCAACAGCTACAGACCCAACCAAATCTCCAGCATCTGGTGGATCAATCATCAAACAGAATGATAAAGCTTCTGACGGGCCTTCTGTAGGTCCTCGTGGTATCTTCTGTGGGCATGAGGATACTGTTGAAGATGTCACGTTTTGTCCATCTAGGTACCTTCTTCTCTTGGATAAAATCTAAATGCTGTAATTCTTTATGGTTTATTCTTTTTGAATTCTCTTCATAAACTTTTCATGTAAAGGTGAGTTTATTCAAATGGTTTTTCATCGCTTTCTTTTCCACCGTTGAAATGGCTTCTGTATTGATGCTTTTGACATTGTTCATATGGCGACTAATATCTGACAAATTTCCATATCTTCTGAAGTGCACAGGAGTTTTGTAGCGTAGGAGATGATTCCTGCCTCATATTATGGGATGCACGAGTTGGCACTAGCCCCACTGTCAAGGTGACTTTCCATAATTTTTGCTTTTTTAATGATACTAACTGCTTAGTGGTTTCCTTTTTCCTTCCCCCACCCCCTCTTTTCTCTCTTTTTCATTTTCTTACTTTGGATGAATGTGTGTGTGTGTGTGTGTGCGTGTGTGTAAAATAGTATGTATATTCACGAAAATGAAGTTTCAAAAGAGTTGAAATAAGAGCTCGACAATAAGGATCTTCAGTACTCATTGTGATCATTGGACCTGATATTTGAATAGCCTTTGATTGACGTCTGTAAAGTGGTTTACAGTTGAGAGGATGATGTGAATGATTTGAATCATTCAGCATCATTTTTGTACCTTACTTTTCCCTTTTTATGTGGGTGGCTGGATTGCCATGCCACTTCTTCAACTCCTTTGCACAAACTTGTTAACAGTTTGGTTTCCTGTATTTCTGATTGTAGTTATATGTTGCTGTTCCTTGTGTGGCACTTCATTCTCATGATGGCTTGTCTGTTCCAAATAATTTTTAAGATGATGTGATTTGATATCAAAAAGCCAACCATTTAGCTTCTTTTTCTAATTATGAATTCCTCCTGGTGGAATCAACCAAGGCTTCATGTTTCCCATGCTTTCTTTTATAGTCTTGGTAACATTTGATTGTATGGTATTTTTAATTTTAATATACCGATGCCTTTGATTATATATGCTAAATTGTTTGGTTTCTTGTTGACAGGTTGAAAAGGCACATAATGCTGATCTTCATTGTGTTGATTGGAACCCCCATGATGATAATCTTATTCTGACCGGGTATGTCTCAGTCCTTGTTTCTTTCAGTTTTGCATTTTCCTTTTGGTACTAAAATATGATGCACTATGAAAATTGCAGTGCTTCTTCATGTTTTGCAATGATGGGTTACGATAAAACAGTATTTGTCTTCTTTTGTTGATCTCTCAGGTCAGCGGATAATACGGTTCGCATGTTTGATCGAAGAAATCTCACTTCTAATGGAGTTGGATCACCCATTTATAAATTTGAGGGTCATAAAGCTGCTGTTCTTTGTGTTCAGGTGTTTAGAGACCTGATCATTTTACTTTGTATTTCGTTACAAATGTGATGATAAATGGCATCATGCATCTGTTCTTACCAAATGTATTTCTCCAATGGTCCAGTGGTCTCCAGACAAGTCCTCTGTATTTGGTAGTTCTGCTGAGGATGGGCTCTTAAACATTTGGGATTATGACAAGGTGTGATTTGTTTGATTCCTCTCTAGTAATTGCCTTTGCATACAACATTCATGCATGTAACACAGATGACAATGGCTATGCATATATATTGAACTGGGTGATATCTGTATGCTCTCCATCCAATTTTGCAGTTTGCATGAATAATTTGTATATGGAAATAATTTTAGATTTTCACACAATCAATTTTAGGAAATTGAACTCAGTATTAAGAGGATGTGGTTTGTGAGTTGACAATTCTGGCTCATATCTTTCTAGGATTGGAATATATTTGTGAAAAATGATGGCAGTGAAGAAGATTACTACTTTCTCCACCCTCATCAATCAAGCTCTGTTGCAATATCTATGTTACAACTATAAATTAATGATTTGACAGTAAGTCAGTGAAAAATGATATAAAGAAATTGCTAGCAGTAACCACCTAGATTACCAGTGATTAGATTTCAGTCACCTATCTTTTTTTTCACTCTTGTTCTTTGTAGTTATATACATTAAACATAGTTAAGGCTCTGCCTTGCCTGCCTTAGTAGGAGAAAATATTCCCCTTACATTTCAAAGGCAGACGTGTTGCTTATTTTGTCATTTGTACTTGCTTCTGCTGATATTATGGTTGGCTTACTTGCTCATCCTTATTGCAGGTTGGCAAAAAGGTGGAACGTGCTTCAAGATCACCTAGCACTCCTGCAGGATTGTTCTTCCAGCATGCTGGGCACAGGTTGGTTTGCAACTGTTTTGCAGTTTATGATATAGCATATATTAGGACTCTTCTTTTGAACCAGGCCATCATGTCTTAATCTCAATATGCATTTGACATTCTTCCTCTTTGTTTCTTTCTTTTTATTTGCTTATAGTGGTATCTATATCCATTTAAACTTGCACCATTAAACTGGTTTCCTTAATGATCTTTGTTGCATACAAGTATCTCATTCAACCTTAATGATCTTTTGATGGTTCTGTAAGAGTCCTTGTGAAAATTTCAATGTTCCATCTATTAGGGAGGTTTATGACTTGACAGTAAATTTGATCTTGGTGAAGTATCTTTTATTGGAAAAAGAAAAGTGGGTATAATGACGCAATTGCAAGCTAATTTGGAATGTCATGAAGCTTAATCTTGAGGCATGTCTAAACATTGCAACCAAATCATACTTAAAAACTTTTTGGTTTCGCTGGTGAAAGCTGTTATGTTTTATGCACCTCATAATAACAAGTTTTGGTTTCTGAGAACAGGTTCCTTATACTTGTTCTGAAGCCTATATATGTTTGAGTTGAAAATCATGCAACTCTTCAAATTTTTTTTTTATTTAATGTTGCCTGATTTGTTCTCATAACGTTTTCTATCTTTCAATTTTTATACAGGGACAAAGTTGTTGACTTCCATTGGAATGCATCTGATCCATGGACCGTTGTTAGTGTGTCTGATGACTGTGATACCACTGGCGGAGGAGGGACATTGCAGGTACAGTTACTATCTTCCCATACAAATTTTCTTTGTGTCAGAAAATGCAAAATCATTTTTCTTGAGGCAAAATTCAAATAAGCACTGGACTGTGAATGTAGAGATAATAAAATATGACATGATAATTCAAAACACAAAAGCAATGCACAAGGGCATTACCAGGCATGCATATTACAACAAAAATTGTAAAATTATTCAGGGGACTTCACTTCCCTGCCAACATTCCAAAACATGTTGCTTATAATCATCAAAGGTTACCATGGGAGGTTGAATCGTGGTATTGCTGGCAGCAAATGTGTAACCCTAGAAACTGCTTGTAATGGCATTCCTTTACTTGCTGGCAGCAACTGTGTAAAACCAGAAACTGCTTGTAATGGCATTCCTTCACTGCTGGTTATGAAGTTACTCCAATTTAATGGGATTGGTTTGTTGAAAGTGCTTTATTTTACATATTGCTTCTATTGCCTGTCCACATGCATTAACTTTGAATGAATATTACAATTATTGATATTCTAAACAATTATTTGCAGATATGGCGCATGAGTGATCTGATCTACAGGCCAGAAGAGGAGGTTTTGGCAGAGCTGGAGAAATTCAAGTCTCATGTCATTTCATGCGCGTCAAAGCCATGAGATAAAGTTGGGAAGAAAGAAGACCAGATATTTGCTGGTTGACTTGTAACAAACCTCTGTAGTAGCTTCTTATGTGGATTTACATGTTTGCTCTTCAAGTTTGAAGAAATTGGGATGGGATGACACTGTAAGCTCATTGCTAGCAATTGTAGATTTTCGGATATTAAGGATTGTAGACAGGTTTTCTACCATTTATTGACGGAGTGTTACGCTGATTTTATGAGTATGTTGAAGACATTGTCATATACGGATACCTGGCTCCACCAGGGTACAAATTATGATCAATGAACCATCAAACTCTACCATCGGATTCAAAGGTTTGGGATATTCAATGAAAGGAAACTTCCAGGCGCTTGATGTGTCAAATTTATTAAGAGTCGGCAGCAGAAGTACTTCTCGTCTCATGGGTTCTTGCCTTATTCGAGAACTAGTGTAGCTCTGGACGGTTGAGTTCGGGATCTCTGGACATGTCAGCATGTCGTTCTATCACAAGATCAAGGCGTTTAATTTCAGAGGTAGTAGGCCATTATGTTTTGGCGGGTTGTGGTTGCAATGTTGAACAGGTAAGGGGTTTGAAAATTACTGGCCTTCGATCGGATTGGCTAGTTGGTCAGCCGATCTGAAACAATGTATATTTATTCTCTGAAATGATGGAGGGTTACGAGACCGTTCATAAAATTGTTCTTTTCAGATTTTGGGATGGAGACAACATCCCAGCCGTCCGCCAAGAATGGCATTCCATAGAGACAAAATATGTGTAATACATTTTTGTATTAAACAAATGCACCAAAATATGCATCAGGGGAGTTTGCTTCAAAGGCGTTTAGAAAAGTGACTTGAGGTAAAGCTTGATATATTTCTGGTTATGTTATCAAAAATCAATAAACATAGCAGAAAAGGAGGTGGGTTCGGTTAAGTATCCAGGCTATCCAAATTGAAGACCAAGTTGCTGTGATCTAGTGTCGACACCTCCAACTAGACACAGATTGCGTTACTCTGCTAACAGCGCCATTAATACTGATGGAGAGTAATAGCAATAGCAGTGGAATGTTATCGCCGCTGGCCCTTCGTTTCTTTTTACAAACAGTAACAACGACGCTTGTACCTGGATCCTGTTCCATCTCTCTCTGTGCAATTGCTCCTGCCGATTTCTATATTGTAGATTTCCCTTTTCTATTTGCTCTCTTTCGATGATTTGTTTCCTTTTCGGAAATCTGTCGTGGTCGGTGAACTTTTATGCATGCAGGGAGATCCTCTTCAAGTCGAGGTTACCAATCGTACTTCCCCCGACACACAGCTTTCCTATGACTTTTATTCCATCGGTTATTGTAAGCCCTCCAAGACCTTGAGAAAATTTCTTCAAGGCGAAGCTTTTCAGGGTTCTGTCTATACTGTGAGTATTTTGCTTGCATTGATTGCTTTCTTGTTTGTAAAAGGAAAAGCTATTTTTCTGCTTTGGATGATCCAAGGTTTTCCCCCCTTTTTTTTCCTGTGCCAGTTTGATATGAGAATAGAACAGTCATGCAAAGTAGCCTGCCGGGTAGAACTTGATGCAGAAGCTGCGAAGAATTTCAAGGAGAATATTCGTGATGACTACCGAGTTAATATGTAAGTACGAAGTCTATGCTCTAATCATTCCTGATTTCAGGTTTGAAATTCTCCTCTTTCCAGCAATAGTCGTCAAGCTGATTGCATTTACATGTTGCTCATTAACGAAGTCTTATGCTTTTGTTCCTCAATTTTGACACCATATGTCGCAAACTAATATGCAGGAATCTGGGCAATCTTCCAGTTACACAACGGAAGCAGAAAGGCTTTCGTGTTGGGTTTAAGGGAACATATTATCCTGTAGATTAATGAATGCCATGTTCTACTCTTTCTTTTTTACATCTTTATATGATTCTTTCCCTGGGATGAGCTAAACTGCTTGATACAGAGTGGAGAGGAGGTATGTTTCATCCACAACCATCTAAGCTTCAGAGTCATGTATCACAGGAATCCCCGGACTGATTCTGCTCAAATTGCTGGCTTTGAGGTTGATCCCTACACCCTGCTTCTTTCATGAATAAAATTGCTTTGTGTTGTATGCTCACATTGTTACGCATTTCTTGCTTTTTTGTGTTTTCAATTCTAGTAGTTGTAGCACTCGACGTGCATCATATTCATTTCTCTCTACTGATTGGGTGATTAACTTCCTCATTACCATTCTCTTGTCTGCTCAAACAGTATCAATCACGAGTACGAGGGTCCTTGGAATGAGAAAAACCCTCAGTTATTAACGTGCAACCCAAGAACCAGTGGTGTGAATCAAGCTTTCGCTATTCCACAACGTATTGGAACTTATGCAGAAGTTATTTTCTCATTCGATGTCTCGTTTTATGAGGTATTCCTAAGCCTCCCCCTTTTTCTTTATCTTTTCTGGTAAAAATATGAATCTTAAAGTGAAAACAATGCTCCCTTTGGCAGTTGGATGACAAGCCACGCATCCGGAGTGTCTTGTATCCTGGCCCCGAGTTATGCTGAAGCATGTTTGCCATGACTATGGTGACAATAATGTGTGTTTTGGTGAATAAGGTGTTGTTGCTACATTTACATTTACCAGGAATGAAAGAGATGTGGGGATTAGACAACAAATTGAATCATAATCCAATTTTAGGCAGAAGCATTTTGTGTTAAGGTACCTGAAAAAAAAAAAACAACTCAAAACTTCAGAATTAATATAGTGTTTTCTTTTTTGTGTCTTCCTAATACTTGGTAAAAAAATCATGGAAAAGGTAACAGCAAGTAAGGCTTGATATGGTACATCTGACTGGGAAAAAAGTAGTTGGCAAACACCCTTTAAAATTTGCCCCCTTCCAAGGCTGGTTATGGTAATTGCATTCGAGAGTGCTTTTAATTTCGAATCTGACCTCTCCCAAATTCCGAGGTTATGTGCCATTAAAATTTGTCTTCAAAAAGTTGTCGATTTTGACCATCAAATGCTACCACGGCCTTACATTTGCGCACTATTCAACCCAATACTTCACATGCGTATGCCGTTTTGGCAGGTTGAATTTTTTTAAAAAAATAATATAATGAATTATCTTATCAAAATTAATATTTTATTTTTAAAAAAATATACCGTAAAAATTTGAATTTCCTGCAAGAGTGAAATTACACGTTTTATTGTGCTAAAATAGTTGATGAAGAGACATTTTTGCCAAAAGGATACGGTTGTTGAAATACCACTACACAAAATTCAACAATATGCTTTGTATCTTTGAACTTTATTTGTGTAATAAAAAGAAGCTTACCCAAACTTCTACTCTCATTTGTCAACCTAATTCCCCTTTGGTGTTCTCGTGCTCCACTCTTAGCCTAACCGAGAAAAGCTTCAAACAGAATTATCTCCACGTTTTCCACATAGTAACCAATCTTCATGATTTGTGCAACCCCTGCTTAGGCGGGCCGAAGTGTATCTCCTACCAAAACAAAAGAGTAAAGGACTGCCCATCTTTATTGTCCGATTTGCACGTGTCAGAGGACAGTTCAATCACACGTGTGAGTGGTCCAGGTTCCCATGGGCAGTACTAGCCCTAGGCCATCGGCCACCTTCACTTGATCATATTCAGCCGCCGGTTCTCAGCCCCCTTTTCCTCTATGCCCACGCTGCAGTTGTTGCTGAAAGGGCCAACTGTCGCGTTTCCAAATCCTACTGTATCTCTATCATCCCTGCCCCTACCTAGTAATAATGTCATTCAACATTCTTTCTTTATTTTCGATGGCTTTCTTTCTTAATTATAATTTTTAAGTATAATATTTAAATTATTTAAAATTTTTAAATAAATTATTTATTTTTTATTACAATCAATTAAACTCATTTATTTTTATTTTAAATTAAATAAATATTCATAATTAATAATAAATTAATTATCATTAATCAAAATATATTTATCATTATACATTAATATATGATATTAATATAAAAAGTAAAAAATGTCAAATAATAATGTTGTAATTTATTATTATATATTTAACATTATTATAACATATAATAATAAATAATATTTTAGTTAATAATAATAATTAATTATTAACTATTAAGATTAATTTTATTCAAAATAAAAAATAAGATTACAGTAGAAAATTTTTTAATAGTTTATAAACTTTTGAATATTATATCCAATTTTTATATAAATATAAGATAATGATTAATTATATAAATTAATTAAATATACTTAAATATATAAATTTGTGAAGGTTGATGACCTAGCTTCTAAAGTAAGGGGGTCTCACATACTGATAATTCTCTCAAATAGTATAAATTACATTACTTCACTAAAATAACAACTACTGCATTTAAAAAAAAAACTTAAATAAGATAATACATTAAGAAAATAAACTTCACTTTCATACAAAAAAAAACCTTAAAAAATATTATTTGTGGGCTTCCTTCTGGAAGATAAAGTAAGTTTTACATATAAAAGATAAAAAAAAGAAAAAAGAGTGGAAAAAGAAATGAAGGGTAGGGATGTAATTACGCAAGTCCGAAGAGCCACAGCTGTTCTGAGAATTTCAAAACAGGGGCTGTCAGTACTTTTAGTACTGACATGCATATACTTCCCGACATCCACCACCTACGGGGCAACACAAAATGTTCCCGCCATTTTTCAGCAAACAACTGACCTGCCAGGTCACATTTCCATACCTTCCACCTGGCACTATCTTTTGCCACCTGTCATATCGGTCTAAACGATAGGCATAAAGATGCTCCGCCACATCGAAGACATTTAAGACCATGGAATCAGACGGCTGGCATTAAATATATCACCATCTCATCAGTCATCAGTTACCACATCAAATTTAAATTTCCAGATCCTTCTCTTTCACGTTGTTGCTTAAATATGTGAAGTTTTTTTTTATATATATCATCCTTCTCTCTTTGAAGAGTATCATTCTTTTCTCTTTGAAGAAAAACTACTATGAAGGAAGAGGAGGAAAGGAAAAGAGCAAGTGAGGAAACCCGAGGCGTTGGGTTTCTGGCGTCGAAACGGCTCAGAGAGACGGTAACAGATGAGTTGGCGGATGACGTCAAGGCGTGGTTATCAGTTGAAGATAGTGAGACTGACTCAGTGAGTGAGTTATTGAAGCTTCTGGACGACTCACCGGAAGATACCACCTCAGCGTCTTCATCGACGTCGTCGCCAACGCTGTTCGGTATGAGGGTTAGGTTCAGCGACAACCCGTACTCGTCGGCGTTGATTTTCCAGTCGTCGTCCTCGTACATAACCATCAACGGCAACGAAGAGAGCTGCGGGTCGTCGTTTTCGGACTCGGAGTCTAGCGTGATGGCCAGTGTGGACATGGGAGGGATTTTAAACGCGAATGTGAAGGTTGGGAGTGGGTTGAAGGGAATCAGAGGGCGGGAGGAGGCGGAGGGCGGAGGAGGCACGTGGGATAGAAGCGGAGGAAGAGGCGCGTGGGTGGATGATGGATTGGAAGTGGGAATGGGACGAAGAGCAGTTGGTGAGGTTTCTAGGCGAGGAGGAGGAGGAAATACCTCTTTTGAAATTTGGACTGGAATTTCCTGAGTAAACGTGAACAGTTATGACCCCCTTTTTAAATTTTATTAAAAAAAAAAATTGGGGTGACTTCTGCTTTGGAAATGGGATGGGCTTGTAACTTTTGTTAATACTAGGAATTTAGACAATAGAAAAATAGGGGTTAGAGAAGGTTGAAGGAAGGTATTAAACTGAAGAGAGGAGGTTGCATTTTCCACGCTGCTGGCTGAGTGGCTGACTGCTTTGTTTGGAAATGGCGTGTCTTGGAATTTCCTCCCTTTGTATTTACTCTAAAAGTACACAAAAAAGAAAAGTGGAGGGATATATCAGAATTGAAAGCCAGCGATGGTCGCAATTTTAATTTCTCCGTCTGCAGCTTTTGTTTTCTGTTTTTATTTTATTTGCTAATTGCTCAATTACAGCCGACCACGTTGCTTTAATTTTTTTTCTTCAGTTTGAATGTGAAGAGTAGTACCAATATATAGTACAAACAATTTACTTGGAAGCAGAAGTGTCTTCTACGCTTATCCTGTTTCATGGATGCCTTTTCTTTTCAAGTGGGTATAAAAGGCTACAATCAAATGCTAGAAAGGGTCATGGAAGGAGGAGTGCTTTAATGGGAAAGCATCGATCAAAGCACTGGGAGGTGCATGTAAATATCCAGGAAAATTCCAATTGATTTGAAATGAAACCCTTGTGTAAAGTGAAGTGGTTGATTAAGGCTTGATGGGGAAAAAGATAAGAAGGGATTTCCCATCAAATGACATGGCCAGCCACAGCCAAAAAACAGAGATAAAAACTTGGAGACATCATAATTGTATCCAGCTTCAATGGACATGACTCCTCCGCTCTACCGTCTCTTCTTCGGATTTGCAAGAGTAAACGTTAATGTTGGGGGAATATATGTCATCCGTATGAATATTAATTGGTCTTTCAACACTTGTGAATCGAACAATGAAAAGGGTGCCACGGACTATCTAAATGAAGAGCAAGATGCATACATTATGGGTAAGAATTACGATTGGCCTTTCTAGTGTTCATGGGTAAATTTTGAACAAGATGGAAACTTGGAAAAATGATCCATCTACCTTTTATGGGCCCAATAATTCTCAAGTAGTAGTATCAAACACTGCCAGCTTTAAGGCTCCAGATTGTTTAACTGTTAGACCATTCCATACATCCAAACCAATACAATGGGCTCATTGGACCCCAATCGCTAAACCCAAGGACCAAGGTAGAATTTTATCTGGATGGGATAAGTCCGTTGTTTATTGACTCCTGATAATAAAATTAGCACCATTTTACAAATTAACTTTTGCAAAAAGGGGGAAAAAAAAGTTTACTAGTAGTACGTATTTAGTTTCAAGGGGAAATGTAAAAGAAAAAAGGTAGCTTCTGTTAATCTGTTATAGTCACTCCAATATATGATGATTTTGCTTGTTGACTGGAGAGCGAGACAAGGCTAGGCCGAGAGAGATGTTGTTGGCCTACTTTTAGTAATTAGTATGAAGGATTGAAGCTATATTTGTACATGCAAACAGATGCCATCATAGAGAAAAGCTAAGGCCCATATATAGGCTTGAAAATGATGTAAAACAATGACAAATCAATTCATATTTATATGGACGTTACAACTCAATACGAAAAAATAATGGACTTAGCATAGGGGCCGGCAGGAGTCTCCATTTAGGTTGGAAATGGTTCAGCTTTCATTATCTTCTCAGGTCACAGCTGCTGGGAGAGAAAGGTGATATCCACTTGGAGCTGCCGCTCTCATTCCCTTTTTCATTTCTTTTCCAAATCAAAAATTAATGAAGACAAACTCCAAACCTCTCTTGGGAACCATTGCTTTTTATAGTTTAATGCTACTCTTTCAAAAGGAAATCTTCAGATAGTGAATTTAAAAGTTTAGTTATTAGTAGGATGAACACATTTTTGTTTCTCATTTTTCTTTTTGATATATGTAAAGAAAGGTTAAAGAGAGAGAGAGAAGGGATTATAAACAATGGAGTTTCTCTTTTCCAAAAGAGGAATAATGACTGTTGAGCTAAACCTTCACTGCCAGGATGAAAATGTTAGCTGAAAGAGAGTTGAAGGTGAGCTGTAATCACTCAAATCAAAACTAATTAACATAAACTATATGTAGGGTTGGACCACTCCGTAGGCAACACGACGGCGCTTTACCCCATCATAGGAACTCAAATTATGGAGTAGCTCAGAGCAAGACTAGGAGACAGTGAGTGGCTCAAGGACTCTAAGTCTAGCTTGTGCTTACAAGACTTGAACCCTAATCATATTTATTAACCAATATATATCATAGCTTGTGTTGTTAGAGAGGCAGTCAATGCACAATATTTGCATTGGCATTGCATGAGAAAAGCCCACCGTTTGATACATTCTCCCTTCTCCAACCCTCAATGTTGAATATCATTCTTGGGTTAAAAAGAAAACTAAATAATGGCAATCGTGCTCATTTCAGAAAAAGGTGAAAGAGATGACGTAATTGATACACAGAAAAGAAAAGTAAAACCCAACAACGATTGGGAAATGATAATTTCGATGGCCAAAATGTCACTTCTTTTATACACATCAAATCAAGGAAAAAGAAGAGAAAAAGGTCGACTCTCTCTCTCTCTCTCTCTATGTAAAAGTAAAAAGCAAAAAAAGAGGAAAATTTACCCAAGCCATGTAGGTTTTAACCTCGTTGCTTTCTCAGCTTTGGCAATTTCTGGAAACAGCCCTCGTCCAAGTGCACGTGAAGCTACGGAGAGCATTTGGGTCCATGCTTCGATGCTCACGAGAGACGATGTGGAAATAAATAATATTGGGCAACTCTAGAATTTTGACCTGTCTTGATTAAGCCCTGATAGCGATGCATCAACACAATTAATGCCAATTAATGAAGCTTTCAGTGCATCAAAAAGATTTTTGCTTCTATATCCTGCTTATGCTTTTGACCGTGATTTGTCAAACCAAATTCATCTGCCCCAGAAGTCAATCCCGCCCCGCTGTGTGTCGTCTTTCCATGGTTTTCAACCATATGGGGTTTAGGGTTACCCCTCCTCACATGGGGATTCAGACAAATAATCCTAGAAGACTACTTGACCACTGCGTCACACGCCATTTGCTATCGTCTTTGCATGATTTCTTGTGAATATCCACTGTTACATAAAATTCACCTTAGGTACGTTACCTAGTAAGCCGATTTACATGTCATCTCGTGATTGGAAGACTCAAAGGCAATGGTTTCATAAAACCTTTTTTCTCGATATCTGATATTAAAAACAATTAATCCTGTAAAATGGATACTTAAATCATACACCTTTTCCTTTTGATGTTTAATTTAGAAGATTTGATATACTTACATATCCGCACTGCCTTTAATGAAGATTTAGATGAAAGTTTGAGCTTTGGGAGATGTCGACAGCCAAAAAATGCAATTAAATAAGAACTGTGTTAAAGAGATAGAGGAACAAATGCAGAATCATGTGTTTATTTACTTATAATAATAAATAATAATAATAATAATAGCGATGGGTCATGGTAATAAACTCTGTGATAGTGCTTATCTTCAAGTGGCTTTATCTCACATCATTAGATCATGCTTCTTCAATCTCGTGGGCCAAAAAATTATCATGATACAAGGTTAAAATACCCTCCTAATGTAAGCATGCGAATGGCATAGTGTGAAGATAAACTGACTTAAAGAAAAGTTAACCCATATTGTTATGTGACTTAATCATAAATCAATAAACTAAAAGAAAGGTGGGCTAAAGCAATCTTTGAGTTGAAAAAGATAATGAATGTGCATTTGTCTGGTAACAACAACAAGTATAGTGTTTGAGTAAAGCGAAGGGGATGAGGTGGAAGTCAAGTCAGGTTCTAACATTACTTGTTCTGAAACAACGTAAGGTGGATCGAGCTAAGAAATGACAAGGGTTCTTTGAATTAATCTTAGTTCCTATCAAAGTTTAAAAGTTTATTAGCATTTTCTATAAAAACGGATTAATTAGTAAAAGCAAGGTTTCATATCTGTTACATAAACATTGTAGAGATAAATCCAACCAAACATGGGGTTTGCAACATGACAAGGAAAGCATGGTCACATTTGCCACTACAAGTACCTCCAACATCTGGCCACGATAATCCTCCGCACTGTTATAAGTAATCTCTGATGTTGTATTGCGTCTAAATCCGCCGTATGATTCCAAAAATTAATGAATGTCCCACTTGTCCACATATACTTGCTTAAATCCAAAGAAACAAATTTGCATTTCCTTTTATTGATGCTTCCCTTTCAATAAAACCTACTCCCTCCCTCAGAGAGAGACTAAGAGTGCTTCACTTTGAATGGAAACAACCGCCCTTGCCCCTAAAGAGAGAGAGAGAGAGAGAGAGAGAGGTGTACAGTACAGCTAAATCATCAAATAACTAGTGTCAGTTTTTTAGATCTAAGATAGTTTTGTTAAAAATTTTAATCAAGGTAAAATGATTGATGGATATTCATCATGGCTGTGCTCAAATCACATTATCTTTGTTTATCTAAACTTATACTAATCGATTGAACATTAAATCTCCAACATGTCAATTCATGGATGCATGCACCCAAGAGATACATACTGTTGGAATGCTAGCAGGCAACAAATGTATTCTCAAGGCAGATACGCCTAAGGGGGTTTATAGTCGTTACATTTGTATGATTACCTAATTATGATCGAGGACAGGCCAATCAAAGTGATCAGGGTCAATGACTTGTTCAGTTGGTGGGCCGTCCTCAACCCCAATTAACATGTGAGGTTGGTGAAAGGCACTGTCAACCTTTTATTGTCCTTCCCACCACCATAATATCTCTACAATTTTTTTGTTAAGTATTTTTCATCTTTTAATGTACCAATACTACTAATATTCTTGAAAATTATGGCAAGTCATGATGAAAACAGTGGCATACATCGACGTAAACGGCAGTGTGTTTGAGGAAGACTAGGAGAGGATTTTAAGAGTGAGTTGCCTTTAGGTTATAGGCTACATTTGTAGCTAGTAGAGGTCAAGAAAAAGTAGAGCCCTGTCTTTATTAGAGAAATAAATAATCTGAGAAATTAAAGTCTCAAAGAAGCCGGACTGTGCAGTGTACACGCCCTTATAAATTTCTTATCAGTAACTCAATAAAACCTCACAGTTCTTCTTCACCCTGTTCTCTCCTTTGGTAAAATTTCCCCAGTTGTTTCTTGTATCTTTCTGGTGTTAGTGAAGCTTTGCAAGCTTGCAACTCTAATGGCCAAGAAGCCAAGAATTGTAATAATCGGAGCAGGGATGGCTGGTCTTACTGCAGCTAACAAGCTCTATACTTCCACTGGCTCCAAAGATTTGTTTGAGCTATATGTTGTTGAAGGTGGCACTAGAATTGGTGGCAGAATCAACACTTCAGAGTTTGGTGGTGACAGAATTGAGATGGGAGCTACTTGGATCCATGGTATAGGAGGCAGCCCTGTTCACCAAATTGCTCAAGAAATCCATGCACTTGAGTCTGACAAACCATGGGAGTGCATGGATGGCTTCTCGGATGAGCCTAAGACCATTGCCGAAGGTGGTTTCCAGTTAAATGCCTCTATTGTTGACCCCATATCGACTCTTTTCAAGAACTTGATGGATTTTGCTCAGGGAAAGCTGACTGAAGAGAGTGCACGCAGTGGAGATGTTCGTTACTATAATTTTGCAGCTAAAGCAGCATCCAAAGGTTGTACAAGCAATGGTGGCTTTGGTAACAAAAGTGTCGGTGCTTTTCTTAGACAAGGCCTTGATGCTTATTGGGATTCTTCCAAGGACCGTGACGAGCTCAGAGGATATGGTAAATGGAGCAGAAAGTTGCTAGGAGAAGCCATTTTTGCCATGCATGAAAACACGCAAAGGACTTATACTTCAGCTGGTGATCTGTTGACTCTAGATTTTGAAGCAGAAAGCGAGTACCGCATGTTTCCTGGTGAAGAAATCACTATTTCCAAAGGTTACTTGAGCATAATCGAATATCTTGCATCTGTTCTTCCTCCTGGAGTTATCCAATTAGGCCGCAAAGTCTCAAGAATTGAATGGCAACCTGAGAGTCATCAATCTGTAGAAATGGCAAACGGTTATGATTCCAGGCCTGTGAAGATACACTTCTTTGATGGATCGGTTATGTCAGCTGATCATGTGATAGTCACAGTTTCACTGGGGGTCCTAAAAGCTGGAACTTGTCCAGATTCAGGTATGTTCAATCCTCCCCTTCCTTCTTTCAAGACAGAGGCTATATCAAGACTCGGATATGGTGTTGTTAACAAGTTGTTTCTCCAACTGTGTCCAACTGGTAAGCGAAAAGCCAAAGATATGAACAAATTTCCTTCCTTGCAAATGGTTTTTCATCCTTCAGAGTCCGACTTAAGACATAAAAAGATCCCATGGTGGATGAGGAGGACAGCTTCTCTGTCTCCCATTTATAACAATTCAAGCGTCCTGCTATCATGGTTTGCAGGGAAAGAAGCTCTTGAGCTTGAAACACTTAGTGATGAAGAGATTATAAACGGAGTGTCAACTACAGTGTCTAGTTTATTATCACAACCCCACGCGGCAGTTAAGTCCAATTCTCATGAATTCTGCAACGGGAATTTGAAATCTGTAGAGAGCTTGGGTGACAGTGAAGTAAGATTTGCTAAGGTTTTGAAGAGCAAATGGGGTCGTGACCCTCTATTCTTGGGATCTTACAGTTATGTCGCGGTTGGATCAAGTGGTGATGATTTGGACACAATGGCTGAACCATTACCAAAGGTTCGGAGCTGTGAGTCAGCTGGTGTGCATCCACTTCAAATTTTGTTTGCTGGGGAGGCTACACACAGAACCCACTATTCTACTACCCATGGAGCTTATTTTAGTGGTCTAAGGGAAGCCAATAGGCTTCTGCAACACTACCATTGTGTTGGAGTTTAGACTTAGCAATTTAATTTAATTTTTTTTTAATACCTATTTTGCTCATATTCCATCTAAAGCATCTTTCTTTCTCTTTCTTTAAAGTAAGTAAGAGTGAACGAGAGCAAAAGAGGGAAAAAAGAAAAGAAATGGGGGGAATGAAAGAGATAGATGGGGACATTTTTAGATGTATGGCATGAATTAAAGAAGCTTCTTTGTCATTTTTCTATCGGTTTGTGAGTTCAGGGTTTCCTTTTCAATATATAATCTTGCTTTGATATTCAAAGCAAAACCATTTTAAGATTGTGCTTGGCATTGAATGTTTGATCGTTGGGAGTAAAGAACAAGAGAAGCTTTGGATCCCACCTCTCTCTTCATCTCTCTCTGTCTCTGGTGCTTGTGTTGGCTTTTGGCTCACTGGACAGGATCCGCTAAACCCGGCTCTTTCCAGCTAGGAATCTCTTAAATACGATTCCTTTTCTGGCTTTCTCTTTGCCCCTGACTTTGTGATCTCAATTCTCAAATCCAAACAAGGCGTTGTTATCTCTCTCTCTCTCTCTCAGCCTTTGCCAACAAAAAACTGTAATGAACTCTGGACAATCACTGAGTTGGCTGTGCCTCTGATGTAGTAGAGAGCCTCCAATAAGACACCCTCCAACGCAGCCCTGAATCGGACCAATAGCTCAGTCCATGGAGTCCATCACTTCTCCTTACCAAAATGTCCTGAACAATCGGACAGAATCAGAGATGCTTATTGCCATCTGATTGCTTTGCTTCGATCTTTGGCTCTGGGTGGGGGGACCCATTCGGAATGATAGGTCCAACTCCATGCATACGTGACATTGCAGACACACACAAAGACAGTTAGCTCTTAGCCTCTTACTAGACAGCACCAGTGGCCTACGGCCTACCACTTGGTACCATAGATTTCTCTGCAAAGCAAATCCATAGCATTGTATGTAGACATAGAAAAGGACAGTCCACAACCAAACAATATCAGCTTAAAAATACCACAGATTTTTTCTGTCCGGGGTTCGTTCTCTTCTCAGATATCCCAATTCCATCCGTTTGATGTCATGGTATCCAAATCCAACCATCCAAAAGTGTCTTCGTCTTTTAATTGGGTCCACCACACCCTAATAATTGACCCTGATGCAGATGAAGATGTCTCATGTCTTTTAAAACCACCTGTAACAGCAAAGAAGAGCAAACCTCCTTTGGTTTTCTTTTTTCCTAAGGGAAATCCAAAATGGTTTTCAGCTGCTTAGTCCTTTGGGTTCGATATTTTAGGTTGTGTGAGAGCACTGTATGGTCAAATCAGTAGAGCTATTCATAGAGACTCCATTATTGTGATTTTGTGAGATTTGCCAGGCTCTCCCCCAGAAAAACTGGAATGGCCCACTTGCTGTCTCCTTTTGCCTCTTGTGGGCTTCAATCACCCTTAGATGATTGTGCATATCGCAGACCACTCTGTCACCAAGTCCTTCTCTGATTTCATAAACAGACAAATGAGGATCTCCATTTCCCAACCCACCCACCTCGCCCGCTGCCCCGTCCCCAAACGTCTTACTACTAATTACTTGCTTGAAACACACCCTCTTCTTGCCCCTGATCATCATTATCAATCCCTGTGTGTTAATCCTAGTGCTTAGGTTAATCAATTCTCCTCGGCTCCAGTTTTCTATCTGATACCATAATTTGTCATGATCACACCCTCTAATCCAAAAGTCTATGTAATCATCAATACCAAATCATAGTCTAACTATTGCTGTTAATTATTCAGGTTACAGAGTAGTGCAATGCAAGCTAACTTGGATGGAATGCTTTCCTTTCCTTTAAACCTTTTTCACTGTTAGATTGCGGCCCCGTCATGGTGTAAACTATAAACCATCAATCGTCGACACGTGTAACGGGATGCTGGTACATAGTCGTAATCAATGCAGGATAAGACACGGCAATCTCAAGAGAATCTTCAATGACAGGAAAACATAAATAGCTAATTCTTGGTGGATTTTGCTTGTTAATATCACGTTACATGGGAGATCCATTCTTAACTTTACATCTCACTTTTCAACGTGGTCTTTGAATCCAGCCTCCGTATTCATGGACCATGGTCCATGGTTCATCATCACAGATTAGCACACACACAAATTACTTTCATTTTGAAAGGCTACTAAAGTTATGACCACTGCAATCATTCCTTTGAAACTGTCAACTGCAACGTGGAGCCTAAGGATTGAACCAAGGTGGAACAATTTTTGTCCAAAGCAATAAAAAGTAAAAAGAGACAAGAAGAACGGGATTTGCTCAAAGAACACCTACTGAGCAATCCAGCTTGATAAGTTTTGTTCTTTTTTTATTCTTCCGTTCTATAAGTTGTAACAAGTAATCTTCAAAAAAAAACATGATACACCATAGTAAAATGGTTAAACCGGTTACAAGGTAAACAAATTTGCTTCAAATGTCAGTAATTTGAAGTCAGAAGATTGGAACCGTACGTACGATTCCAGGCTCCAGCCCTGCTTCCTATACTTTCCGTTTATTCTGTTGAATGATGATTAGAATCATTTTCTCGTTTGAAATTTCCGGGACTCATCATTTTCCACTTCAAGACAATGAAACTTTTTGGTGAGGGAGTCCAATTGTTTATTTGTTCTTTAATCAAATGATCCTGTTTACTTTCTTCCAAATCTTAGATTTGAAAAGTCTAATGACGCACAAGGGAGCTGTGTACTTTATTCTTCCCAAATGAGAATTAACTTTTCTATCCTTAAGAGAGCCAATGATCCTCCAACTTGGAGATTGTCTGATTTAAGTAAGTTATCATGTTGGCATCTAACCAAATTTTGCTTTATAAAGTTCCTTGTGATGATAGCAGGTCACACTCTTTTAACTCAAAAGAACAAATGGCATGTCAAAAACAAATTCATGTGAAGGAATCTAGAGAGCTACTTGTAGTGATCATAGGGGCTCCGGGGGGGTGGAGGCCCCCCTCAATGCCCCCCCGCCCCCCGCCCCCCCTCCAGAAGTCATAAGCTCATAGCTGATAATCGAGTGAACCTTATCGTTGATGCCAAGCTCTCCATATAGTATGTTTTCGTTTCACTGATCTTGTCCAATTCACATAGTGTTGAAAACCACCCAGCTTGTCGGATTTGTCTTTTTAATGAGTGTATAGGGGGTCCAGCAATGTTAAAACGGTCAGGTAACTACCAGTAGCAAACAAAAGTTTATGATTTGGAGCCATTTTGGCCAGTGGGACACTGTAGGTAATTTGCACTAGTAAGACCTAGGTGGTAACAAAAGCACTGATGGGGTTTGCTTTTCTGATCAATTTGCTCGCACCCTGTCATTGGACCCTTTTGCACCCCCTAAGGTGAGAGCGGCATTATTTTCTCTTTTACGGGTAGGTTCCATCTACGCCTTTTTCCCTTAAGCCTTGTTCGATGGGTTGGTTTCCAACTTGTACGTTGAAAAACTATTTCTTATAATCAAATTTTAGTTTCTGTTTTACATTTTTGTCACAATCTATATCACAGTTTTACAACTCGATACTTTTAATGTCAAAAACATTAACAATAATGTGCTGTGACTGCCAAATTCTACTACTTCATGCTAATTTTACATTAACATTTGTCATAAGATCCAAGATATGAAACAATCTCATCTAATTTTCTGTTGCCTTCCAAATCCTTGACTTAATTTGTACTTTAAGGTGTGATATAATCAACCGTTGAAGATAACAAATGGTAGAGAATTAATTATCATTAACCATTTACATTAAAATTATCGTAATTCAAATCTTTTAAATTGAAATGAAATCTCTTTTGTTTCGATATAATTTATGGGGTTTGAGTACTAATTTCAGACATCGTAAAAGTTTTGAAGAGAACACCTAATCTAAGATGTCAGAAATTTTTCTTAATTTACTATATATGTTTAAATTTTAATAATTTATTATGTACTACTAAACTCATGGTATGGAAATTAAAACATTTTTTTGGAATGGAAGAAGATTCATACATACTTTTAACCAAAAAGAGAATTGTTAAATCTTAATTTGTCCACATACTGCCCCAAGTACAGAAAACTCAATCATGAACCATGATAGAGTTTGAGAAAGTAGAAAGACAAAGCGGAAATCATTTCAATTTATAGGTCAGAGAACTTAATGTTTGGGCTTTTGTCATCAAATATCTTGGTCTAAGCTTTCTTTCTTTGTAATTTAGTCATCGTATAGAGAAGTAATATTTTTTTCGAAAAGCATCAAATTCATCAATAAAGAAGGAAAAAAAACCCTCCACCATTGCAAAGAACAAAAGGGTAGATAGTTTTGGATCATATATCAGTCCTATTTAACTGATACATCTTTCCAAAACCTCCTCCAAGTACAAACCAAGGCCAAAAACCGAACCATCAAAGAGGGCCCCTGCATTCACCCCTCCTAAACAAAAAATCCCAAAGGTTGCAGACACTCGAGAACTTGTCTGTGCATCCGTGTATCGAAAGAGACCTGATCTCTCAATCCAGTAGAAATTAGGGAGGGATCACTACAAAACTTACACAAAAACACAAATCCAAAGAAACAGGATTCATTCACAACCATCAGCCCCAACCTGACTCAGCACCACATCATCGAAAGGACTCAATTCACATCCAGTATAATGAAGTAGTAGTAAGAGTAAAAATAGAATAGAGCTGAGCTATAAAGTCTTTGAATCCCATATTAAGCAGTCTACCAGATTTTGGAGGCAGCATCAGCACATGTTAGTGTGAACTTCCAATTTCTTTCTCAATTCAAGGAGGAGATCACAAAAGGCCAAAATGTGTTATGGCATGCTAACTAATTAAGGGTAAAATAAAAGTGAAAAGTGACGAAAGGGTTCGAAGAAACAAGTCATAACTCAAGGGAATATTGGGTGGTAACTTACCTCGAGATACCAGACATTCTGATTTAACAGCCTAAGCCTTAGTTGTAAAAGTAATAGATTTAGGTTATCAATCACTAGCCACCAGCCTCTTTTTTTTTATTTTTATCTTCGCCCTATCAAATCAACAAGATTTATTTGATTACCCTCGTCACACTTATTCAAGGTTTTGAAAAGGTGACCCACCAATCAACTGAAACAAATTGAAACTGATTGATGGGGATTTTGAAACTTATATCCACGAAGGGGCAATTATTCCAATGGAGAATGATTTTACGTTCTTCTTTTGGTTTTTCTCCCTTCACTTTCTTTAGTAGTCAGCCTGTAAATGAATCACATCATTCTAATTCCTTAAAAACAGTATTGGGCTCTTCATAACCAAATATTCTTTCCCCAGAAATTCATGCCGGCATTAGATTTAATTACTGCTTACTGCCTCTGTTGTGTAAGGTTTTTTCCCTACATAATATTGGTCAGATAGATGGTAAAATATGATCTTAGTCAGTACAGGAGATAGTAATTACTCAAGTGCTTCTCCCTACCCCATACTCGATTGCCCAAAGGCATCTCGCAATGGGCTCTTGGACTCATTGCCCGATGGTAGGCACTCATTCAAATGTGTTTATTGATTAATGCCATTTCAATGCATTAACAGAACTATTAGTCGAACAACAAATAGTTTAGGAAAAACTGATCCAAGAGGCAAGAGGCGATTATTTTGTTTACAAAGGTATTATAAGGCAGTCCAAAAAAAAAATAACTACTACTTACGAATTCATTTGTTACATTATGATGGATTTAAAGAATCAAGGGAGAGATAAATTATCTTGTCATGGATCTATAAGCAATAAAATGTGACGTATAATTTTATATATTACTAAATACTAACGAATGATAATCATAATACCTTCTTGCTTTACGGCTGCAATTTCTTTAAAGACAAAAAGCTTAATTCACGTTGTTGTTAGGTCCCCATTCTTCAAGAACAACCAGCAAGTTCCCTTTTGGGTACAGCCATGACCATGGAATTTCATACCTGAACATATAAACAAAAATCCCAATCAATGTGCCTGGATTTGTATCAAGTAGAGATATGGAGCAGCAAAAGCAAAGCTGCCACTCACCATCTTTCGCCATGGTGTTCATATAAATCCAGAGCTAATGGGTCATTGCCTTGTGGTGAATCGAAAGTTGCCTAGGTAAGTGGACAGAACAAAATTTAGTAATGTGAAGATATCATATTTATGAGTAACATTTTGGTCTCATAATTCTCCAAGATGATTCTCAGTCTCACCTTGTACCATTTTAAGGGCTTCTTAACTGGTTATGATGATCCATCTACCCTCTTGAATGAGGAGCTGCCTAGAATGTATAGACACTCAAAGCTTCACCTTCCACACCGACCTTTTCAAATCAATTTCAAGCATTAATAGGAGTTGTCAGGCATCTTGTATTATCATTGTGATATTCCTGCTAATTTTCATTTTGTTTTCTGCTGAACCCATAAGATAATAATATGGAATAATCATGGAAATTGAAAACTGAATTCAGCTGCTTAATATACCCTTATATTTTAGTAGCCGTGCTTGTTACCATTGAAGTTGTTAGAAAATTATGATTTATCCGTTTGACTTTTTCTTTTGGATTCACTTCTTTGTTCCAAGGTAAAACCTGTGATCCAATTTCTTAGAATTATGGCGGCAGTAGAACGTTAGAGTAGTGCAGACGATGTACGAAACAGACCTTGCAGGACCATCTCCATCTAGACATGTCCCAAATCCCTGAATAAGGGCTTTCAATGTAACGGGGCCGAGAATTCCTCCATTGTGAAATCAATCGTGTGAGTTGACAGAAACAATGAAAGGGGAAAAAATAAGTTGGCTTCTCATACCTCCCATATGTGTGTGACAGAAAGCAAAATTGAAGTCACTATGCCTTAATGCACTTAGAACTTTATGCGGAAAAAAAATAATCCCTTCAATGCTACAGTATCTACCCGATAATTGACAATTGATGAAAACATCTAGACAATGACCTGCAGGTTCAAACGTGAGGATTGGAAGCGGTCCACTCTTCGGAAATCCTTCGCTGGCTTCCATGTTGACACTGTTGCAGGGAAAGAACGTTAACTAAAAATTAGTATTGGAAAAAGAAAATGACAAGAGTGGTTTTGCTTGATGACATATACTAGTATTTTCTCCAATTAAAAAGAATTTTCAGGGAATGGATTGATTTGATCAGTTGATTAAAGTTACTCACCTGTCATGCACCATTGATAGTCTGAACCCCTAACCCTATCAGCTGTAAATTATTTCTTTTCACCCACGAAAGCGGTTGCGTCGGTGTATGATTGCCAAGAGAATGTGCCAGCATTCACAGGCACCATCTGCGTTTGAAAAGTAGGACCAGAAACCTAAACACAACATCTAAGGTTGCCTCAATCCCGATGATCAATTTCTAATAGGAACAAGAAAAGGAGCAAGGGAAATGAAGGCATTTGACCAAAATGTGTACCTTGCATACTATCACCTTTACCGTGTTGAATATTACATTCTTGCAGTCAGGGAGGATGCTTTCCGACCATGGAGGGAGACCATATTGCATATTTCTGACGGTCACGGTCACAGAGTTTTCTTTATCATAGTTTGCAAGGAATGCTGCACAAGTCCTGGACCCCGACTGGAAAACACGGGCCTTGGCCTAGAAAAAGAAGGATTGTCAGTTTTAAACTAAGGGGAAGAGAAAGATGAAAAGCAGAAAAAGATATGTAATACCCCTCAAAAATATTTTATTTAAGTAATTATATAAAACATAGTAATTACTAAATTATAGCTTGTATTAAATAAATAAATAAAATATAATATAAATTTAACTTTTTATAATTGTAGATATGATTTTTTAGTTTATTAATAAAGATAAAATAGAAGACGGAATCTTTAAACCAACAGAGTAATTTAGTTAATGTCAGTTATATAATATTAGGTTATTTATCATGTTTAAGAGAGGTTAAGCACAGTTTTATTTACCACATTTAAAGGAAAAAGTAAAAAAGTTGACATCAATTTATTTCATCAAGTCTAAAAGATAGGTTGTGAAAAAAACTTAATCTTAGAGTAGAAGAAGAAAGATAGAGAAAAGAGAAGAAGAAAAAGATACAAAAAAAGGGAAAAACATTTAAAGGAGGTGCTGATTAATGTACGATTAAGTTTTGTGTTTTTCATAGTTTAAGTACAAAAAATTTAAGTTATTTTATGTTTATTTTTTATTTTTCATTGAAATCCAATACTGTTTCAGTGATTTTTTAATAGCATGATGGGTACTAATGGAAAGGTTGTAAAAATATTTTCTAATGGTTTTTATACCATGTCATTTGGCTTTATGATTAGAAAGATATGAATTTTTTAAGTTGATTAGGAAATTTGTTTTTAATAGTTTTGATGATCCAATTGGGTAACCTAAATATATTTTAAAATACAAATTCATTTTAGAAATAAAGATGTAAAAAATATAATTTTCAAAAATCAAAAATTATAAAATCATTGTTGAAATATCTAGATTTTTGAATTTTTAGATTTATGGAGTCTATTTTAAGACTTTAATTCTTTTGACACAGAAAGCTCTTAATTGAGTTATTGACACCAAACTAAATATCAAAGTAAAGAGTACATTTAACATTACTAAAATGTGAAGTTCCAATAACTTAAAAACTAGAGTTGCCAAAACTTTTAAAAACAAGCTGTTAAATTAATTTCAAAAATTCATATTTCTTTAACCATAAGATCAAGTGAAATGCTATAAAAACCATTAGAAAGATTTTTTTAAAACCTTTCTATTTGTACCCATCATATTATCGAAAAGTCACCAAAACATGACTTCATATGAATGAAATATAAAGAAACAGAAAATAGCTTAAGGCTTTTATGCTCAAACTATGAAAAATACAAAACTTAATCATACCTTAATCAACACCACTCCTTCAATGTTTTTCATTGTTCTCTGTCTTTCTTCTTCTTCTTCAAGATTAAATGTTCTAACTACATATTGTTTTAAGATTGATAAAATAAACTGATGTTAACTTTTTCTTAAATGTGGTTAATAAAACTACCCTTAATCTCCTCTATTTACTTTTTTCTTAAATGTGATAAATAACGTGATATTGTATAATTGATATTAACTAAATTATTCTATTTGCTTAAATACTCTTTTTTTTTCATTCTTTCTTATTTAATAAACTCAAAAGTCATATCTAAAATTATAAAAACTTGGACTTATATTATATTTATTAATTTATTTGATATAGATTATAACTTAGTAATTATTAATTTTTTATATAATTAAGTAAAATGTTTTTGAGGGGTATTAGAAGATACTAGGAAAGTCTTTTTTTTTTTTTTAATCTAAATCAGTTGAATTGAACCTGACCACCTCTTGGGGTTCACGAAGACTAATGCTTGGTTCACAAAACGTGATGGCTTTACGCTAATTCCTTAAGTGTCTCCATTTTGGTTCGCTTACAAGCCCTCTCGTACAAGGAATTATGGCAAAACGATTAATTGGAAATGATCTGATCAAGACGCCCTAAAATATATGAATAAATTGGTCTTCTTGGTCTCTTTGCAAGATCCTTGTAAGTGATAGTATCATATGCAGATTTAGCAGCATGTTAGTAGAAAACAAGGTTAATATCAAGGGGAAAACTGACTTTAGATTGCTATCGTTCTCACCATATTCGTCAATTGGAGCATCCTAGTCGTAACTGGTGGCGACAATGTCCTCCCGAAAGTTGTTCCTGCATGATACTGTAACCAGAGGAAATCAAAGGACTAAAAACAGAGTTATAAACTGCATTTGTGTCGATCAAAGTTAGGGTATAAGCCGTTGTTCTGTATCTACCTTGCAACCGCAAATGACAGGTCCTCTGCTGGTCCACCCCACTCCAATAACCTGGATGATGGGTTGGTTCTGCCAATGGCTATATCTACTTCTTTGCACAGAGATAAAATTGATTAAGAATAGTAACAGTATCTGTCCATATTTTTTGGTTTATATTCAACAGAAGGGGCCTTCCATATCCACAGCCCATTAAAAGTAACGGGAAGCCCAAAACTGATTTAATTCTGGCGGGAACTTCCGCCATCCTCTGCGGTTATAATAATCATCATCAACCGCCCGCCACACTCTGATCACCGTCTGAATGACTGACAATCATGGCCATGCCGCAGTCAATCACCGACCTCTTCGCTCGACTCGCTTCTCACCTTCAATTACCGATCAGCGAACGCGAAAACGAAGAGGAAGCTCTCAATCTCGCAATTTCGAAGCTAAGTCAATCTTTGAACCTTAACGAAACCGATTCTAGGGTTAGGGTTTTGGATACCGCTCTCTCCCTTATGTGCTTCGAGGCACCCCAGGTAAATTCCTCTACCAAGTTGTAAAGTTGTTGTTTTTACTAGATAATGCCCCCATTTTTATTACCCATTGGTGTAAATTTACGATTTTGCTTAGGTTTTGGATTCGGCGATTGAGTATTTGGTGAAGACGATCGTTAGCGTTTTATCTTCTTCAGTTAATTGCAAAGTTTTTCGGCTTCAAAACCAAGAGTTTTTGCTTATAGGTAGCGGGAGCTTGGGTCAAAATAGCGTGGAATTGGTTGCAATGTGTAACAATGTTTATGCAAAGCTAGAGGGAAAAGGTGGATTTTTTATGCTTTTTTTAACTTTTTTTATTTTTGAAATCTTTTGATATTGTATGTAATATCAACTCTTTTATTTGGTAACGCTAAACCTTTGTTATAATTATACTAAATAAAATAAAATAAATTGAAATCTGCAAAGGCAGGTAAGGAAGAGAGTTTTCATTGAGTTAAAACTAGAGAGGAGTGGAGTATAAAGAAGCCTGTTCTTGGGATTGAAATATTTTATCTAGTTTTTGAATGATAATGTTGTATTTGATTACCTATGTGAGAGTATTTTCTTTATGTTGCAGGGGTGTTTTCTCATTTGCTTTTACGTGCTGTTGTAAGGGTAGCAGTTTTGGCATCTTGCTATCTGTATTCACACCCATTTGTACCTATGCTTGATGTAAAATCAATTGAAGGAAGAAGCGCAGCTGTTTCAAAGTTGCACTGTCATTTACCCACAGAACTGTCCCTTGAAAATGAAGAGCTGCCTTTAAGGTTTGTTTGAATAAAAATTGTTATCACATCAATATAGAAGTTAATCATCTTTAATTTTCATTAAGCTGTTTATCCACAAACAGAATGCTTATAAATGGGAAATGCTAAGATAATCTGACAGCAGGGACAAGAGAGTGAGGAGAAAATAAGAGCTTGATTTACATATTTTAATAGATTTTTCTGTTTTTACGTTCTAGCATTCACCATTTCCGACAATATATTTGGTTCAATTTTGTTCTTTCCCTTTTTAAGGAAAGCTCACTTTCTTTTTCATTTTCATTTAAGTAAACTTTATTTTTCAGTTGGGAAATGTTATGCATGTTATAATGCTCAAATGTTTTGAGTTCGGTAATTATTTTTCTTATAAGGTACAATTCTGTTCTTTAAGCAGGTTGCTATTCTGGTATCTTGACCCACTAATTCTGAAGCAAGCTATCTCAAAGATTTTAAAAGATGCCACAGGCAGGCCTTTCCTTTGTTTGAGTGAGGAATTTCACCAGAGAATAGATTGGCGCGCTATCATTATATGCTTGGTGCTTTCTCCTGTTATGTTTATTGAGACCAGAGCTCTATTGCATAGCTGGTTTCTTAAGACGTGAGTTCCCCATTTCTTATTCTCACAAATGTTTCAATTTCTTGTTGACAATCGCTTTCATATGTTATGTGTGATACATCTCATTATTTTTAAAAAATGTGTTTTCTAACCATTTCCACATTGGTTATAGTGTCAACTTTCAATAACCTCATTTTACATTGTTTCTACACGTAATATTTTCTCTCTTAGGAGGAACATAGAAGCAGATTTGAGTTATTGTTTTATGTGAAAAGAATATCATAAATTGGCTGCCTCCATATTGGTTTTATTTTATAGCTTCCAAATAATGCAGCCAACACTATTTCATGAATATGTTTGAAGTAGAACAAGTGATTCAAAGCTCAAAACACTCAAGAAGTAATGTGAATTCTCAACCAAATTCTCAAATATCAATATAAAAAACTCAGATATCCAGAAAATATAAATAATTCATCACTCTAAGCCTGCCTGCAACTAAAATAACTTAGGTACTTATAACTAAATCTAAAATGCAAAATACCAAAAATAAGACTAACGCCCTAATACTAGGAAAAAAAGTAAAATACTAATTATAATAAACCTAAATAATCTAAAATAGCCTAATTAGATGTAAAAATTAGAATCAAACCCAAAAAATAGAAAAGTTAATCTCTTAACTAGCATAATTCCATCCTCCACCAATGTTACTTCAAGCATTTTGATGGTCAGACAGGCCTTTTTATTTCATGAACCAATATATTCAGTCTTTTGATTCCTCCCTGAATTTGTGTTATATCTTCTTTTTTCTTTTCAGCGTTAAGACAGTCATGAATCAGGATACATAATAATTTGTGGCACTGTGATCATCCAAGGCACTTAAAGTTGTTTTTACTTTTGCTGCTTCTATTAACCATGGATATTTTGATTATTGTTTTTGTTTTCATCTATTATAACCTAATTAACAAGAATATTTCCTCATTATTAGTTTAGTTCTAAAACAGGGGTCTGGCTTCTGTACTTGACCTTCTGGTTGGATTAGTGTCAGCAGTACTTGATGTAATTTCCAGACCAACATGGTGGGGCATATCCACGGAATTGGGATCTAAGCTGTCATTTTCCTGTGCATATTTCCCCAACAAGAACCATTTGTTGAGGATTTTAGCTGGAGCCTTCTCTGCTGAAAATTTCCTGCATTTAGTTCAGGCCACAAGTGAACACGTTTCTCTTGGTAAGGAACAACTACGTCCAGCCGTCAAGCCAAAATCAATGGACATTACTAGCATTGATCACAAATCTCTCTGGTAAACTCCAACCCCAAGCATCTATAAGAGTTTTCATCTTGACATTTTTCCCTGGCTAATGTAGGGTTCTCTCCCCGACCAACTCTTTACTCAAAATTAAAAAATTTAAGGTGAAATCTTTACCTTGCAGGGCTTTGGCTATAGACTTCCCAGATTGGTTCTATTTTGCTTCTTGTCTACTTTTCCCTGAGAATAGTCTCCAAAAAGAATTTCAATCAAAGTGCACATTTGCAGCGCCTAAAGTTGGAGAAACACATGATAAGGAGTTATTGTCTATATCTGCAGCGAGGTATATTTCATGGATTCTAAGCCCCATTAGTAAATCTAATCAGGATTTGCTAGTTGATTTTTTGATTAAAATATCAGAGTCTTGGGCTCTGAAACAATATGACTCAGTTATGCACAACAAAGAACCAGCTGCCTGCAAGAAGAAATGTAAGAAACCAAAACTTTATGACAAGAGGGATCATTATTCTCTGGCAAAAGAGTATGATTGTCAAAAGATGGGAATCTGGCTCAATGAAATTGAAAACGTATACCTTCAGTATGCTAATAAAACTGTCAACAGTTCTGCATCTGCTGATTCAAATGCATCCCATGTTAGCCTACAGCAAAATGTGCTTTTAAGGAGAATCCCTTTAGGCATCTTGATTGGGTGCCCCAATTGTATAACCGAGGATGCATGTGCACTGCTGCTGCACTATGCCGCAACTGGTAAGATACTTCAGCCAAGGGAAACTATGACAACTGGATTAAGACATGTAAAACAGAAGTCTGAACGGCCGGACTTAACTATATGGATGGACAAATGTAGTAAAAGAGATGTTTTAGCTGGTGCCTGTCTTGTTTTTACTTTGACAGATGCTGTTGATAGTATATCTGCTTCATTGTTCGATACTGAAGACAGTGAGTTAGAATATATTTACCAGGTGAAGGTAAAGGCTGGTAAGTATCTGATGAAGTGCATCAAGAGACTAAGCCAGCTTAACATCGACAAAGATGAAGTTTTGACGTTAAGGGATCTATGTAGTAGATTGGGGCGATGGAGGCATCAAGGGCGAGAAACATTACAAGTTCAGAATGAAATAGATGATGTCATGAATGACTTGAGTCAGAAATTATCTTCTTTATGAGAAGATTCTGTAAAGGAGAACTGACATATTGTTCTTGCCCCCTTACACCTTCTTCCCTCCATTTCCGTCTTTTCATTTGAGAGGGAAGCTCTTCTGCCCGCTTGAGTTTTACCATCATTCTAGTGTACAGGGGGAGAGATTTATCAATGTTGTGAAAAGAAATTGTAAAGAAACGATTGAATTGTGTATTCTTTTACATATGTGTGAATATGGCATAGCCTCCTTGCAGCAACTCAGTAATCCACTTAAACATCATTGAGTCTAGTTAATAGATCAATGATGATGCTACAACATGATGAATTAAAGAAGAAGACAGTAACAACCTCTACGAAAGAATTTAAACTCAAATTGCTTTTGAAATACTTGGATTTATTACTTTCCTGTTTATTTTTACAAAGAGAAGCAATGAAATTGCTTTCCTCTTGAGACTTACAGGCATAAATTGATTCCAGCAAGCTAGAGTAATCCTAGATTTTAGAAAGTGATCCTAAGTATTATGTATGAAGCTTTATCACACAAATAATAGCTTCTCTATGTACACAAAGCATCCTTTCAACCACTACACAACCAATATTTGGCATTGGCCAAACAGAGTGTGCTGTGTTCACTCTGTTCTTTATTGCCTTCTAGCAGAGTCAAATCCATATCATCTTTGCAGTATAGAATGTGTAAGCTTGAACTACCTTTAAAACTCACAGAGGCTGTGAGGGAGTATCTACGTACTGAATATGAACTAGTCTGGACTTAAATTTTTTTGGTTTACCACAGTTCTTTCTCTTTGGTCTTCAGTTGCAGGCAGCTTCAACTGAGAGCTTCTTCATGCTATCTGGACATGGATCTCCTCCAAAAACTTCTGGAGCCACGGTTACCAAACATGATTGTTTTCCAATGCAATTCTGAAAAAGACTCCCTTGTTAATTATAAATTACAGGGAAAACTGATATAAATTCAATATCCAGAACTAAGAAGGTACTGAAATCACAGCTGCCATGGGGCAAACTCATTTTTTGAGCTTCAACTCTATGGCACAAAAAAATAGCTCTACGAAAAGATCAAGTTCACAGCTTCAACAATTTATGCAGTGCAAGCAGACTATGCATGACAGAAGAAAAGATTAATTAAAATGATTTATTCATGAGAAATCTCGGAAATTCCATGAAACTTGGTAAAATAAATCCTTCAAATAGAAAATGGTAAATTTCTTACAACATAATAGGTAGGAACACCAAGGTTCCTTCACTACAGGCCACCCAGGGAAGTATCTAAACTGATAATTTAAATTCTATTTCTACCATGCTTCAACCTAAGAAAATTTATTAAGTCTGATGTTGGCCATTTCTTAAATTGAGAACAAAAATCAGAAATATTTGAATTGTAAGAGGTGTGTACAATCCTTTGGTATTAAGAGGAGAAAAGAAGCAAGAGTAACATTATTTTTCTGAATAACACCTTCCAGCGGGATTTGACGTCAGGTCAAACAGTTCCATATAAAGCTAGAGACAGACAGACCGACAGACAGAGATGTTAGAGTTTTGGGCATACCTTTTGAAACGCATCATATGACTTGTGGGCATGGCAGCTTCCCTCACGAAAGCTTCCACAAGTCCCCTCGGGCATTCCATAACTAGCAAACTTTATTTCAGAAATTTTCTGCCCAGGAGGACACCACAAATGGGCTTTTGGTCGATTGATTTTGCCAGAAGCTAGCATTCCCCAATTCTTCATTGTTGGTTGCGCTTCAAAAATATCAGCACAAACACTTCCGGTTGTTCTTTTGACCAAAGAAATTCCAGACGGATCACCGCCCCATTCTTCAAACACAACCATGAGGTTTCCACTTGGGTTCAGCCATGAGCGTGGAACATGGTACCTGAAAGTAAAAACTCTTCTATGAATATTTGAATTAGATCAACAAATGATAACAGAAGCAGAACAGGTTCTCACCATCTTTGAGACGGCTCTCCACAGTTAGTTCGGCATTTCTTATCACTATAAGTTCCAGCGTAATCACAAGCACCACATGCACCCCGTGCTATATATCCAGGCCAGTGGCGTCCAATGCTCTGGCCATTTATCCATATTTGCCCTTTTCCCATGCTACTCATATCTAAAGCCAACGGTTCATTGCCGCCCGGTGCATTAAAAGTTGTCTGCAAACAACAAATATTAAATCTTTAAATCTGGTTCTATCTTTTCAAGTATGGAATATGTTTAATCAAGGAAACTTACTGACCTTGTACCAAGTCATAGGTTGTTTCTTTACTAATAGCGATCCTTTGATCCATTCAACAGAGGAGCTTCCAGTAATGGTATGAAGGCTTAAGGCCTCCCCTTTCAGACCAATCTGCTCAGGATCATGTCACCATAGTGTATTAGTATATCTACATGCTAGTAAATGCAAAAACTCTCTGTAATAAAGGTAATTTAAGGACTTGGGTCAGTTTACTAACAAAATCTCCAGACATTAATTTTTGAAAGCTTTTTCAAAAATTCATAAATATTTAAAAATGCTATGAATTCTTTAACAGTATTCAAAAAAGTTCACACAAATCGAGAGGTACATTACAGCAATTATTAAGTTTTTCCTAAAATTTATTTCCCAGATCATTCCAAGAGTTTTTTTCATGGCTCATTTAGATAAAACCATTAGTTTATTTGTTCAAATGAATTTGATAAATTTATGTTCCATCCCTGAATTTTTCAGCCAGGTATCACTAGTCAACAAACCTTGTAAGACCATTTCTGCTTAGATAAGTCTCTTGACCCCTCATTGAGACCCTTCAATGTAACAGGGCCTAGAACCCCAGCATTCCACGTCTCGAAATGAACACCAACATTCTGAAACATTTGAAATTTGATAATAGGATAATTAGAATTGCCATATTCACCACTAAAATCAAAGTTAAGAAAAATCATAGCCACATCAGAAAGGTAACGGAACTAACTGGAAGTCCCACTGCAATGCTTAATAAAGAAATCTTGTTAATCCCAGCTCTCAGCTTGACATTTTTGCTGAATGTTAATTTTGGATTGTCCAATCCCCCATACAGAGTCCCTGAAATGAGAATAGGGTAAATATTGATGTTCATTCAAAACTTTAGGTTATCTCACAGAAGAATGAATGAATGAAAAGTGCCAGAGTATTGGTTTTACCGGATAATTGACCATTAATGAAAACATGCAAAGCATGACCTGCTGACCAAATGGTGAGAAGAGGATCTTGTCCACTTGTCAAAAATCCTTCATTAGGATCTATTTGTACACTGAGTGAACAAGAGCATGTAATAAAATGGTGTAAGGAAATTGTATATGTTTACAGAAGTACAAGAATATGTGTTATAATGTTTAGATCATCATTAGTTAAGATTACTCACTCCGTCATGTACCACAAATAATCTGAAGCATCTCTGGTGACATATATCTGTTCCAAGAGCCCGTCTTTTACAGTTGCATCCTGATCATCAGCAGAGGGACTTTCTTCATTATATGATTGCCAAGAGAATGCGCTGTTTATAGGTACCATCTTCTTCTCTGAGCTTTGGGCACCAAGCTGTGCAACGATTACAATCAGATGTTAAATTTTACATTAAAGAGCTCGTCATACAGATGGGACAGAAAGAAAACTCAGCTTTGATGTATAAAACAGAATAAAAGCTTGAATTTCATGTATTAAGACTATATAAGGCCATATTGTCTCTGTTGTAATCATTTACTAAGTTTTTTCCCCCATTTTGCAGAAAGAAATTATAGTGCTTATTCATATAGAAGTGATATGTACAAGAATAGTACAGAGAGAAAGTAGCCTAATGTACTGAAACGGGATTAACCCTTTTCCTTACCCTGGCAGTGTTGAAAACAGCAGTTTTACAGTCAGGAAGGATGCTGATGGACCAAGCTGGTAAGTCATATTGCACATTTCCGAAAGTAACTTTTACAGAGTATTTTGTGTCATAGTTTGCAAGGAATGCAGCACATGCACCAGACTTTGCCTTGAATACATGAGCCTGGGAATAAAAACAATTAACAATTATGAGAAGAGCAAATTCCAAAATTAAAACGGTGGGGTGAGTCTCTATGAGCAATTTATTTCCTCTAGCTAGAGAAAAAACTTACCTCCTGATTACTTCCAAGTGAAGTCACTGTAGGATCTGCAGAAACTAAAGCTGGTTCACTTAATTTGATCGCTTTATGCAAATCTCTCAGATGTCCCCATTTTGGTTCCCTTGGTAGCCCTGGTATAAGATCAAAAAGCCATTTAGAAGCCAGAAGAAATAATCTTTTGGGGCTTATTTTCAAGCACCTAGTTGTTGTATAGGTTTCATTTTATTCAGAAATCTTTCTAGCTCTTCCACATTAGATTCAACAAATTGAGTATTCCTCATCCTTCGCGTGTGAGAATAACATGTATTCATTTGTCACACACAAACATGAATGGTGCTCCCCAATTAACTAGTTGGAATCTTTAATGCTCATCAAGAAGCAGGTAAAAAAATTCAGCGCAGCGTAGTTCAGACTGCTGTTGATATGTACGTACCATATTCATCAATAGGAGCATCATAGTCATAGCTGGTAGCAATGAAGGGACCACCAGCTGTCCGCCCAAAATTGGTTCCTCCATGGTACTGAAGCAAAAAGAATGGAAAAGGTTAAAAACAAAGCTAGAGATCTTTCACTGTATATAACCATACATTAGGTGAATACAATTTACAAGGATAAGAGAGACGGGGGAATTTAATATACCATATAATAATTAACAAATGAACCACCATTCTGAATGAATCGTGCAACTGAAAATGCTATGTCTTCTGCTGGTCTGGTAGGGACAGCACCACCAAACTCTGTAAACCTTGGGATAAACAAAACAAAGGCCAAAATAGCATTAGTCTAAAGGAAGAACTTTGATAGAAGCAAGAGGAATGATAGTTATCGGATTTACTACAAAAAGCACTTTCTCGCCTTTTGTACAAATAAATATAAGACAAGAAAATTAAACAGTATAGCAAAAAAAGATTAGGCAATACAGGCAAAATTTGTGTGACTTACCAGCCAGTCCAGTTCTCTGTCCACATCTTTGGTTTGTATTTCGCGTTGGGAGTAAAATTTTCACAGTAGAATCCATTGCAAGTGTTTATCTGTCACCGTACAAAGAGAATAAGAGACACAGACAGAGAAAGAGACAGAGAGACAAAGAGATATCTGAAAGCTTTCTCCAATAGCAAGCGTATGTGATTACGAGTAATTCTACAGTTACTAGTAGAATTAACCCAGATAAAATTCCCCGCTAAGATAACCAGTAGAAACTTCCTTTTGAACTGAACCCTCTCACTTGAGAACAAGGTGGCTTTGATCATATCATGTCACGACGAAACACTCTTATTATTTCCATCATTATGAAACTCAGAAACGAAAAGAAGTTTCAGAAAAGACAAAAGCATTAAGAAAAGTATGGGAGACTAGGTGCCCGTGAAGTTGGAAATAAGTAAAGAGCAACCAAACGCAAAACCGTGTGAGATAAGGTTCTAAAATTTAAGGCCACCTTAGCTGGACAAAAAGCACTGTTAAAAACCCCACCAAGAAAGGAGGAGCACTAAATCAAAGGCCATACCAACAAATCTTTAAGGGAAAATGACAATAACAGAATCAATAGCGAAAGCTTTTGATACTAAAAATTAAAAAAGAAACATATGGCAGGAAATCTTACCACAGGGTCAGGAGCATCATCTTGCTTGCACATAATCCATGGGACTCCAGTGCCAAGTCCCACTGCCATTTGTGCAGCCCATTTGGTGTAAGCTTTACCAGGAGCACCAATTTCCCATTCAACAGGACCAAATTCATTCTCAATCTGTCATTATAAAATTCATTGAGAAAGAGAAAGTTTGATTAATCAATATTGATTGAGTACTGAGTCAATATTGAAGAAAAATGATATTAAAGTCAGAGAAATGACTATTAAAAAAAAAACATAATCGATATCTGGAAGGATGACTTTCCAAACCTGAGACATAATTATTGGACCTCCTTGAGTCTCAAACAGCTTTTCTGCTTTCATCATGCTGACTATCTTCTCTGTGAATTTTTGCATTGCAGCCTACATGATAGTCAATTACGAGTCAAATCATTTGATTAATAAAACCAATACATCAAATTTAGCAAAGAAAAAAAAACAAACAAAAGGGCAATTAGATATAATCAAATAGTCAAAGTTCTCAACCTTGAAAGGTCCATTATCTGTCCTGAAAGCAATGCCGGGGACATATTTCAGCCAAACAGGAAATCCCCTGAAACAGAAACAGAGCAAAATACAGAGCATATCAGAAAATCTGCATAAAATTAGAAATAGACTCACAATTTTTTTCTCTATGGTGATTGCTAAAAGGATATTAATTAGCTAATATATTCAGTATATTACCCAAAGTTCCATTCAGCACAAATATAGGGACCAATCCGGAGATGAACATAAAGTCCAGCTTGTTGCGCCAGCTTAATAAATCGAACCAGATCATACCTATCCTCAAAATAATACTGCAAAAGAAATAAATGAATCAGTAAACAGCAGGCAATAAAATTTTTAAACTCATATAGAAAAAATTTTGAACTTTATAAATAAAATTGACTGCACGTGCATTACTTTTCCAGGAGAAGGCTCGTGTCCGTTCCAGAAAACATAAGTTTGTATAACATCCAAGCCTCCTTCTTTAGCCTTTGCTATAAGATCGGGCCACATCTGCATACCCAAAAAAATGGCAAATTTAATTTTTTAAAAATGAGCTTTGAAACTTGAAAGCCGGAAAAACCGAGAAACGGCCATGTTCTCAGAAAGGCAATAAAGAATAAAGAAACAAGAGAAATCCAGGAGCTACATTGGGTTTATCAATACCTGAGGCGTGCTTCTGGGGTAATGAATGGAGCCAGAAAGAAGAATCCTTCTCCTGCCATTAATGATGATAGCTTTACTGTCATAAGAAACAGTAGCTGAAACTGAAAAAACCCAAGAAGAAAACAATAGCCATAACATGAACACGCTGACCCTTGACAACATGTTTCTGTTCCACATTATGGGCACTTGAACAAAAGCAATGAGCTTTTGTTTGTCTTTGTATATCTTCTTCTTCTTCTTCTATAAATTATTAAAAGAAGCGAAAAGAGAGAGAGAGAGAGAGAGAGAGAGAAATGGATTTGCGTTTTTTCTTAAATTTCTCTCTTTTGTTTGTCCTCTTTGATTCTTGTGAGAACCAAAAGGAGGGAGGGATGGTTGGCAGAGTGTTTAAGAGATAGTGGATTTGATTTGACAAAGAGTTTTTGGTTTTGGTGTTTTGCGTTTGTCATGAGTAAATGAGAGCAAAGCCCCCCCTGCAACTGCTTTATAAATATTTTGAGGAATGAAGCAAAGTGACCCCACAGTGTGCCTTTTGTGGGGGCGCACCCTCTCTTACACGAAACTTAATTTCTTCCAATTTTTTCACTTTTTATTCTTTTTCAACCTTATTTACAAGCACGCATTTAAGACAAATCAATTTTCTTATTAAATAAATGAAAGCTTTGGATGTGTGGAAACAGGACCAAACGGTGACGCTTTCACCCTAGTATCTTGTTATTCTTCTTACTCGAAGAAGGATTCTCCCAATCCCAATACGGAGAGTATATATTTATTTATATCCACTCATATTTGTTTACTAATATTTCTTCCAATTTATCAAGCGAAGGATACCAATTGTTTTTCTTAAAAGTATACGATGCCTTTGTGTTTTCTCTTTTCATTCAATCAAAGGAAACTTTCCTTACTTGTATCGAGTTTTATGATTATGCTTTGGACGGTTATAGAGAAACAAATATTTTATTTCCAAATCTCTTATCCCAATCCTATTCATTAAATAAGGAAAACTACCTTATGGTAGACAAGATGTTTGTTTCAATTGCATGGAAAGATTTTTTTTTTTTGCCAAATTTGTGAAAGTTCGTTGTGATGAATTAGTCATTCAATCATTTTCTTTATTATTTATATTATATAACAGTATTTAAACATTTGATTTGATGAATAACACTATACTTTATACCACTTAAACTTTAAGAATTCGTAATTCGTAATCTATTTTTCTTCTCAAGATATGGTAATAAAAAATAAAATAAATTTAAATTATCAAATTAAAAAATAAAAATTGATTTAAGATATAGTTAATTAGTAAAATCGTTTATTTGGATTGTTAGAAAGAATAAAATCTTTTTATAATATAAAATTGTATAAATTATCAAGAAATTTAAATTATATATTTTACATAGATAAATAATATATATAAGACTAATCTTAATCTGTTAACTACAACTAACCAATAATATTATGATACAACTCTAATGAGATATTGTAATCTAATTAAATAATAATATTACATGATAGTTTTAATTAAATAATTTATATAATTATCTTAACATGAATATTTATATTTAAAAAAAACCTCAAATAATCTACAAGTGATTATGGATAACACCCATAAATCGTGTCAAGCTCGGATAACATATCTGACAGCTAAGCTTGATCTCAATTCACCCATGCAAATATATTTTCTATATTTTAAATTTTAAACTGAATAAAATATATTGAACCGAATTACGCTAACCCGTCTGTGCAAATAACCCGGTCCGTGAGCGCACCCGTAGAATGAGCTCAACCTTTAATTTGACGCCAATCTTGGCCTTGTGTGGCCAGTTTAAATTTCCTGCTACGACTGATAACTACTAACTACTACTACTAATAGTAGTGTCTTAAGCAACTAACTACTGCACTAAAAAAGGTCAAGCTGCCGCGTCCGTAAAAGGGTACCGCCCTATTACGTGTTACTGCTTTATTTTCTTCGTACTCCAAACTTTCCACACTTGCTGCTGAAAAGCCAAAGGCCAGAACGAGCAGCCAAAAAGGAAAAATGATGGATCCATTTTGTTTTATGGAATATTTTCCATAAAACAAAAATTAAAAAGAGTCTTGTTCTATCTTATAATGAAAGTCTCAAAAATTACAGGTTAGGCCTATAAATAAGTGCTCAACAGGGGCACGTTTCAGACAAGGCAATTGAATGATATAGCTGTTGTTGTCTTAATAATAATTTCATTAGTTTATAAACCAATTACATAACTTCATAGTTCAAGTGGGAACTAAGAAGTGATGAGGCTGCCAACTAAAAAGAAACAGCTGTTCTAAACAAATCGTGGCTTCAAAATCAAGCAAATCGATGCACTCCCAACGATTGTACTCCAATTTTTTTTTTGTGAGAATTTATTATTAACAACAGCTATATGTTATAATTGGTGCTTGATTAATCGGACATATATATATATATATTTGTTTAAGAAATAAAATTAATAGTTGTTATGGTGGTTGATATAAGATCCAAAAATTAGGTGATGAATGGGCTTTGACAATCCTATAGTTTTAAGTTGAAGGCAAATAAAATAGAAATGAAATAAGTCCATGCATTTGAACTTTTATGAACTTAATCCAAATAGACTCTCCATCATGCATGAAACCTTCCTTAGCTCTTTCAACAACCCTACTAATTTACTCCCAAACCATTATCAACAATATGTTTGAAAATTATACGGATCTCAAAATTCAATTCATTAAACAATTATTTTTTAATTATTATTAGTATTATATGATATTTCCTACTAGGAATGAGTGTTGCCACCTGTCACGAAGAAATTTGAGGGTAAAGAACAGATTTTGTTTACTTGAAAACATATTTGTTTAATCAATACGTTTTCTTTTTTCACTTTGAAAGCTTAACGGCAATTATAGTTTAAATATATTATCTTAATTGACTTTAATTTGGTAATATCATAATTGATATGGATTGAATTTTGACTTAATATTGACGTATTTGGTTTGATATAAAACATGAGATCAAAGTTGGAGTTTTATTATTCATATTTATAGAATGACATATCAAAACGTGAAAAAGTATTTAAAAAATTTAAAATTGTGTATCAAATTATTAAATTAGTTTATATAATACGGTATGAGATAAAATTGATAAATTGAAGAAATATTTTTCTTTTCTGTATCTTTATAATCCTACGGTGGTAAATGATTTCAAGATTATTGTGCATCAATAGTTGCTGAGACGACTGTCCCTCTGTTATTTTAACCCTAACCATGGAATTTTGATTCTTTTTAGTACGGGAAAAAGGGAAATGAAAAGCTTGATACATGCCTTATCAGGGAGAAGAACCCTACTCTATTTAAAAAAGAAAAAATAGTAGTTATAAATTAAAGATAGGGTACTTTTAACTATGCTAAGATACTTTGCCCAATTCAGTGCTCGATAAAGTGATTCCCCCCATAAAACTTCTTGCTTACCTTAATGACATGGAATATAATCATATCTTGCACATTTGTACTCTTACCTCAATTAATCATGTAGAATTTTGAATCATCTTCAGATTAGATTTGCTTACACCAAGTAATCCGAAAGTCATGAATCTTCTTTCCGAATCTAAAAGGTAAAATGTTGGTTGAGCACACGGCATCATCTTCATGACAGAAAGGTCACAGTAAAAGATTTTAATTTCGAAGAAAGCTGGTTTCGGTGGTTAAGGTCTTTTGATCGGAACTTTGATTACTTTTGTCATTTCCCAACTAAGACCAGCCAATTAAATAAAAGGAAATAAATTAGTTCCGCAAGTGGTTGGGAGGTTCATGTAACCTTGTCCAGCAGTCAAATTACAAGACATAAAGAAAAGGGGCTTCAAAAAGATACCACTCAATTTTCTAAGATTAAAATTTGGTGGTTGTGTAAAGTCCAAATCAAGTATCTTGAACCCATCAGTTAATAATAATAATAATATTATTAAATTGCTCATAATCATATTATTATATTGTTAGCACTGAATTAAATGTGCAAAATTCAATAAATGAGTTATTGTGTGATAAACACTTTTCTCATTTTTGGTCATGTTTAACATAATTTATAAGGACTGTGGAATTTGGCAGATTAATGGCATTTTTTCTAAGCAAAGGTAAATATTTTAACTTATATTTATGTCTTTAACAGGGTCCACATTAATGGGCTTTTTATCCTGTTAGTGAATTCTTACGTGCTCATACAGGAAACGGATGGGGCCCTATCCTCCCCAGAATGGGTCGGGTTGGGCCCATTTATGTCCCCTCGAAGTTTAAAACCACACGTTTTATCCTCTCCCGCAGCCCACAAAAAAAAAGACCTCTTTCGGAGGTCAAAACAAATGTTCCACCGGTTCCAATCTTGATTAGAGGATTATAAAGCGACACGTCATCATGTTGGTGTTGGCCTAGTTCGTTATCGGTCCGATAAACTTCTGTTGGATGATGATCCTACGGTTAGGCAAGTGGAATTGTTAAGTTTGTGGCTCACTCAATTGGATGAGCCTGCCAGGTCATCAGACGTTGCCCATATCCTGACTTCATGGTTCAAGTGGGGACCATGGGAAGAATTGTGGGACCCGATGTGGACGTTGGATGAAATCTAGTGGATCATAATCCCAGAATCAAATTGCTTTGTCCACCCATGAAAAAGCAAAGCCAAGTTGTTTCCTTCAAGCAAAGCCTCAAGGGTGACACCAAATTTCCATTCAAAGTGATTACAAATTTATTCATGAGCTTTTATATTGATTTATTCATCTCCCTATTGATTACAAATCTTTATGTTTAGCAAGGAAGAAATAAATTTAATTTATATCATAAGCTTTTATATTTAGATAATTATTATATAAATTATGTTCGATAATTTGATCATATATAAGTATCGTTTCGGTTCGATTCAAAACTATTATCATTAGGCATGAAAAACGAGTTTGTGAGCATAAATGTTCTGAAATTTTGTGTCCCCTGCTTTCTTTTTGCGTCAACTTTTCTACGGAAAGGAGTATGACATTAAGTTTTCTTTCCTTCGCATGAAATATTAACAATTGTGGATGTGGACAGGCAAATGCAAGTGGATGGAATCAAACAAATAAAATATAATAAGATAAAGTAAGGGAGGTGCAAAATTAACCAAGCTTATAAAATAATACTACGTTAAACGATCAATGGATTGAGTGAACAAAAGTTAGACCAAATTGGCAAGGAAATAATTTCCCAAAGTATATTAATGTTCCTTCTTTTGGTTTAGCACTTTTAACCTACCATACTTAGGGTCGGTGGTCCAACCAGATCAATACCCACTAATCCAAATGACCCATCAAAGTCTAATAACTTAGCTTAACATCCAATAGATTAATTTTTGGGTATTGCAGCCATTATTTTGCTGACTGATTTCCGGCTTTGAAAACTCATTTTGGCTTCCTGTTTGGATTAGTTCTAAAGAGCAGATTCAATGGTTTTGGTCCATTATTCCAATTTTCCATGAATTTAGAGCCAATCATGCATCCTTTAACTTCAATAAGTTTTGAAGCATGTCATCTATGATAATTTCTCTTGTATTTTATTGTTCTTTGCTTGCATGAGTCAATTAAAGAATGAAAAGTGATTACATCCAAGTCAGAAAACTATTTGATCCCGGGAGTTAGAGGGTCATATTTTCAATGATCAAGACGTGTGAGTCTAATGTTACTCTAATCTTAATGTCATAATCAAGTTGAATGGAAAAACTATAATAATTTAAACTCCTATTTACCTTAGAATCTTGCACTAAAATTAAAGACAAAAAAGAAAAGATGAAAATAAATGCTTCTTCTTTTTATCAAATTGCTAATCTGTTAAAACTTATCCAGAAGCATGGAATTGGACATTTGAAGCAGGCCGGCTGCAGTAGCGGTCAGTGGTTTCTGTTATCCATGAAAAGGTGTTAGGGGAACCTTTTGAGATGCTTATGGGAAATTGGAGTAGATGAGCAGAGAGGGTTGAGTACAGAAAAGAAAAAAAAAATCCAATAAGCAATAATTTGTAGAGAAGATTATCCCGAATGAATGATATAATCATCTGATAATGACATGGGATCTATTATAAATTTGGTTTGCTAATGAAGTTTTAACGAACAGATAAGTTACATGGTTTAAACATCATCATCAGCTTTTTTTGTCTTTGGATTTGGTTGCAGAATAAAGGCTAGATGTTCCTACTCCTAGTTAGTTATGGTTATAATCAGTACAGCTTTACTTGACATTAAAACTACTGCAACTTCATTTGTTCAACTACCTCCACCTGTTGAGTTTCTCAACAAAAAGAGAGAGAGAGACAGAGGAAAGTCCACAGCTATTTTGAGGCTTGTATTTGACAATTTGGCTATATTTTTATTACACTCCTTTCACCTAACACTTTTCTCAACCACAATGAATAATGTTTCTCTTTCTCATAGTTTCCCTTATCAGGGAAGTTGGCTCAGAGGCCCTTGTCCAACCCAACAAGCTTTTGATTGTTGAGGTTGGGACCAGACCCCAAGCCACCCAGGTTGTGGACTGTGCCACTTGGAACTGGTCGCAACCACCCTGGGTAATTGTTTCAACTCAATCTCTCCTGCCTTTCATATTCACCAAACTCTACCTGATTTCTCTCCATTTTGTGAAGTCTTGTTGCGTGAATGAGTAGAAGTCCGTTGGCAGGCAAACTCTTTGTGCTTGTTAAAGTTCCACAAAGTTCAAAGCTGCAGTGATGGCTGATGACCAACAAACTTTCAATGAATTTATCGGGCTCAAAAGGACAAATAAAATCGAGTCATGAGTTCCATCTGCACCTACACTGTGATTTTGAATAAGAAACTGAGATTCAAGAAAAGAAATGGTATAAAAAATTTATGGTACTTTGAACAATTGTAGTAGTAATTAATTAAGATGTGACAGTGACATAGGGATAGAATAATTGAAGAAGCATTTCCTAGACAAGCAAGTTAATTACTGCAACTAGTACAGTGCAACTCAAATCTCGAAGAGATGTCCACTGGTCTTCTCATAATTGTAATAATATACAAATAATTTCATGGGAAGGACGATTGCACAACACATGATCCTAAAACTTCAACTGAGGCTGAGGATGCAGGTTCTTCCTATATTAAATAGTTTTCTAATTTCTGGTTTCTCAAACTTTAGAAACAGATTCACAACCCTATCTCATCCAGTCGACTAGCCCTCACTCTAATTCAATTCCACCATAACTTCATCAAATTAACTAACGGAAGGCAGCAAGCTGTAAGTTGCCAATAAAAAATCATTCTTAATACATGAAAACTCCATTGCTGAATATCTCACATCAGCAGCCATCGTGGGTCCAAGTTCGACATCAAACATAAAAACAGCCTGTCATTGTTGTTAAGATGACAGATACCGCCGTTATATGGCATGGCCTTACACATTTCATGAACAATCCTAGCTTTAATGAAACTGCAGATACTTGTAGTTAAGGATAAGAAGGAAAAAAAGGCATGCTTTATCATTCCAAGTCATGCCCAAGAGTTTCCTTATCTCTTGGTTTATGATTTTATGAGCTTGACACAATTAATCTGCATGTGCACTTTGATATTACAGACATACCATATCCGAAACTCTTACTTGCGGCTGGCTCCACAGTCCATAGGAATGAATCATAATCCTTTACAACAGTCGAGGAATTAAAAGCTTTATTCTCTTCAAATATTCAGCATCCTCTGAGGCCAAAGCAGGGCCTCAAAAATGTGTCAGATCATATTTGTTTCTGATATATCATGGCAAAAAAAGGAAGAGGATAAGTTGATTGGATTAGAAGCGATCAATCAACTTCACACCTTAGATTGAGTGTAGCACCATAGACTTCGATATGGGTGTTATCGAAAATGTATTGTTTAATATGAAAATAACATGATATGAGAATAACACTAATGCAAATTAAGGATGATGTTTCACAGCTCACGGATGAGGAAGTCAACAGTCAAAATTATTGTCTCAGCGTGCTTGATTCTGCTTCCTAATGGCTTCCATTGTCACGTCTGGTCACGACTGCCAATTCACAATATAACAGTAGCCCAACGTAGGTTTTACTACGGATAATAGTTCTGTAAATTGATTGCGAATTAATTCAAATCTCAAACATTGAAAAAAGTAGGTAGGAAACTCTTTAAAAGCTTTTAATGCTTCACAAGTCCTGCAGCAGTAAACTTCAGGCACTGAATATTTATTAAATTACAAGTCTCGCTCCATTTCTGTACTTTTGGTAGGGAGGTACGAGTCCTTGAATGTCACCGGATTCAGATTTTTGGCACAGAGTGCTTGCATATTGTAGCCAAAAGTATATTTCCATAGATTATAAAAGCCTGGAGGTCCATCAATTCATGGCCTAATCTTTGTCAATCAAGGAACCTTTCTCTCATTGGTTCGATAGCAGTTTTTGGGATTTGGAATCAGCACATGATTAATTTCAAATGAGACAAAATCTTGATGGTGGGCATCCTTGTTGGGCTGACTTCTAACTTGAACTTGTTTCAGTCTTTCACATGGATAGATTTCTTGTAGTGGTGGGCTAGTTGTGACCATGATCTAGCCCAATAAACGCATTGGATAGTGTGGGTGTGGGCCAATTTTCTGGTTTCCCACTCATTGCAGATTGGACCTTAGTCCAACAAACAATTATAGGAGACTAAACAAAATTGACTTTAGCGTCCAAATGGCCCAATTCCCAACCCTGTCTTTTATTTTTCATTTTTTTATTCAAGAACAATAACCACTGCCATTGATCAGGTCAGAGCAATGTCTGTTTTGATTGCAATTCCGCTGAGCAAATTGCAAATACGAAAAAGATATGAATTCTAACTCCATATAAAATTTTCAAGTACAAAATTTTCAAATAACAACGGTCATACCAAGTTAGACAAATAGTCGAGATAAATTTATTAAAATAAATATTATTTTTTGAATATATATAAAATTACGATAATTACATATATTAATTTTTATAAATATTAGAAAATAGAAATTGATGTGCAACAGTGCAAGCCATAATTACACATTAAATTATTGTTGTGATAATATATATATATATATATATAATATGATGGAGGAGGGGAGTTCAATCTAGAAGTGCTTTTCAGGAGGGGGGGACCTGCGCGAGAAACAGAAACCGTGGAGGGGAATCTCTCAGTGATGGTTTTGCAGGGGTGTGTTGTAACATTTTAAAAGATATTAAAAATCTTGCCTAGCCTGTCATGTTTTTAACAGGAGGATATGTAAAACCATTGGTTTTTATAACTAGTGGATTGAACCATATATATATATATATATATATATATTGATCAAGTAAGTCAAAATCTGAAGACAATCTTGTATTTATAGAGGAAAAGAGTCTGGAAATCTTGACCGCAAATCCAAAATTTCTGGTCTGGCGTTGAAGGGTTTGTTTTGCCCATGAACAATTTGCAGCCACCATAACTTATCTAGACATGGGGCCGGGAGGAAGAGAGGGGATGGGATGAGATGGGATAGGATGGGATGGGACCTTGATTTTGGCATCGAGGAATAGTGTCATGTTGCCCTAAGGGCAATGGCCCCGTCAGATTTGCTAGCACCTCTTTGAAAACTACCCATGGTTGGACATACCCTCCGTTCCTGACACAATTGACGATAATTTTTCACCAAGTCTCCATCCATGTCTCCACCTCAAACAAATGTTACAGGAGTGATTAACAACCTGCCTACGTAGCCCCCTTCCTCATCGGATAAATTATATTTATATATATGCTCCTTTAAATTCTTCTTTTTTGAAAGCACATAATGGATATTGTTATCATCATGTTGTGATCCGTAGACAATCAAGTTTCCTATGTTCCCAATTGCCCCTTTAGGGCGCCTCTCTCTCTCTCTCTCTCTGTCTGTGCATGCTTCAGATAATAATACTGCGGATATTTTTGCTGTCATTTACAGCTGAAATGCCACCAAGAGCAAAATGCCTTAGGATGTGTTATGGATAAACAAAATTAATGTCCCAAAAATCAACTTAATCTATATTGTAGTATGTAAAGATGAAGCAAAAGTTTTTGGTGCTGACGTAGAGTACGGCATCCATGGTTGCATCATCTGTTGTGCTAAACCTACAATTATTTTCCATGTTATATAGTACCAATATCACAATATTGTTGAAATCAAAGCAAGAGGTAAACCTGGTGACAGTGCTGTACCACATGCCTGAAAAGATCAATGTAAAAGAGTACAAAATATTTTTTTGTAAATTCACAAGGAACAGTACGTCTATCTGAGAACTGAACTCAACCCCCGCCCAGTGAGACAACAATTTTACTTTGTAAAACAACAATTTTACTTTGTACTATTCATAGGGGACTTAAAACTTTTAACAAGATCCAGGTATAAAGAAATTAATCTTGAATGAACAAGTTCTTCACGTGCCCGGCTTAGATATTGGAGATGGCAGAGGAGTATTCGAGCTGGCACAGTGATACCCAAAATTGAAAAATAAAATGTAAAAGGGAATATTACCATACTGGTATCTCTTTTGAAACGAACAAAAGGATACTGGACACAACAACAGAGCTGGGAGAGTAACAAATGTTTTACAGACTACTACTGTTCTTTTAAGAAATCACTGCTTAGATAGATGTTGAGCACTAGCGATAGAGGTAAAACATAAGGAAAGAATCCAAATTCGTTAACATTCAAGAAAGTCAAAATCTTGTGTTGTGTTTTCAAGCAACGATAACTAATTCTCCTGTGTCTCATATGTAGCTTTTTAGCAAGAAGCTTTTTCCTTGTCTTGTTCCTTTCTTCGCTCAGCCTTTTTTTTTTATTATTATGTTTTCATACTTTTCTTTGGGAATTTCCCATGGTATATACAGCTATTTCCTTGTTCTTTTTCAACAATTTTCAATATATAGTAGTAGCCTATACAAAACAAGTTCTCTTTAGTTTAATTATAGTCTGCTTTCTCTTCTAATTTCAGGGATTCACATGATCGATTCTAACCAGCTGCTCATTTAAACGGTTCCTAGCTAAAAGGGGAAAAACCTATACATAGTTATTTAATGCAATGATAAGGAGATAGGAACATAAGTCACTGAAAGAAAATGTATGACAGAATAAAAAATGAGTGATGGCAAAGTTGTGGGGTGCTGCATTTGTCTCTTGCCTGCACCAGCATTCAATGGTTTTTGGCTAGAGTAAGGTGGTTAAGAATGGAGATGTTCCCATGAACAATTTATAGCCCATCCCTGATCTTCCACTATCATATATGCACCATTCTCCCGATATTCCTTATACCCTAATTAGAAAGATACTGCCATATCTGAAGCTCATATCATGTGATGCTCTTTATAGCACCTGACCAAGTGATGGATTATCATCTGTCTGCTTACAAGCTACTCTTGATGCTGTTATTCTATCTTTTTTTTTTCCTTTAATTTAACAAAGGGAATAAGGAAGCCACAAAGGGCTAAAATGAACCAAAATTCAGACATAATGGGTCACCAAGTTACTCAAGAAAAAGGATTACCTTCATCCTATGGTTCACCACAATGCAGTGTTTGATAAAGAATAGTAATACTGATCATTATAATTTCGTTAAGTGGGAGGATGAGTTATATGTGCATAAGAAAAAAATGAGTTTTTATGAATTATATGAGTAGAAAATCAGAATTAGGATCAAAGAGTTTTATAGTACTATATGATTTAAGGGGACTACAAGGAAGCATGATTTTGTGTGGCTACCATGAAATGAACTCTATCTTCATGCTTTTAAAAATTTCAACTAAGGGTTACAGCTAGTGGGTGGTAAAATTCCTGCAGGTAGGGTTTCTTTTTGAATAGGATCGAGCAGTAGCATTCCACACTCCTCCTTTTCCTTTGTCTTTTTAAATTGTTTGTTTGGGTGTCATATATGAACTCACGTGAACCTCTTATTGGCTCTCTTTCTCTCTCTGTTACTCTTTCTCATCATCTCTCCTTTAAAAGGGTTTTACCACTCGATGGCGTAGACCTTTTTCGCCTTTTCTCTATCATTCATCGCTTCCCGTCGTATCTCCCTAATCTCAAACATCCTCCTCCTTTACTGGCCAACAGCAAGTATCACTGTTGATCACTTGATTGCTGCATTCTCTCTCTCTCTGTAGCTGATCTCCTGATGACTTCTAGTAATTGCTATTCATCTCTTTATCCTTTTCCTATTGATCTTAACGAAGATGATCAACACCAACAGCACCAGCTTTTCAGCTTAAAACCTCAACCACCTTCTTTATCTTCTTCTTCTCTTACTTGTCCTATTCTCTTCAACCCAGCTGTTCAAGAGCAAGCAGGGGGTCATCAAAGGGAACCCCATCAGCTCTTCCAGTATCAAGAAGATCAGGTATGTAGACTTGTTTGATCTTCCGTAATCTTACTTCACGTTTCATGATTTTTTTTTTTTGTGATCATTTAGGGTTTTCGTTTCTTTTTCTTTTTTCTTTAGCCTTTTAGGGATAGATTGTTGATCACTTAAATAAATTTCTTAATTTCAGGCTAAAATATATGTTCCACAGGATGAACCGTTGGAGAGTGACAGTGGGCTCAACTTATCTTTACGCAAAAAAGAAGAAGGGAATGAAAATCATCAAATTGAGAATAGTTCTGCTAAGTGGATGTCTTCAAAGATGAGGATGATGAGGAAGATGATAAGCTCGGATCATGCAGATTTATCGAATAGCTCTACACGGAAATTGGTAGAGCAAAAGCAGCAGCCATCATCATCTCCAGATAACAGCAGCAACTCTTCTTACAACAATAACGACAACATCACAATTAGGGTTTGTGCTGATTGCAACACAACCAAGACTCCTCTTTGGAGGAGCGGACCTAGAGGTCCCAAGGTACTTAGTTTCCACTCGTTTTTCTGATCTATTACCCTCATGCTAAAATCTAAGTGAAGAGATGTTCTCAAAGAAAATAACTATCTTTTTTTTTCTTTTAATCTTTTGAGATGATTAACTTTTGTCCTTTTGGCTGCAGTCCCTTTGCAACGCCTGTGGAATTCGACAAAGAAAAGCAAGAAGAGCTATGGCTGCAGCGGCGGCTGCAAATGGCACTATTGTGGCAGCTCAGACAACGCCAACGATGAAGAGTAAGCTTCAAGATAAATCCAAGAGATCAAGTAATAGTGGTTGCGTTGCACAGTTAAAGAAAAAGTGCAAACATAATTCCCAATCTCAAGGTAGAAAGAAGCTTTGTTTTGAGGACTTGAGGACAATCTTGAGCAAGAACTCGGCTTTTCATCGAGTTTTCCCTCAGGATGAGAAGGAAGCCGCGATCCTGCTGATGGCCTTATCGTACGGACTTGTTCATGGTTGAAAATTTCTCAAGTAGCTAGCTAGACTAGCTTTATTGTTTTTCTCAGTTTGAGTAATGTTAGGGAGAGTGTACTGGCTTTGCTAGATCATAAATGTCCGAAGCCTGAGTTTGTATGAGTGACTGAGTGATGAATATTTAGACATAAATAAACAAAGAGATAAAGAATTGCATGGACATCTTTGAGTGTTTGAGGCTGGATTTCAACAAGGGTTGATAACCAAAATTTATGGATCTCTTGTTCATCAATATTATGTTTATCAACTTAATTAATTTGAACGTTTCTTTCTCTCTCTCTTACTTTTGTTTCTTTCTTTCATCTTTGCTTTTTGAGTATTCAACAAGGATGAACAGATAATTAAATTAATTAAGTTACTATTTATCATCAAATTTTCTTACAACAATTGTTCGAAGTTAGAAGGTCTAATCAACCTAATGTAAGCATGGATTGTGAATACATGTAAAGCTCTACCTATACGAGTCACGTGAACAACAATTTTCACAGCTGACACTTTTTCATTTATTTTAATTACTATAGTAATAATTAGGATAGTGTTGATTAAGATCGTGGGGTTCTGTACAAATTAGTACTCACTAATTGATTAGCAAAGGTTTTTTCAGACCTTTTTCTGATAATCATGATGGTGATATATGAATCAAAGTCTAGGGTTACAACTTTATTTTTTTATTATTTTGTTTTTCTTTTTCTGCGCATTCTGAAAGTCACCCTAGAAGATTGTACTTTTGTCTTAGACATTGTCTCCATTCAAGTCAGATCATAGCTTTTAAGAGGTAGGAGTACGTACAACAAAAACAACTGGATTTGTACCTGGGATTGGAGACTTTGATCTGCATTCGCTTCATGAGCAGTGAACAAGTTCACTGGGTGGGGCAGATTACTTGGAAAACTATAACTAGTTTTCTTCGGTGGGGTGGTGGAGCTTTACTTATGATGATGCAAGGTTTTCCATAGTTTTTTTTATCTTCAAGTGGATCGATAGTAATCTCAAAATGTAAGTGGCGCTGCATCAAATCTCTCGCCTAGATATAGGCCTAGATATAGGTGGAAGACTTGGTTTCAGCCTACACTGACCCCGCACCCGTTGCCAAATCTCCCCTCCTTCAACAATGCGCACCAATCTTACAGTTTAGTCTGTGGATTTGCATTAAATAGAATTGAGGTAAAAAGCCTGTGAATTTGTTTAATTCATTCAAATTATAATATAATTTGTTATTTTATATATTGACAATATCTCTTATAATATATATATATATATAATATTTTTAAAATTTACACTAAATTATATAGCAGTAAGTTGGGTTCCTTATTTAGCATTCCAAATTATTCGTTAATTAATGACAAGGATTAAAGAGATTGACACAATAATGAAGTCAAGATGACTAACTTAATTATAAAAAAGTTCTAAAATATTCAAAACATACTTTAACAATTCCTTAATTATACCCTTTGATGAGATACAAATGAAGGATGCTATGACAATAATCTAAAACATTTATCGAAGCTCACCTCATTAGTCTTAGAATTCAAAATTTACAAAAGTGACATATTCCCTCACTTATCCCAAGCCATAGCCTAAAGTTAATTATACTAGTACAAAATATAATAACATGTTAAAGTAGTTAATTAAGGTTACATATTTATCATTTTAGGAATTAACCACGAATTGTGTTGGATGGTGCAGCACTAATTTCAGAAAAAATACTAGCAATACTTAATTTGACATAAGGTTTAATTATATGAAACCAAATAGGCTTTATACCCATTTGATAGCATAGGAAGAAGGAATTATTTGAAGAGTTGTGTTTCAATATTTTTACTGATATCTGGTACTAGGTAGGTAATTTGTTTCATTATCAAAAGATAAATATAAAAAGAATAGGGTTTTTAAGGCGACTTTGGCTTTGTTCAATTTATGTGCAACTGGGGGAGCCAGTTGTAGACCGGAGGGACCACCGCCGTCTCTTTCCAAATGAAAAAAAAGGAAAGAAGAGAAAAGAAAACCTTTTACCTGTGTTTTGTAGGAAGACAAGAAGAAAAAAGAGGGAAATGGTTGAAAGAATAATTACTTTCTTTTCGTCATTTGCTTTTGGTTTGACACGTAAGAAATTGGAAAAGGCGAAGGAAAAGGTTGATTTATATTTTTTTTAAATCAAAACTTTTTCAAAAGTAACAAGAAAATACTCATTTAATTTAAATTAATAATTTTATTTTGGTATAATATTTAAAAAATTTTCTAATTAATTTAAAAAAATTTAAATAAAATTTTTTTATTACATTCAATTAAATATTTATATTTTTATTTTAAACTAAATAATTTTTTATAGATAATGGCTATTAGTGCTGATAAATGCTAATATGTCATAGTTGATAGTGACATCGCATGATGATATAGTATTTTCACTCTTTGTATAAGTGTCATTTGAATATAAAATAATAAGCGATATTTTGTCTGATGGTTATTAGTTAATTGTTAATAATAAAGATTTATTTAATTTAAAATAAAAATATAAAAGTTTGATTGAATTCAATAAGAAAATAATTTATTTAAATATTTTAAATAATTTAAAATTATTTAAAACATTATACCTTTATGTTTAATCATTTTTCACTTAGAAGATAGGAAAAATCACAGTTATGCAATGTAATCCAATAATAAGTATACCTCTTAATTACAAATAATTCCACATAGTCTTCACTAATTATGATTGATTAGCATAAAGATCATGTTTTGTGTTAAAAAAAAAGGAGAGATTTATTAGATGTTAAAAATAGTAACTTATAAGTGAGTATACTCGTGGCATATTAGATTGAAAAATAAAAAATTGAATTCAGATAATTTTTTTCTTAAATAAAAAGAATAATGGGATAGAACATACAGAATGGGCTTTGATGGGCCTATGTATATATATAAAGAGTCCAGTTGCTAGAAAGGCTGGAACTGGAAGGCCTAGGCCCAATACCTAGGCCTTTATCGTAGTCAAGGGTTGGACTTCTACTGTTCCGACACCTAACCAACAACGCTGACCGTGTAGAATCAGTTGATCAATGTTTACTTGCACAAGCAAACAGAGTTGAAGTGCAACGCAAGTTTGAAATTGGATTCCAGGATTAATAAACCCTCCAAAAACCCCACAAGAACAACAGAGAAACCCTTTGTTACTTCCAGGCTCATCAATCAACCCATCCCAAAAAAAAAAAAAAAGAAGAAGAAAATGGAACCTTCTCATTCTCAAATGGAAACCCCTCCTTTGTCTTCTAAGGAATCCCGCATTAACCGCTACAAGCCCATTTGGCGCATTCTCTTGATTTCCAATCTCGCTCTTGGAGGTATTTTTATTTTGGTTTTATATTCTTGAAATCTAATAGTATTAGTTTCTTAACAATGGGTTGACGTTCCTTTTGTAGCATTCCTCTTTTTTTCCTCGGTCGATTTAGGATGTGTTTGATATATTGACTAGGTGAAAGAGATTTTGTTAAATGATGTAGTGGAAGATTTATGCGAATGGGTTGATGAAACTTGTAAGGAAGGCTGTTATTATGATGTAGGTTAGAAGCGGAAAGATTTGATCTCTCATTAGTTTGTTGATGGAGCATTTCGTAGAATTAATGTTTTTGTTTTGGTCCTGATAGTGGGTTCTTCTTTAATATTACGTGTGACTTAATTGTTCTTTTGCTTTGTGCAACAAAGTTCCTGAAAGATTTTGTCAACAGGTCAATGCCGTTAGGAGCTTGAGCTTTTGACAAGTGCGCTTTGGTTTTTAGCTTGTGTGACATTTTTGGCTCTTTTCCTTAGTCATTGAGCACAATGTGATGCTCTAAATCAAAGAGAATGTGGGCATAAATAGTTGTTACTTCCTATGCGAGGTTGAAGGGATGCTCTATGAAGTGAGAGGGGCAAGTGATCTAGGTACTCTGTTGTTGTCGAAGCTTTTGCCTTGATGACATTTAATTTTAGTCACTGGTATTGTTCTTTCTGTTTGAGTAACGCCTATTAGTGTTAAACTTTTACAACTGGTCAATGGCAATTTTTTTGCAACTTTTTTTTTCTGTTGCTGTCCTTGCAGTAGAATTTTGTTTCAGAGAAACATTGAGTTTTCATTCTAAAATTAGTGTCTTTGTTATTATTCAAGAATAATTGTCATTTGGTTGCATTTATCATTCTTGAGGATTAGAATTCATGGAAGAATTGCATAATATTGATTTGCAGTGATAGTGATGATAAACCATGATCAATGAGCTTCGCGTTAACTAGTAGGCCTGGATCAACTGAATCTTCCACTCATGCACCATTTCATTTTTTGTTTGAAGGCCTATGAAGCAAAAGTATGATCTGAATTGGAAGGTTTATGGCTCTATTGTGGGACATAAAATTTGCTTAATTTTGAGTGCTCTTTTGGAATTAGCTGATATTCTTTCTCCCTGTTGCAGCTTACATGTTTGCAAAGGCAAGAAAGAAGAATTCAAGCATTGTGGATAACAAACCTGCTAAAATAGAGATGGAGCCGGACAAGAGTAAAACTGAAGCAGATGTTTCTTCTGCTCCATTGACACCTACCCCAGTTTATGAGGAACCACCAATCTTTCCGGTTGTTGCAACACCACCGAAGATATTGGAGCCTATACCTGAAGATCAGCAGCGTGAACTTTTTGAGTGGATATTGGAAGAGAAAAGAAAAGTCAAGCCTAAGGATCCTGAAGAAAGAAAAAGAATTGATGAAGAGAAGGCCATTCTCAAGCAGTTTATTCGTGCCAAATCTATGCCTAGAATTTGACTGGGGCCTCTCCTCCTATTGACAAATTGTTGTTGTAATGAAGAACAAGTCACTGTTAAGTGTGGTTTTGAAAAATCGCATACCAAAGATGGGCTTTTGGTTTTTGTTGCCCATCTCTTATGAGATTGGATATTAAGAACTTGTATTAGATTTAACTGCAGTACTCACTGGTCTAAGACATTCATCACGTCTGCTTCCTCCCAAACTAATTGAATCTTCTCGATTGGCAAAACAGCAAAAGAATTCAGTGTAGTCAATGTAATATACCAGTGAAAGTGTGTCTTGCTTTGATTAACAACATCACTTACCTATCAGAAACAAAAGGCAACAAAACTAAACGGAGAGGTAGTTACTTATTCTCCTTCTGCGAAGTTGCCTTAATAGGATGCCTACTTTGGGGTAAAGGGCCTGCAGGCAACTGCACCTAGTAGCTCTAAGTGAGACAAAAGATAGAGTTTGGCTTCCCACTCCCCCGGCTTTGAAGTGAGTAAATAAATAGTTTTGAAGTAGTGGGGTCCGTTATGTAACCTTTCCTTCAAGCCCAGCCACATATATATATTTCCATCCAGTACCACTTCTAAAACTCTCCCGGGTGCATCCATGCTTTTCTTTGAAGCCATCCTTCCAAACATCAAATTTGAAATAAAAATGCTAGTTTTAGTCACTGGTTAATCTCTTATCATCATCTCTATTTTTCTAGTCTCACTGCAAAGCTTTATCTCAAATGCCAGGAACCATCCAAGTTACAGGTACCAAGAACTGTTCTAACTGTAATTCAAAAAGGGCAGTTAAAGTTCATACTCATTTTTCAGTACTTTCTTATTTGATTCATTTCAGTTCTGGATTTCAATGGGCTTGACTCATCATCAACATCTTCAAAAACATCAATAAAAGGTAGTCAATCAACACTTTTTTTTGTCCTAATTTTCGTATCTTGAATGGCAATACATATACATACAAAGTGAGGAGAAAATCTAACTAAAGTTCCATCCTTTATATTGCAGTTTCCATGGGAAAAAGAGAGTACCAGACTTGGGACAAGGGAGACTTATCATTGTAGTGATTTTGAACACTGTATCGACTTCTGTATTTTTGCCTTCGGTTTTGCTCTGTTTTCAACTTCTGACTTTTGCTCTTGAATTCCAACATGTTTGCTGTGGCACAGTCCATTGACAACCCTTCGGGACAATTTGATTATAACCCTTCAAGATGCGGAGGGAAATCAAATTTCTCATACAGGTTTGCCCCTATTCGTTTTCCACGTTCATTGAAATATTGGGTTTCTTTCTAGTAGTAAGGCTGTTTGAAATAATGATGTTCTGGGGCAGGAGTTGAGACCAGATTGGTGGTTGAGAAAGGGGTTTGGGATGACATATTTTTCCTTGAAGGAGGCGGGCATGTACATATGAAGTTGCAGTTTGTCCTCAGTGAAGAAGAGCGCCAGAGAATCCGGACAATGGTATTGTTTCCTTTACTTTAATCCTTTTTCTTTCGATGCAATGAATTATATTTCTTCCTAGAGGACTTACAGAACTAATCCCCTGTTATAGCTGTAAATTAACCTAAAAATCAAATGCTTAATGTATAGTGTAAAAAAGGTAGAGCACTTACAAATGATCCTGGAAATGGAATCTATTTAGTCTCTTCAACGAATGACATGATCTTTTGTTCATATTTACATCTAAAAGTTATTTCGGATATTCTCATGATAAGTTACACTATAAACCAGTACTACCGAATGTATATTATATCCAATGAGTTGCATTACCTGTATGATCAATGACAAACCTATTGAATTTCCCTTTAAATTTCGTGATCTTCATAAACTTAGTCCTTTTCCTAGTATAATTAAGTTTCATTTTGATTTCATTTGCAGAGAGAATCCGCACTGAAGAAGAAACATGATGAGCTTTGCAATAGTGGTCATGGAAGTCCCATAAGTGCTTCTGTCAGTTGTAATGAAGTTTCAGGTTTGATCCTGCTTACTCAGCTTTCATTTTCCTTTTGCCCTGAAAATGGGGAAACATGAAAAGAAAAGAAAAACGAAACTTGCATGAGGCAAAAATGAATTGAATTAATTGGTGTTGCACATATCAAACTGTAAAAGGCTTTCTCTTGACGTATTGAGTGCTCTCTCTTCTCAAGGCTCAGATGAAAGTTTTTTCCAAAGTGGATTGGTACCCAGTGAAGCCAGTTTAGTGTCGGTCCGTTTCAATTTCTTCAAGGATGCCAAATTTGATATTGACAGCGGAGACAGAAGTGATTCTGTTGAGAAGCAAAAGAGCACAGTTAAGGATTACTCAGCACTGCAAACCTTTTCCTCTTGACTAACAGACCCTAAGTTTTCCTAATGCTCATTTCGTATGAATATTTAGAAGGACAGAGATGAAAAAGAAGCATATTCATCAGCCAAGTCCATGTCACAAGCAGCCAATGTCCATCTAACTGAATTATGTCCCCAGGATTCAGTTCCTTCAGAACTGGAGAAGGCTAATAACTCCAAGAAGCTGGGAGCAGCTGGGAAAGCCCATAGCAATGTAAGGAAAATGATAAGTGCGTTCGAGGGAGGTCTAAATCAGGTATATGGAGTATATTGCTTAAAATTCTCATTTGTTATTGCAACTTAGGCACATGATTAAGATTACTGGAACTTGGTCTGTGGCAGGAAATGAAACCTTCTATTAAACCACTGCCAAAAAAACCTCAGACAAGAAGCATTGGAGTGGACTCTTTTCTAGCAAATTCACATCTTAATGAAGTTGAGACAGAAAAGATCATACCACCGAAGGCAACTTTAGGAAGGATCAACACAAAAGAATTTGAACAAACCAATATATATTTTAGGGAAAAAGTACAGACAATTGGTTGTGTCAAACCTATATATGAGGCTGCATCATCTAAGGAAACTCAGCAGTTGAAGGAGTCAAATGCAGCATGTATTCAAACTGAAAGCAAAAATTTAGATTTGAAGAATAAATTTAAAGTTATACAGAAAGAAAGTGACGAGAAGGAAGAGAAGAAATATTCTGAAGATTTCAAGAGAGCATTAGAGAAAGCTGCATTCTCCCGCAGAATGCTTGACAGGCATTCAAAAGGCAACCAATCTTGGAACTTGTTTTCCAAAAAGCAGCATTCTAGCAGAAATTTAGTAGCAAAGGAGGGTGGGGATGAGATTTTCCTAAAGGATCCACAAGGAGCTGAAGGAAATTTAAATGAAAAATTGAAATCAGTGGCTATTTGGAGTGATGACCACTGTTCCATTGGAAGCTCTGGTCTCTGGATATTTCCAGGTGAAGCAAAATGCTTGTGCATAACAACTGGTGGCAAACAAATAATGGATCTAACGGGAGGTTTCTGGGATGAAACAAATACCCACCAAATAAAGTTGAGTGCTCGTGATCCAAAAAATGCAGGAGAGGTTTGTAAGATATCCCATATAGCCTTGAAGTTTCACTGATATTGGATTAATTAATTTTAATATTTTAGGCCTCTTTCCTTTTATCATGTTTGTACTATAATACAGCAGAAGAAAATTACTGGTGTTGGAATCAGCCATTAATTTGTGTTGGGTTTCTATTTCCATAAACTAGTAAAAAAACGAAAAAGATATTACTGCAAATTACTGTTTCTCTCTGTTAACTGCAATGATCTGTAGTTATTGTACATCATGGGAGCATGCTGATGCTTGGAAAAATAAGTAAGAAAATTTATTAATCCTTCTGCAGCATATAAAGATAAAAACATTCTTCAAAAGGGGAAGAAAAGCAAAACTAGGTTGAAATTTCAAAAGATAGTTCACTGGTCTTGGAATTGGACAGAGGAAATAAAATCACCAATGACACTACATTAACAAGCTAGCACAACCTATTTCAGAGCACCATTCTTAGCAATTGAAGATCTACACCATTCGTATAGTTACTAATTAGGAGCACTCAGGATAATATGATTGGAACTAGGAGTTTATATTGCCACATGTTAATCATGCATCTTGATGGAATAAAAGGCAGAAGGAACCATCGTATGAAGAGCTGACTTATTGCACACAGTGTCAAGCACTGTACTGAATTTAGAACTTAGACAGATGTTGCCAATTAGATAATTACTATATTTTTGGTCATATTCAGCGTATATAGGAACAGTTCAGAATGATGCTCAGTTAATGCCATATCCATGTTAGACTGTCATCTCCCTTGAGTGGACGTAATGCAAAGCTGAAACTTTCTAATGCATTTGTATTCTGATGGATTAAGAACACTAGTGTCATTTGAGGATACCTATATTAAGTTCTTGGTTTGGCAAAGAGCAGCCGGCTAATAAACTGGAAGTTGATCAGGGTGCAGCTGATTAAATATGTTCAAATTTGGTTGCACTGAATCTGTTTGCAGTTGATTCTACTATCATATAACCAAACCATTTTATTTGCCTATTATTTTCAGGTTAATACTGATGCTGGAACTGCTAATGAGGCGAATGGAGATGCGAAGACTTCTTCTCAAATGTTAAGACCAAAGCTCGAGAATTCCAGGGATCCTGAACACACCATAGGACCAGTTGGACAGGTTATATTTTTTTCTTTTACTATTGAAGCACCGAGATATATTTACCCTTGCTAGAAGTTATTAGAATCATCCTGGAGATCTTATGAACGGTGACATATTGCAAAACGTTTTTACTTTTCCTCGTGACTTTTATATGAATTTTACTCTTGGTGAGAGTTGTGTTAGTGACTCAAATAAAGCATGCCGGTAACCTTCAAAGTATAATATAAGCCTGTATGACACTCCTACCATGCTCAAATAACTACATATTCATTGCTACATTGTTGTCTCAAAAGTTTTAAGACTCGCGACATGATTTAACAATTGTTTACCATTGCTGGCCAAGATCTTAATGTGACAGAACAATCAACTTAGAAATCGATGCATTTGCAATGAACTGCAATTATCTAATATCAACTGAAATGACAATAGAATTCTAACTTCATGGAGTCGCTTAGAGTGTGAATTCCTTTAATATCTAGAATTTCATCAAAATTTGAATCATACTCAATGAATCCTCTTTCTGTTTCTATACTCTCTATTTTGTTGTCTAATACCCTTATGAATAGGGGATAGAAACAAGTTGTTGATGAGCTTCTTTCTGCAAAATGTCACAGCTAATTTCTCTTCTTGACCTCAGGTGATTAGGGCCATAATCATGGTGGGCTTTGCAACGCTGGTTCTCCTAACAGGAAAAAGGACGTACAGGTATCCATTTCTTTGTTGTTGAATTTCGTTCTATTTACCGGCATAGACTGTGCTCACCTTTCTTTACAAACTTTGCCTCCTTGACCCTTGTACAACCTCTGCAATTTTCTATTGAAATATGGTCTAAATTCTTGTTTCCTTGTTTTCCCAAAAGTTTTCCTCCACATACATTTCCATTATCCTCTGAAAGAAACACAAAGTTCAAGTCTATAACCCAAAACAAAACAAAGGTGAATAAGCTGTGTTATGCATAAGCTGATGTGCATTGCCTGTTATATGACCTTGCAGATAAGGTCAGCTGCTGACAGTTTGGAATTCTTTGGATCCTCTACATATGCAAAAGATTTGTTGACTTAATCCTCTTCCAGCATTACATATGTAAAGGAGAATGTTCCAATCATATTTATGTAACTCTATTATTTCCCTGCTGGGCCATGGCTTATGGCAGCTGTACTTGTAGGGGTCGACCTCACAACATCTGTAATGGTTCAAGCCTGGACCTGTGCAATTCACACTACCAAAATGAGTGGCACACAAAACACCAGTACAAAAGGAGATGTAAATTTGTTCCCATCTTTTCAATTCTTCAGATCTAATGTAAATATCACTTGTTGTAAATTAAAATGATTTATATAAGTAAATAATATTTACTCATTTTAATTAAGTATATTAGCCTTAACAAATGTATGATTATAGTAATAACATCAAAATAATTTTTGTTTCAAGCAAGTATTTAGCTAGATTCGCAGTACTTATTTAAGTAAGGGACCTATTTGCTAATATAGTAAAGTTTTTGGAACATTTTAAAAACACCCAAAAATAATCTTAATAGGCGAGAGTGAATAGAATCTTAAACCCTAGCGGCCACCAAAAAACCCTCTGTGTTTTCTTCTTCTCACTGCTACTCTGAATAAACCCACAAAAACCAAATGGCTCGCACCCTCAAAAACCCTAAAAAGGCAAAGAGAAAGAACAAGGTTCAATTGCAAAAACCAACTCTTAATCTATTCTTTAGAATTCAGCTTAAATTTGGGTTCTTTTATTAACACTAAAATTTGTTCTGTTATTGGTTTCGTAAAAAGGGCTCAAAGAAAGGAGATGGAGCATCAACATCTTCTTCAGTGCCGACGATTCAGCCAAGGGTTTGGCAACCAGGAGTCGACGAATTGGAGGAAGGAGAAGAGCTTCAGTGTGACTCTTCTGCTTATAATTCTCTTCACGCTTTTCACATTGGATGGCCTTGTTTGAGGTAATTTTTGAATTTTTTCCATTTTTTGGTGTTTGTTTGCCGAGAAAGTAATGGGAAAAGTGAGAGAAATTGGAAATGTTTATAGAATATGTAAAGTGGGATTTTGAAAAGTGATTACTTTGTATTTTATGTTTGTTTCGTCTTATTGGTTTTAACGTAGAAATTGGATTTTTTTGACAGCTTTGATATTGTTCGTGATACATTGGGTTCAGACAGGAAAGATTTTCCACATACAGTGTATTTTGTTGCAGGCACTCAGGTAAGCATCATTTCTTATTAATATTAAGTTTAGGTAAAAGTTTAGAGATCGATAGAGCAAAATTTTTCTTGTCTTAGTTACTCAGAGGAGATGGTCTATATTTTCGACTTTGTGTTATGTTCATTTGATCTCTTCTTGTCGTGTTACATAATGATACTCTTATTGATGTTCATGTTTATGATTCTGCAGGCTGAGAAAGCTTCTTGGAACTCTATTGGAGTGTTTAAAGTAAGTAATGTTTCAGGGAAAAGACGTGAACTAGTTCCTACCAAATCCATGGAGGATGATCCTGATATGGATGGTGAAAGTAGTGATAGTGAGGATAGGGAAGATGAGGAAGAAGGTGGATCTGGTGCACCAGTTTTGCAGGCAATTTCTTGTTTCCTTTGACGTTTCTAGTTATATCATCTCTGATGTTTATTATTTGATTTATATTTTTCCTTAATTTTTTTTCTTGTTTAAATTGCAGTTGCGAAAGGTAGCTCATCATGGATGTGTTAACCGTATACGTGCAATGACACAAAATCCTCACATATGTGCATCTTGGGCTGATAGTGGCCATGTTCAGGTCAGACTCCTAATCCAAAGATTTTGTTCAGTCTTAGCAATCTAAAATTTAATAATTAACTGATTGGCAAAAAAACTATCAAAATTGAGAAAAAGGAGAATTGTCTATAATGGAGAGAGAATTTTAGAGAACGGGAAAATGGATAATGAGGAGTAAATTCTGTTGATTTACAAGTAGTATGGAGAGAGAAAATTCACTATTTACCTTTCCATATCTTTTGCCTTCTTTCTTTTTTTTTTTCTTTTGTGGGGGGGTGGGGGGGGTGGGGTGTATTTATAATGCTTTTAAATTGTAATATAATGCATTTAATGATGGGAAACACTCGTATCTGTGCATACTAGGGACATGATCTTTTGCTTGCTTTGCTTATTTGATACAGCTTGTTGCAGGTGTGGGACTTCAGTTCTCATCTGAATGCTTTAGCAGAGTCAGAAACGGACGGTGTCCAGGGAGCTTCTTCAGTTTTTAATCAGGCTCCATTAGTTAACTTCCGTGGCCACAAAGATGAAGGCTATGCAATTGATTGGAGTCCTGTTGTCGCTGGAAGACTTGTTACGGGTATTGTTGAGTAACAATTGTGAAAAATTCTCATTTCACATCTAAGTAATCTTCAACTGTCATTTGCTTTATGGATTGAAGATTGTCTATGGTGAGTGTGATGTTTTTCATATTTTCTAGGGGACTGCAAGAATTGTATTCATTTGTGGGAGCCTACATCTGGTTCAACGTGGAATGTTGATGCTACTCCATTTGTTGGACATTCTGCAAGTGTAGAAGACCTACAAGTGTGTAATTTTGTCGTGAAGTAATGATTGAATCTTTTTGAAGTCTAAACTTGTGCTTAAACATTGTTTTGCACTATCTTATTTTAGTAACCATTTATCTTTTCAACTTTTAACTTGCAGTGGAGTCCAACTGAACCTCATGCATTTGTCTCCTGTTCTGTGGATGGGACTATTGCAATTTGGGATATCCGTTTAGGCAAGTCACCTGCAGCTTCTTTTAAGGCACATGATGCAGATGTGAATGTAATCTCATGGAACAGGTACTTCAGTTTTGATAGATTCAATTGCTCTTTTGTTTCAACTCTTTCCTTTGGATCATCAAACTTTTTGACTTTGTGCATCCTTGATTCTTTATTAGGCAGGCTAGTTGTATGTTAGCATCTGGAAGTGATGATGGAACATTTTCAATTCATGATTTTAGGTTGCTCAAGGTATGTCTACTAACCTTTGGTAGGGTGGTACTTGGTTTGATCAAAAAAGAAATCTGACTGTGGACTTATAATTGAGTAGGCTAAGTTTTGTTTATCTTAAATGTTATGTCATCCGGTTTTTGAAGATTTTTTCTAGATTCATTAGTGCTTCTTTTGTTTTCTGTTCTGCTCTTTTTATTATCTTAAGCTGCAATTAAAGTTTTTAAGCTTCGCTTTCTTGTTTCTATTTGAGAAGATTGGTTTCTAACAAACTCTACCCCAGCCTTCAACTATAATTTAGTGTTGCTAATACTGATGGTACTGATCTATTGTTTTGCGTGGGCAGGATGGAAATACAGTGGTAGCTCATTTCAAGTACCATAAATATCCTGTGACATCCATTGAGTGGAGCCCACATGAAGCCTCCACTTTGGCAGTTTCGTCAACTGATAATCAGTTAACGTGAGTACTTGTAAAGTGGTAGAATATGGAGGCTAACAAACTTGATAGATGAGATGCCAGGAGTAGGATATCGGACATTTGAAGATCTCTCTCACTCTGAATTTTGTTAATTGATTATTTTATTTTCTTTTGCTTCAATTTTCAGAATATGGGATCTTTCTTTAGAAAAGGATGAAGAAGAGGAAGCAGAGTTCAAAGCTCAAACAAGGGAGCAAGTTAATGCCCCAGAAGATTTACCTCCGCAACTTCTTTTTGTTCATCAGGTACTTAATCCCAGTATTGAATTGAAGATGCTTGCTGACTCTTATCTTTTAACACACTTTCCACTATGAACAGGGGCAGAAGGACTTGAAAGAACTTCACTGGCATGCTCAGATTCCTGGAATGATTGTGTCAACTGCGGCAGATGGTTTCAACATCCTAATGCCTTCAAATATACAGAGTACTCTCCCCTCCAATGGTTCTTGAAAAATGAATTGGTTCACTGCTTTAAGTATGAATCAGCAGCTGATTTGAAGCATACATCCGTACATGTGTGAATTATGGTGTAGCTTTTTCTGTTTCTTCCCTTGGTGCACCAGAGTAGAAAAATTGTTTGCTTCCAAAGTATTTTCGCTTTGGTCTTATTTACGACAGCTGCAGGCTGCTCGTGATATTTTATTGCCTTTCACAGTATCGTGTGTTAATGGAGAGTCTCAATGTTCGACGTTTTGATAAAGAAATACTGTAACTGCTTATAAGAAAGAATTTTGGCTAATCTATAATATGAGTTTTAATATATAGAGAAGAATTTATCTTATGACTTTCAATGTATGGAGACTAATTTAATGTATATTGACGAAACAAAGTTCAAAGTAGAGAATAACTGTGTACTTGAGAGAATTGAATTGAGCAAGCAGGCATAGCAAGTTAAACTAAGAACAGATAAATAAGATAGGAAAACGAAGCTCTTTATTGATGACTTAGGCAGATCGAAAAGAATCCGTAGGCACTGAAATTACATAGAACTCCATTTGGTTAATCCAACATAAACTCCAGGAAAATCAGGCTTGACCAGTGTAACTCTATATATTCTTTACATTAAATTTGCCTGCCTATCATCATCAAAAGTCAAAAGTTCAACAAAATTGTATGTTACCATTTCAGAGAGTTCTCTATGAGTTTACAGGCTTTCCATTTAATTTGGGGAATGGATCTTGCTTGCTTAAAACAACTACTTTGCTCTTGTGAGCAAAGTACCCTTTCACAAGATTTTTGTATATAAGAATGGTCATTATGCACTCAACCTGTAAAAATGGAACATCGAGCATGGTAAGTTCTCAAAACTAAATACAACTGCAGGGAAGAATGTAACGGAAAATAAGTACCTCATCCAAATCCATGTCCATCTCAAGCCATTTCAATGCTTTGACAATTACTTCCAACTTCAACTGGTGAGCTTTGCTAGGGTCCTTTTGCTTTTGGATGATGTAACTACAAGATAAGAATGTTACAATCAATATCTGAGCAAAAACTATTCAATAAAATAGCATATAGGGTCATTCAATGTAAGCTCTTACATTTTCTTCACCAATCTTTGGTAAACTTGGAGCTCTAGCTTCTCTAGAACAAGATATACGCCAGATCTCAAGAACCTGACAGATGGGGAGAAGTCAGACAAGTCTTAACAAGTTATTTTTGTCGAGAACAAAAACAGGAAGACAAACATACCGGTCTTCATGTTCTTGGAGAGCATGTCGAAGAAGTCGGAGATCACCCCTTTTTAGAGCTTGTACAACATTGCTGTACTGTGAATACAACCATTGCTAATTACTAATTTGATATGTAAGATCCAACAACAAAAGATTTTAAACTGAATTTGCAATATGCCCTTTCATTCCCTTTTAATAAAAAAATCACATCATAAATACATGTTCACAGGGAAAGAAGCATAAGCACAAAGCATCTTCTTGTGCATAAAGACTACATAGATGGAAAAGTAAGTAAACATAATAAAAAGATGTTGTACCTCAAGGAGGTTATACTTCTCTAGGAGCCAAGCGTTAGGTAAGATGCCTAATGAAAGCTTCACTGGGATCAAGTATTTTAATATCATCCTTCACAAACCGAAACAAATGATATAAGAATAAAAGAAATGCCAAAAACTTAAGACTTAACTTGTGATTCTCATGAAAAGTTTAATGCAGAAGTAAGTTTTACGTGAAACAACTGCGCTTGACACTGAAGCATTTATTTATCCAGACAATGTCAATATAGTATATTTTGTGTCATTTTCCAAACTCTAACATCAAAGTACTCCCACTCACTAAAACCCATTCTCCACATAGGTAATGCGTGGGACACATTGAAAATATAGCACTATGAATTGAGTACTTTCAACACTGAAAGGAGAATTTAACTTTATCAGCACCAAGATCTGATTAATTTTGATACTTCTAAGCCCACATTGAAATAAGAAATTAAACAACAAAATAAGGACATCAATGGGAACTAAAAAACTCATCAAAACAAGTGAGAAATACCAGTTGAAATGAAATAAAAGTTGCAGCATAAATGTTTAAGGCTGTTACATACAAACAGGAGAAATTTCAGCTACTGATTATTAAATGGCACAGATGATTTCAAATGATCAATACAGACAGTTTTCAATAGATCAGTTATTTTGGCTTCTCTAGAATCTCTACCATGCAGATGCAAGATATATACAAAAACCACAATCAGAGACAAACCTTATATTTGCTTCTCTGAGAGGGTTGCAATGTGTCAAGGCATATGATAACTTGTGGTCAGCCTGCCCAATTACAACAGTATACAGTACAAGAGTCAGCCCTTGTTGCATTGAATAATAATTTTGAAGTTTTTACATGCATAAATGGATGGGGAAATCAAATTCCATACGACGCAACTTATGTCATCCAAAGTTGACAGCATGAAACCAGATAAAACTAATAATGAGAAGATTGGATGCTAGTTATAAACTGGGTAAAGAAAACAACCACAAATAATGTTTATCTCAAAATGCAAAAAGCAAATCTTTCTCCACAGAATTTAGATTACTTACAGCAGGAAAATTTTCATTGAAAACTTCCAAACGCCCAGTATAATACATGTAAGTGACCTGGAAAAGAAGGCAGCATCCATCAAATAGTTGTATACATGAAGCCTACCCGAGGGGAAACATCTTTCAAACACAACTTACCTTGTCTCTTCTAGGAAATTCCTCAAAATCAAAAATACGAGCAGTTTCAATACTCCTTATGACACTTCGGCAGAGGTGAACTGTACCAAGCTGCAAAGTAAAAGTTAAAGTTCATAATATAGCACAGCCACCTACATCATTCTCAGTTTAAAATAGAAATATTTCAAACTGATGTTGAAACTGAAAATCATTTGCATTGCCTTTAGTTTGCGTGTTGGAGGAAGAAGAAATGATATCCTTGGCCAGAGGCATACAAAAAATCTTAAATGCTTCTTAACCTCTGAAACGCTTGGTTCTAACTATATCATCAAGTTACCAAAACCCAACTCATGATAAATATAAAACGTATAGGGTGAAAGTTTCTAGCAAAGCAGAAAGCGAAGTTAGAAGAAACATAAATATTACCTTGAAGTAGATTTTAAACAGCTGGCAAGTCACATATAATGCTCCGACACGTTTTGGGCCTTTTCCCTATAATCCACATGTCATAACCGACAGTTAGCAAATATTTCTATTACTTCAGCAAATGAAGTCTAAACAACTTGACAACAGGCCAATAACAAGTATTGGGAAGACAAAGAAACCTACAGCGAGAACACCAAATACTTTCATAAGGAATGAGCCAGCTCCCTTCAATTTCTCTGGGGACTTTCCATTAGAAGCCAACTCTCTATCAGCCTACAATTACAAGTTCCAATCTCAATATACATCAAAACAAAATTTTTCTTCAAAAAACGGAAACTACAAGGTTATGCCATCAATACCCTCTCTGCAAGAACCCGAATTTCATAAGCAATAACATACAATGCCTGCAATGCCCACGATGATTCCCAATTCCGAAACTCTTGAATAAAAGCACTGCCAAAACAACATTCTAACTATTACCACATTGCATACACATCTCTAATTAATAAAAATGACTACAAAAAGAATTATCTTAAAACCCAAATGAGGAGAAAGAAAGTTACTTTGCAAATTTTTCGAAGGCATGGTAGGCATCAACCAAGTTTCCAAGTCTATAGCTTTGCAGAGAACGAAAAAGTGGGGCCAAAATCTCACCAAACTGTGAAAACTTATCTGATTGCTTTATCAATCTATTAGCATCCTATCACCAAAAAAAACAAAAAGAAGTAAAATTTGACAAATTTGTTTTATTTATTAAACAACAGACGAGAATAAAGAGGCTGAGAGAGAGAGAGAGACCTGGAAGAAGTTGAGGGCATCAGCGAGGGAAAGGAGAGAGGGAGAGTTGGAGGAGAAGGAAAAGAGCTGAGCAAGGGAAGCTACATCTTGGTCTGAAACGGCGTCGGAGAACTTGTTTAGGTAATCTGTGATTCTTCTATGGGCTTCTCCCATGCTCGGATACGCCATTGCTCCCCTAAGTTTCGATTTTTATTGACTAATATATATTTTTCTAAACAAACTTTTAGTTTGATCAGCTGCTCTGCTACATCTATTGTAGTTTTCTGTTTCTATCGGGCTTTTACTGAAGAAACTAGGGAAGATTTTTCCTTGAGCTACCAGGATGAATTTGCCATTAAAACGACGGCGTTCTAAACTTGGGAATGTAGAACTTTACCAGGGTCGAAAATAATTGTATTAAGGACCCATAACACATCAGAGCCGAACAAGTGGAAAGGACCTTAATGGATATCGTCGGATCTTTCTCCGGGGACTGGAATATTCCAAATAAAAACGTTGAAGTGGAACAACTCTTGTTTTATCTTCAGCTGGACTCCATTGGTACGTTTCACCTTCCTGAACAAAGACTTGGTTAGGCGACTTGCTACCAACCATCGCTGAAACACCTCAAAATCTTACAGTTTACTCTACCAACTACCACTTTTCGTTGTGGCTTCTAGTCTTTTTGATCTCTCTTTTCTCTGTCTCTGAGGCCTCGAATTCACAGAAACTGTAGAAAAGGAAGAAGAAAGAAATGACGAGTTCTGATTCATTGAGTCAAACAAAGCCAATACCAATCCCCACCCAAGAAGAAGACCCTTCAAGCCAATCCACAGCTCTCCTTTCTTTCAACACTGATTCTTCTTTAGACCCTAAAGCTAAAGAATATCATTCAAAGCCCATTACCACCATCGTCTTTATTGCTTTAATACTCCTAACTTGCGTTGCGCTTTCTGCTGCCTTTGCCTTTGCTTTCCTCTTTTACTCTTCTCCCTCTTCATCATCTTCCTCTTCAGGTACAGTTCACAACTTGTCTCGCCCTCTGAAGAAACTGGAAAAACCAGTGGTTCTCTTGATTTCCTCTGATGGGTTTCGATTTGGGTACCAATATAAGACTCCAACGCCAAACATCCACCGTTTGATTGCTAATGGGACGGAAGCTGAGATGGGTTTGATTCCTGTTTTCCCTACTCTTACTTTTCCTAATCATTACTCCATCGTTACTGGCCTTTATCCTGCTTGCCATGGTATTATAAATAATTATTTTGTGGATCCTAACACTGGTGAGGTTTTCACTATGGCAAGTCACGAACCTAAATGGTGGTTAGGTGAACCACTCTGGGAGACCGTGGTCAATCATGGGTTAAAGGCTGCTACTTATTTCTGGCCTGGAAGTGAGGTAAAGAAAGGTTCTTGGAATTGCCCTGAAAAGTTCTGTATGGATTATAATGGTTCTGTTCCATTTGAGGACAGAGTTGATACCGTTTTAAGTTATTTTGATCTGCCTAGTAGTGAGATTCCTGCGTTTATGACATTGTATTTTGAGGATCCCGATCATCAGGGTCACCAAGTTGGACCTGATGATCCGGAGATTACTGAGGCTGTTGCCAGAATTGACCGTATGATTGGGAGGTTGATTGATGGTTTAGAAAAAAGAGGGGTTTTTGAGGATGTTACTATAATCATGGTTGGAGATCATGGGATGGTTGGTACATGTGATAAAAAGTTGATTTTTCTTGATGATTTGGCCCCTTGGATTGAAATTCCGAAGGAATGGGTTCAATCTTATAGTCCATTGCTTGCTATTCGTCCACCTCCCGGTTATGCACCATCGGATATTGTTGCAAAGATGACAGACGGATTGGAGTCTGGGAAAGTTGAGAATGGAAAATTTTTGAAGGTTTATCTTAAGGAGGAGCTACCTAGTCGGCTACATTATGCAGCAAGTGACCGAATTCCTCCAATAATAGGGCTGATTGAGGAGAGTTTTAAGGTAGAGCAGAAGAGAACTGGGAGAAAAGAGTGTGGAGGATCACATGGGTATGACAATGCAGTTTTCTCCATGAGGACCATTTTTATTGGTCATGGTCCTCAATTTGCGAGGGGGAAGAAGGTGCCATCTTTTGAGAATGTTCAGATATATAACTTGGTTACTTCAATTCTCAATATACCAGGTGCTCCAAATAATGGGTCATCATCATTTCCTGCGTCTATGCTTTTGCCTAGCCAATAATAATTGTTCCCTAAACATGTTAAGGATCTATCTGCTGAAGCAAGGGGTAAAAGTGGGCAGGATGACTATTGCAAAGCCACATGATCATCAGTTCATCTAGGCAGATGTTTGAGGGTACAAAAACGGTGAGACTGTGCAGTAAGTTAAGGCTATTAGTAAACTTGGGATCTCTTGAGATTGTTGAGATAATGCATTGTTGTATCTCTTCTCCTCAATTGCTCCAACTTTTCATGTATCTGAGCTGCACCTTATCATTTGAAAATCAATCCGTAATCCTATGCAGTGCTTTTATGATATTTTTAAGACAGAGTGAAAGTACATCGGGGAAAAGTACAAGGTTCTAGGATTGTCCTCTCTGCTTCTATTTCCTGCTTAGACAAAAGCCTAAGTTGCTCACTTAAGTTGTCTTTTTAAAGCGCTTACCTTGAATCTTGGAATACACAATTAAATTTAGAACAAACAATCTTTAAGCTACTTGTTGAAAGGGTTCAATTTCTGTTCTGTCTCTGCATGTCATATGTTGCTTTGACGATGAATTTAGTTGTGTGGAAGAAAGCTGTGCTGTATTGCTGGTGAAATGCTTGTTAATATCGTATCATGCTAGCTGCATCTTAGTTAATTGTTCTCTTGCCTGGATATAAAGTGTCAGGCTTCTTGACTTTTGATATTATTCTTACTTGCATCTACCAGTTTGGTTTTTGATATAAATTGAATCATGAGATGCTTGTAGCGAAACAGATTATAATCTCTTCTCTGTTACCCTACGCAGTTTATTCTCAGGTTAAGGCCAAATGTTTTTATGACTTGCTTCTTGACCCACTTGGTATTTTTGCAATTTAGGAGTACACATTCTGACATGGAAGTTGTCCACATTGGGTCTATTCTTAGGATTTTTCAATGGCAAAGGTTGGAATCATTGATTCGTTTGTAATGCACTTGGGCTATGCATAATGGTTTTTGATCAGTGTTTCTCTTTGCATGGTCATTGTTTACCCACGAATCCAGGATGCGTAAGTGGAATGGTTTACTTATAAACACTCTGGAGAGTTATGATCTATGCTCATATGGAAACCAATTATAATTGTAAACATGGAGGAAGAGTTATGATCTGTGCACAACTTTCCTCTAATTTCATCGTAAAACAATATTTGTTTCCCACGTCACGAAGACATTAACACTTGGATTTAAAGCAATGATGAGGAGTAGGTTTAGGGTTTAGAGTTTAGGGTTGCTTCAAGTCAAATTTATGTAGGGTCTTCTTGGAAGTTACTATAAAACAAAAGCAAATAACCAAAACACATAAGAAAAGAACAAAATAATATCTGATCAAAATGAGTGTATGCTTAACATATATAATAAGACCAATTTGAGGATAACTATTTCATATATGTGTACTTATACAAACAAAAGGTTACATTTGAATGCCAATTCTCTCTCCCAAACTCTCTTCTACGCAGTACATCAAATGAGTTTCTGTTCTATAGAATTTGAGATCAAAGAATGCATTGCTTAAAACCACACTGGGATCTCTGAAACAGATATTGGGATGTTTAAAGCACCCTGAAAGCCAAGCAGAGGATGAAGAATGAAATGAGGTTGCAGACCGTTGGAAAGCCACCTATGCCTCTGTACTGGTGGTCCAAAATCACAGGTGAAGAATGTCAAAAAAGATTACGAGAAATAAGGAATATAAAATAAAATAAGTAAAAACAGTAAAAAGAAGTCTAAGACGTGGTATCACTGTCTTAAGGATAATTTTCGCTCCTTCAGAGTATGAAACTCGATGTAAAAAGACTATAGCAGTTATCTTATAGGATTCAATAAACCCTTACTTAGTAATTTGCACAAATTATTAAGAGATGAGAAGAACAGCAAAAACAGAGAAAGAATCCAGCTATCAAAAAAAGGAGGCGAAAAAGATAAGCAAAGAAAGCTTAGAAGATGAAAGGCTTTTGTGTGTGTTGAGAATGAAGGTGTGAGGCTATATTTATAAGTATGGAGTGAGGTGAACGTTGAATTAAATTAGGGAGTTAAGAAAAAAGACTCATAAAGTTAAAGAGCAAAGAAAGCTTAGAAAATGAAAGGTTTTGGTGTGTGTTAAAAATGAAGGTGTGAGGCTATATTTATAAATATAGAGTGAAGTGAATATTGCACCAAATAAGGTGAACGTTGAACCAAGAGTTTACAAAAAAACTCAAGAAGTTTGAGAAAAACCTAATCAGTTTGTCAAAGTTAGAGAAAAACCTGATCAGCTTGTCAGGTAATACCAATGTACCAAAAAGAAAGCTTAGACGATGAAAGGCTTTGGTGTGTGTTGAGAGTGAAGGTGTGAGGTTGCATTTGTAGGCGAGTGAGGTGAATGTTGCACCAAATAAGGTGAACATTAAACCAGATTAGAGAGTTGAGAAAAACATTCAGGAAGTTTGATAGCAAAAAATGTTTAGAAGATGAAAGGCTTTGGTGTGTGTTGAAAGTGAAGGTATGAGGTTGTATTTATAGATATGGACTGAGGTAAGCGCTACATCAAATAAAGTAAACATTGAACCAAGAGTTGAGAAAAAGACTCAAGAAGTTAGAGAAAAACTTAATTAGCTTATCAGGTAATGCCAAAGTACAAAAATTCACTTGAACACAGTCGATGTGTATAGTCATGCTCAGGGAACCAAGAGTTGAGAAACAAACTCAAGAAGTTAGAGAAAAACCTGATCAGCTTGTTAGGTAATACCAAGGTACAAAAATTCACTTGAGCACAACCCATGTGTTTATTCGCAGGTGAAAACTTAGAAGATGAAAAGCTTTGATGTGTGTTGAGAGTGAAAGTGTGAGGTTGTATTTATAGACATAGAGTGAGGTGAGCGTTGTACCAAATAAGGTGAACATTGAACCAAGAGTTGATAAAAAGACTCAAGAAATTAGAGAAAAACCTGATCAGCTTGTCAGGTAATGTCAAGGTATAAAAATTCACTTAAACACAACGCACATGTATATTCGCGCGTAGGGAACCAAAAGTTGAGAATAAAACTCAAGAAATTAGAAAAAAAACCTGATCAACTTGTCAGGTAATACCAAGATATAAAAATTCACTTGAGTACAATACATGTGTATATTCACGTGCAGTCATACACAAAGAAAAATCTAAAATTTCTTAAAATCATGTTTAATCTTATGTGCACGCAAACCCATTTTATTTTTTTTACTTACAATAAACTCATAATGTATTGTTAAATATAAAATATTTACTTTTCATATATCTTAATAATGTAAAATATTTAAATTTTATAAAATATGCTATTTTTTAACAAAGAAGACAAATAGCTGCTTAGTTGTGTGATGTTTTCTTGGTTTTTTCATTACCATGTAAACCTTTTTTACACTAAACAGGCAAAATTCGACACGAATCGACAGATACCTACTTTCCAGCAAAGCTGAAGTTGTTGACCGGTTTACACAAACTTCCGAGTCCCGCCATCCACCAGCACCTACGAGAGTAAAAACCCAGACCATATATTTTATTTTGTCACGTTTTTTTTAATAAAATAATTATTGAGATTCTGAAATGAAATCCAACCTCACAAAATGTGAATCTTTCCGGAATCTTCCTTAGAAAAGTAGTGCTCCACGCGTTTTTGCAAGTTACACACTAATTTCGTCGAAGGATGCGACCTGGATATTTTTGGATATGTCCATTTCAGGTTTAAGAGAGAGTAAAATTGGAAACGTTGTTGGTTTATTACTTTTCCTTCTTTTCTCAAATGCAACTTTGGAGGTTTCTGAAGGAGAAAGAAACAACTTTACCTCATCAAATTTGATAGGTTGGACGGGCATCCCTTGGCAGTTTCTGTTCGTTCAGTCTGAAATTCCATTCTACCATTGCCCTTTAAAACCTTGAAAGTTCTTGTTCTCCTTCCACAAATTGCAGTTAGTACTTTGAACTAAATATTGGTCGGACTAGGATGAAGAGAAATACCAATTGTCGAGAACCTTTAGCTTAATTTCTCTTTTTAAATTAAAAATAACTCAAGTGGGAGTTGGGTTAACCGGCCGACCGATCAAAGATTCTGAAGGAAGCCAAAACCAACGAAATTACCAAGTAACTGTAACTAGAGTACATGTGGAAGCATCTTCATCGTACGATGTTTGTTCAAAGTTCACATTTCTTTCCCATAAACTTAAACATACAGAGCAGAAACTAACAACAGACAGAGGGTGTCTTTCTCTTTGCCTTTTCGTGTATGACAGTTTAACCTTCTCTGTCTGTACACCAACCCTTATTTGCCCTTTTCACCTATATAATTATATGCCAAGGTATCATATTTAACTACTTACATAACTTCTTGGCCCCAAAAATAAAAACTGCTTGCATAACTTACATAACTTACATATCAGTTCTTTCTTTCTTTCTTTCTCAGTCTCTCTCTTCTTTCTTTCAATCGTAAGAATCTCTAGGCTAGATGGCAGATGTGGTTAGATTATCAGCATCATCGTTTCATTCTTCTTCTTCTTCGTTGCTTACCTCCTTTGCATCCACCTTGAACTCTCGACAACCGGGTCTGCCACCCAATTTTAATTTAGATAGGAAAAGTTGTTCTCTTCCTTTGTCTTCTTCTTCCGTTGCCGGCCTTTCTCGCCTTCCTTTGACTTCGAGAAAGCAATTGCTGTCTTTCAAGGTAATGGAGCTGTGCCTTTTGTTCTTTTTTTTTTTTTTAAATTTTATTTCCACTCATTAGTCAAATTATGAGGACCCTTTTGTTTAATTTGTTTGTTTATGCAGTTTAGTGCGAAAATTAGGAGGATGATGCTCAGTTTCATTTGAATTTTGCATTTTTACTATGAGAACCTGTTTGTTTTAAATCTATTATTGGCCATAGAATTTTAATTTGGGGTAGGAGCTTATTTTATTTACATTTTCTTGCTTGAGAATACCCTGCTCTTTTCAGTTTAATGACTTTTTGCTAGTTTAATGACTTTCATTGCCTATTATAGCAATAGATTTACAAACTCTCTAGCCCTCTGACTACAATTTTCATCTTAGGGCTTGTGTCAGGAGTTCCTTCACTTTCTTACATGATTTGTTTGAATCTAGTCTCGACTGGGTCAAGAAGTTGAGTTTTGTCTATCTACATGGTTTGCATATTGCCTTTTCATTCTTATAAAGCCATGAAACCGCAGAGAAATATTGCGAGCACAGTTTCTGACAAAATTTTAAACTCCCTCCTTTAGCTTACCAGGTTTCTTATAGGCGTGCTTAAGATTTACTTAAGGATTTATCATCCACTTGTTGCTCGTACACCAGGTTTTTGTGGGTAACTTAGTTGGGAATTTTCTAAATTCTTTTCATCATTCCTGTGTAATTTTATTACTATTTGACAGTTCTTCCTTTACAAGAATATAAGTTTTGGGATGATGATATTTTCTGCTGGATTAACTGGGTAGCAAGAATCAATAGCTACCTTTATTGGGGTTAAGCATGTTGAATTCTTGATAGTATATTGCCCCACTTATTCCAAAATTACATGCTGAAATCTTGTGTCTCAGAGCTTGCAATATTGCTAGACAGCTACACTTGATTTGGACTTCTTATCATCACTTACGGTTGACAGCATTCTCACTTATTAATTGTTATTATAAATTGCATGAAATTGAATCATGTTACTTGGGCCATTTGTGTCAGCCTTATTGTTAATTGAGTATGAAATGTTTTCCTGCAATGCACTTTACCTCAATTTCCCAATACTATTAGCAGAAACTATTGATTAGGTCTTATATATGAGATTGAGATCCATTAACCAAGTTCTTTTGTTGCAGGTGCATGCAACTATCACCAAAACGAACCAGCCAAAATGGTGGGAAAAGAATGCCGGACCAAATATGCTTGACATTCATTCTACTGAAGAATTTTTGAGTGCCTTAAGTGAAGCTGGAGATCGATTAGTTATTGTTGAATTTTATGGAACTTGGTGTGCTTCTTGCAGAGCTTTATTTCCCAAGGTAACTCGTGTGTTTCTTGACCAGTATTTCATGTTTCCATGATATTTCCAAGCTCAAAATCAACTTTTTGTGTTGGCAAAATTATGCCCTTGTTTAGTTATGTATGATTTCTGCATTGGAGAACCTTTAAGTATTTCTCAATTGAATACAACATTATTGTTAGTCAATACATCGTAAAGATAAACAATGACTACATTATATAATCCAAGGACGACTAAGTAGATCTTATTTATGCTGAGTTTCACTTAGTCTTGGCTATTTATATAAATTTTGACATTTGTTAAAGTGCTCTACATGATATTGTGGATGCTTGTTCTCCTTGTTCTCCTGGGATAGCAAGGGCCCTCCTTTGTCAGGAAATATTGGCACTGAAAATCTTTCTTTGAAAAACGAAATATACATTTGGAAAGGTTACCTTAAGCAGCATAAAGCCTTCGATGAACTCATAGTGTTTTACTGTAAGAGATCCGCCAAAAATGACAGATCTTCAAATTAAATAACTGGAATAGTGTGTGTATGTGTGGTGGGGGGAGGGGTGCTTTCCAAATGGTTTTTCCAGCAACTACTGCTTGTTAGGACAAATATATTAATTCATTTCCATGTAAATCATCAAAGTGATGCTTGCACCACCTACTCATCTTGCTTGACAGAGCAAAATTTTATCGAGTCCATTGCTTACACCCAGTCAAGAAGTCATCCACTAGCAATTTCTCAAATCAGGCTAGATGTGCTCTTTAAATATTTAGTACCTGAGGCTTTTTACCTTTTTCATCTTTTGTAAAGTAGCTGATATTGTTTCTGAACTGTGTTGATTTTTTCTGATGTTGCTTTGAAATGATTCTGGCAGCTCTGCAGGACAGCGCAAGAACATCCTGAAATTTTATTCTTAAAAGTCAATTTTGACGAGAACAAGCCTATGTGTAAAAGATTGAATGTTAAGGTGCTTCCTTATTTCCACTTTTACCGTGGAGCCCATGGACAACTGGAATCATTTTCATGTTCGCTTGCCAAGGTGAGCATTTTTATCCTCTATGAGCCCTTGGATATATTTGCACTTGTTAAGACATAAGTTGATCCGATTAGTTAATTGTTCTCCATCTGGCTGCTGGGAAATGGATAAAGTAAAAACTTCAGTCGTAAAAGAACCGTATGAACATGCACTCCCCTTGAAGGAAAGGTTGAGGCATCAAATTCTGGTTCTAGAATACCTTGCTTGCTCAACTATAGTTTGACATTAGAAATCATGTCTTTCAGCACTTCATAACTGGATTGGAACACTCGTTGGAGGTTCAATGGTTTTTTCACTTTCCATTTTGGTGGTGGTTTTTGTTGAGAAATTGATAAGAGAAATGTATGAAGTGGATGCATGACATCGAGAAGATTCATTATCAAAAGACTCTTAGGTGCATATTTAGTCTTTGCAACTTGCATGTATAGGTGATCAATTTTCTTATGCAACTATATCACTTACAGAGAAGGTTCAATATAAAATTGTTAGTAGCTTAAACCTCACTGCCTTAACTACATCTGATGCTTTTCCAATATCATCTGCAGTTTCAAAAGATAAAGGATGCTATCCAAATGCACAGCCAATCGCATTTCAACGTTGGTCCACCTAAGGGACTTGGAGACCTGAATCTTGAATCTGTATCTGCTCCGATTGAAAAGCCGGCTGTGCCAACTTAAACACAGGATTCATTATAAAGCTTGTGAACACCTGTGCATTGCCATGTATATTGCACACCAAAGTGGACTCCCATCTTGAGCTTATCTAAGATTACTGTATATTGTCATTTTTCTCTGTAGAAGAATACTAAATAGAAATTCTTAGCTTGCTGCATTTTTTTCATTCTTATTCTGCCCGTGATATTTGTAACCTCGAAACTCAATTAGAAATCAAATTGATTTTGTTGCACCTTGATTGCTAATAATATTTCTGCAATGATTCAGGTTCAAGCTCCATTGAAGTAATAATTTTTTAGATTTAAATCACGTGGTCTAAGTTGTTAGCAATGATTGATTTAAAATTTATATAAATCTTAACAATTACGTTCATATTAATAAATGAGGGGATATTACAGTTTTTGATATAATATTTGATAAGATCTAAGTGTAATGTTTAAGCATTTATTAATATTACAAACAAAAGAAGATATAAACATGTCAAGGTAGATGGTAAGATTGATCTCGAGGTAGATAGAAATTGTGATTTTATCTTAAATTTTATCACTCGGTCTGAAAAGAAAGTTCCAGCACGACACTAAAACTATTATAAATTTTAATGCTGTTAAAAGCGTATCAATGGAAAGTCATAGACCGGCTTGGAAGCTAGTTTCCACTTTCGGGGAGATTTTGGGTATTTCAGCACTCAATTCCCTATCACAAGAACCCACTATAGCTCACGCGCCGCCGGAAGCAAGTGGGTTTCGACACGATCTTCAACTGGATTCAGACGTCTGATGAAGATGAACTGTGAGGAAAAGTAAAGTGGAGGTGGGAAAAAAAAATGGCGAGCTATCTCTGGAGAAAGTATGCAGACTATGTTTACACCAAATGGGAAAGAACGCTTCTTTGGGACATGTTAGAGCCCTACAGAAGACCCAAATCTTTTACGCCTCTCGTTACTATTTATATTGCAGCTTTCTACACTGGCGTCATTGGCTCCGCCATTACTGAGCAACTCTACAAGGTATTTCCTTTCTACCATTTTCCTGGGTTTTTTTTTTCCAATAGTTATGGTAGCTATCTCTTTAGTCAAACCAAAGAGTTTACTTCTTTTTGGATGAAAACTTGAAAGGATTGGATGAGTTTATAACGATAGCAGAAAAGCACAAAAATGAGTGCCTTCTTTACTTGGATTTGGAGTTCATATATGTAAACGGGAAAATACAATAGGAAATTGTAAAATAAATGTTAAAACTTATAGGATATGGCTTGAAGTTCTTCCTAAAGTATCTGTGGCTCAATTGTTAGGTTTAGGCCTCTTTTGGATATTTGGCAATTGTTTCAGCAAGTTACTAATAGCTCAGTGATTCAAAATCCATAGCGAATTACATGGAAATGCTCTCAATCAATGATCAATCCTGGTCTATATAAAGCTTTGCCATAACATTCTATCTTAATCTGTTAGGAGTTTGCATATGTTGTTTTCTTGAAATTTATAATTATCTTCTTCATACTTCCCTAATCCCTATAACCTTTTATATCTAATCACGCTCCCTTTTTTTTATGTTCGAGTTTTAAGTGGGCTCATACAGATGATTGAAGAGAGTCATGAATTTTCCTTTAAGACAAATCAAGTGCATATAAACGTTTATGTTTTGTTTTCAACTCTCTGAACATAGTCAACATATTCATCAAATTTATGATTGAGGAGTGCAGCAAATGTTTCATAATTGTATTTCATCTCATTTTTCTTGTTATCAGTTATCTCAAGTCCAAACAACTAAAAGGAATAAATCTGTTTTTTGTATCACCTTGTTTTCTATATTTTCTTTCTTTTCATTTATTATCTGACTTAAGTCGCCAAGCATATTGGAAATGCTCTTGGAAACCCATGTTGTAATCAATGGTCATTTAGGAATTGCAATCTTCAAAGATCTATTAAGAATTGCAATCTTTGTTATTGATCAGGAAAAGTACTGGGAAGATCACCCTGGGGAAGCAGTGCCACTCATGAAGCCAAAATTTTATGGCGGGCCCTGGAAGGTGCTCAAAGGTGATGTCCTGCCACCTAATCAGTGAAAGCCAGAAGATCCGGTCTAAGAGCTATTGTGTCATTCCTTCTATTTTACTCTGTTCCTGTATAAAGGTTACAGATTTTGTAGTGTTTAGCTTTAAGCTGTGGTGATGATGTTTGTCAATGACCAGTTGAGATAGAAGATTGTTTAGTTCTTAATTATTTCTAGTATCAGATCTCCATGTGAGATGAGAGACCACTTCTTAAAATCATAAATCATATATTATCTGTTTTTCATCTAACTAATATCCTTATTCTTGAAATGATATTCAGGCTTTCTTTTCCTTGTGTTTGTTATTCATGTTTTATGCCTCTGGTTAAAGGGGCGCGCTATCCATCATGGTGCATGCTTCCTCACAAATTTGTAATTGGAAGAAAGTAATATGTTGTCACTTGAACTTGCTCTTTAAGATGTTCTTCATTGGCATGGAACAAGGTATGCAAAGTGGTTGTTCCCTTTAATATTTTGTTTTGGCTAGGAATGGAACCCACTGCTTCTGTGCAGCACCAATCCACCTAAAGGCAATTAACAAGATCCAAACTAGATGCCAACACAGCTGAAATTATGGCGATTAGGAAGGCACTCCAAATGGTGGCAGCCTGTAGATGGTGTAGTACCGATGAAGTTATTATAGAAAGTGACTTGGAAAATGCAGTGAAGTGGGCAAAGGATCTGCCCGCTGAAGCTTGGAGAATTAGAGGCATTTTAAGGTAGATGGAGCTCTATAAAACTAAACTCAAAGCCTGCAATTCAGGTAAATTCCTAGGTCTGCAAATGGTGTTGCAGACTCCCCGGCTAAAGCTGGGGTGCTGAGATTGGAAGATTTCTTGTGGGCACTTAATGATGCTGTGGATGATATTTAATTGTTGCATGCTGATGGCGTCTTTTATTTTGTTTGTTGATTATGTAGATGATTGCATTCTGGTAGCCCAATTATCATGCTTCTTGATTTTGCGGATGGACCATGCTAATGGTCCTGACTTCCTTTTTGGGGTTGTTGATATGTGTTGTGCCCTGGGGTATATATTTGCTGGTTCTTTTTGTTTATCTTGCTGCTGCAGGTAACTTTTGTGTACAATGGATACGAGGCTTTTATATTGTCATGATGTACTTAATCTTTGGATATGAACGTACGAAGGTCATGCTAACCTCCTGTTTGTGGGGGATGTATAGAATTGGTTGGGGATCTAAAGATTGAGTTAAGCACTGCAGAGGTGTTTGATGTTCTGCAGTTTTTGTAAGACTGATCAGATGGTGGAACTGCTCCTTTGGTTCTTTTACAATTGTGTATACTGTTCAGCTCTTCAAGAAAAAAAAACAAGATTTCAAACTTATTACAGACAACTTGATCTATCCTCTTTCTAAACGCTTAGCTGATACGTGTTAACTTGAGCCACAAAATGAAGAATGAAACCCGCCTAGATGTTATGTTTAGCTCACCTCAAGTTTAGCAAATTATGTAGTGCAGGTTCTTCTCCTCCTCTGTAGGGATTGGCTTTCTCTCTCTCTCCCCCTTGGCATTAGCCACTAGCTCTGTGCAGATCAAATTAGAAAATGACAACATATGGAACTATTCCAGCAGAGTCACCACCATCATCAAACTTCATTTCCCGTGCAAGAGAACAGATCCGATCAGGCCTTGGCAGGCGACGGCAATGGAAAGAGATGGTCAAGATCCAAGCTATAAACCTCCCCTCCAATTTTAACGACTCCATACAAAGAATCCAAACCAATGCGGCATTTTTTAGGATGAACTATGCCATCATCATATTGTTTCTTCTCTTCCTCACCTTGCTCTGGCACCCTATCTCACTAATTGTCCTCATTATCATGATGGTCGCATGGTTGTTCCTTTATTTTTTACGAGACGACCCCGTATCAATAAAGGGCTTTGTGATTGATGATCGCATAGTGATGACTGGTCTGTTGTTGGTTACGATTGCCATGCTTTTCCTAACAGATGTGACAGACAATATCATAATTGGCCTTTCTGTTGGATTAGCCGTTGTTTTGGTCCATGGAGTATTCAGAAGTACTGTTGATTTGTTCTTTGTGGATGACGAAGAAGTGAATAGATCGCCAGTTTTGATGCGCCGTGCAGAAGAAGCGGTGCCTCTGCCATTAAAGAATGCAGCCTCCTCTTCTTATTCTGTTTCTTAGTGTTCTCTTGAATGCTTGGGATGATGTTGTTCAATTTAGAATATATGAATTAGGGAAGTAAGAGATTCTTTGCTGTTTTAAGTTTTGTGTGTATAGACTATACTACATATAATGTGTTCTTCTCTAAGAGAAAGTCTGTTGCATGCAATTCAGTGATTTTCATTTAACATTCGAAGCTTTGAAGGGCTGAAGGGAAACCGATTAACCAAGTTGGGTTGATTATCAAAATCAATCACTTTCATGTCGGATAAGTCCTTAATAAAGTAACTATTCAAGTTTATATTCAGCCAAAAAAGTGATTGCTCTTTCATTAAGGGTGCCAAGAGTGAGATTCATAAAAAGATAATCTCTCTTTCATCTACTGTCACTCGATTGATCAGCCTTCCTATCCCAATGCAGCCATCACAAACTACGTCAGGATTAAAGATAAACTTGGACAAGGTTACAGTCATTTATAGCTTCATATGTTTTAGATTGATGTTGACAATGACCAACAGTTTAAAATTTTTTTAGGATACAGATTGTTAATGGGAGGAATGGCACTGGTTAAACAGAAATTGAGTTGCTGTCGAAATAGGAGCTGCTTTAGACTACCATTTTGACCATCTTTCGACATCCACTGCACTTAGATGAAGTCTTTGATACCTAAATTCAGAAGGAAATTGCAAGTTGCAACCTTGTGCCATAATCGGCTGGAGCAAAATAATTGGCATATGGGATCTTTAACACTTGAACCAGGTTGGGATCAGTTCTTCATCTGGTACAGGGCCGTATGTAGGAGACTCTGGCCTTCTAGCATAGTTTGTTTCGATTGTACTATTGTATGTTAACAGTAAATTTGGTTACTAAAAAGAAATACATCGATCTGATCTTTTACAAATTTGGAGATTATGACAAGTTTTAATTCCCAGAATCAGCTCCAAATGACAAAAAGTTTACCAGTTTAGTTTGGGCATCTAACATGATGAATATCTATTAATTTCCCTGCAAAAGGCATATCAAATTCACTGTAGGCTGGCTGGCACTTGCCTGGCAGCAATATGAAATCTAGCAAGGAGATAATAAAGGAGAAAAGCTGTGCAGAGAACTTCGAAGGCAAACTTTAATGCTCTTTTTGTTTCCTTCTTGTTGGCTCTGCCTTTCTTTTGTGGATCCTCAATCTATTGTTCTCCATTTTGTACTTTCTCTACTTTTTTTTCCCTTCATTAAAAGCCACAGAATTGGACAAAGCCAAACAGGCGAATCGACACCTTTAGGTGGTTAAGAACTATCAATTTCCCCTTGTTTTAGCCTACATTTGATCCATTATCACACCAATTTCACCATTGCTAATATCAAGTTGCCTGCAACTCCAAGTCACTGCTCGGCATTAGCCTGTATGAAAGTGAAACTATCCTAGATTATAATCCCACTTTCCGATGATAAAAGCTTATAACCAGATCCGCAAGTTAAACGGTCATGATCCTACCAAGCTGGAAAAGTGAGAAAAAAATTGCAGCACCAGAACAGAGCCTGGCCCTTTGAGAGGCCATTAAGAAAGGTTCAAGTGTTTGACTTAACAATTAAAGAAGCCTTTTGACAACACATTTAGATCATGAGGATAGACCTTGACAGTAAATATATAGAGATGGGTAAATGCGTTGCAAAAGAAGTAGCAATGTTGGGACTCCACGGCAGCAGGATCCACCACCCACCAATCAAAAACTACAGCTGCAAATGGACCAATTTCCATACAGTGATATCGATCCGGTCAGAAAGTGAAAAGGGAACCTCATGTTCGCCTCATTTTTGGATGCCCTTTTACCAACCAAAACTTTTAAAAGAAATCATCAGCTGAGCAACAGCCGCCGCACCACCTGCTTTTCATCTTTCATTTGTCAAACAGTTCCAGCCACCCTAACTAAGTCCATTGAACAGCTCAGACAAAAATTAAGTAAAGCAGGAGAGAATAATTCAATCAAAGCATATTCAAACATACCCAGTTGCTGACTTATATCAGAAAGCATTAGAAAATAGCGAAACTTTTATTAACTTGCTGATTTACATTTCATGCTTGGTTTCTTAAACCAAGCATGTTCCCTTTTTCTTGCACTAAAGATCAAACAGGCATTATCTTTTTGCTTTTCATCAATGGATCCATGAACTTCCCAGTTTTCTTTCTTCTTTCTTTTGGCTACGCTTCAACCATTACAAATTTTTATATAGACATAAATTGTACCTAGTACTCAAATTTTTTTAACAAGTCTTTTTACAATGGAACACCTTGAACTCACACTTTGGCGAAATACACTGCAAGAGCAACCTCGCCGTGTGTTCTTGTTTAATAACAGCATCCGCTTTTTCCACCAAAACCGCCCCAACGATCCTCTCATACCCTCCACCGCCACCGCTAGCCACGTAAGCCACGATCGCCGCCTGAGCCGGCGGCAAGCTCGGATTATAAGCCGCCGATTCCATGTAAGACCCTTTATATATCTTCCCTTCAACATCCACCAACGCCACCCCAGATGGACATCTGCTGTAAGGCGCGTGTGACGCATTCGCCGCATCGAGAGCCGCGTATTTTAAATCATCCTCACCGTTGATTTTGCCGTTGCATAAATCGGAGCAAAAGGACAACCCGTTTCGGTGAGGCTCGAGGAGAAGAGGGACGTCTTTTTCTAGCAAATCATCAGGGCCGAACCTGTGAGGTAAAAAGTGAGATAAAGGAGTAAATTCTTGGTCTTTATCATTATAATTATTGTTTGTTTTGTTTTCTTTTTCGTCGTCAGAGGAGGTTATGTGGAGCTTGACATCGGGGGCGCCACGGAGCTCTTGGAGGAATTGGCGGCAATGGCCGCAAGGGGCGGCAGAGACGGCGAGGTATTTAAGACGCGGCTCCGCATTGAGGGAGAGGTTGGTGATAAGGAATTGCTCGGCGTGGACGGAATGGTTGAGGGGTAGACCCGGGAATTCCAGATTGACTCCGAAGAAGATCTGACCACATGACCCGAGTCCGACTGCTCCCACGTGGAAGTTCGAGATTGGCGGGCGGGCTAAGGATTGAGCGGATTTGACAAAGGACGGGAGGAGTTGGAGCACCGTTTGGCCTGATTGTTTAGCCATTTGTTCGGCTTCGTCGGAGTCGATTACGAATCTGGGTCGGTCCATTTTGGGAGATGGGCTGATGGGTTGACCTGGCTGGAGACGGAGGACCGGAGTTGGATGATGTTGGATGAGGAGTAGGAGACTTCCTGAGAATGAGGAGGACGGAAGGGAGATGAGGGGAGGGGAGGGAAGCAGGAGAGTGAATGGGGATTATTTATAATGGGAATCGGTTACGGCTGTCATGAACAGTAAATAATTACTATTAGTTTTATACCAGTAGTAGTGTATTTTTTTTAACTGTTTAAGGCTGGTAAATTTTGCTAGGTCTAGAGAGATCCATGGGATTAGGCGGGTAAAAAGAATTCAAATTGACGACTTCTTGTATATTCTCATCCAACTTTTAGTTTCATGCATGTGGTGAAGGGTTGTTATATTAATTTCAATTATGCATGCATGTTATATGAACATTCATAGTTATCTATATAATATGACATGCTTAATTAAATTATACTTACTAACCCAACCAAAAAAACAACAGACATTTTTGACTTGGAAAATTCTCATATTGACAGCTCGCCACCAAAACCATTAACAAGGAAACTGACCTCAAACCATCCAACACAAGCAATTTGGTTCAAGTTCAAAGTTTGATAATTTCTACGTAATTTTAAAGAGTCTGATGATGCAACACTACTAATTATTAACCTAATTGAGTATGTCAGGATGATTTAAAAAGAAAATAAATCTTACTAAAAAAATTAATGAATTAATAAAATTGGAGGGAAAAAGTGTACATTACTAAGAAGTTTCGTATATACTTTGATAGCAAATATCTACTTATGTATAGAGAGATGATGATTGATTTAAGTTGTTTAACCTATTGTACATGTGCCATGTTTATTGGCAGCGAAGAAAAAGTTAAGAAAAGGAACAAATCCCAATAGGTTGTTAAAGTAAAACATGCCGTACATATAGAGATTTGTCCAAAAAGATTGATTGATTCCATCAACCATTAGGTCAGTTTTTTGCCATATTATTACTAAAGAATTAGAGGGGGAAATGTCATTTTAAAGGTGCTTGATATTTTGGTCAGATAGAGACACAAAGGGATTAGTTGAGTGAAAGCAAGAAACTCAGTCAATGAAATGAATTCTATGGGCTATTGATTGAGCATTAGCACTGGAAATGGAAATAAATATGAATTTAACACTGGGAAAAGGATCCATGGCTTTTTGCCCTTTCTATTTTTTTTTTAATTTACATCTAAATTATTGATAAGATCCAATGGTCAAGTCAACTTCCAACATGTTAGATGCAACCAACCAAAGGAATCATTAGCCCTACTAATAATTTATCTAATCTGTTATCGGTTCTGTCTTTGAGCTGAGCAAGTTTAATAATTCATCAGGATAAAAGACACGATTGTACAATTGCATGGTTTTCCTTGCCCTGTTCATGGGAGCAGCTTGTACAGCCATGAGTTTTGTTCTCTTTTTTGTGTGTATTTGTAATAGTTTTCAGTGCACAGGCTCGTTCCGGCTAGGCATCTACCACCTTGACAATCATCTCATTTCGTGTGATTTCATGGTGATTAATTTATTAGGGGTAACTACTAATAAAATTCAAATTGGATATTTCAAATCAATTGTCGTCCAGCTAGATTAAGTGTGCGTCCTTCCTCCTTAGTCTTGTTTTTTTTTTTTGAACTTTACTGAGGAATTAAGCCTACAGACTGGTCTTTTTCCAATGAGCTAGTGGGTCTTTTTCCTGGGGCATGTTTGCCACTTAATTTGCATGAGTCGTGATGGAAATGAGACCTTCGCCACATGCAATGCAACTATACCTAAAGAACCACATGCTTATTGCCAATTGATGCTGACATTGGATTCACGCTTACCTTTGGAATTCTTTACCTTAGTTGCTGCAAGCTTGCAAGCATTTCTTTATTCTAATACTGAATGGCTATTAGATTAAAAGATGGTAGGCTTCTCTCAGCCTCTGTATCCCCTGGCATGGTTACCCTACTGTTTCCTGGTGGCCCCCAATCTTTACCTACCAATCTAGATGATGACATTGCCCTGGTTTGGTTGCATGTGTTGGTAGATTTAAGTACTGATCACTTGTTATTTTTTTAAAAGTTTATTTTAAGTTCTGTTTATTTGAGACAATTGAATTGACCCAACAGAGAGAAGGACGAAAAGAAGAAACAGCAACGTTGCATAGCAGTTCCGTCTGTTTCCTATTTCTAATTTTTTCCTTTTGAAAGAGAAGTAACCATCATTTTGATCCATTTACTGACTTGGGCCCGTTAAGCTTGGTGGTAGCCTGGTAGGCTCTCACAAATTTCTAATTATGGGTCCATTAATTGTCGATTCATGAAATGATTTTGGATTCTCTCTCTTTTCTCGTACGTTAAGGCCTTCTGCACTTGGAGGTTTGATCCTCCCTGATGTCCACTTTGCCAATGTGGATTCCCAGTGAGACATCCACTAGGTAGTTCGGGCTGAGTCATTGAGATGTCTGGTCGGCACAGGAACAACATAGAGATGACATTTTCTGTGTTAGATGAAACTCATGTTTAGTTTTCTTGAGAAATTTCGTGTATGGATTTGAATGTTGTGCAATGGTTCCACGTTAACCGAACGTGAATCACTAATATAAGATCAGACACCAAATCATATCAACCACATATTAGTTTGGGGGCATTTTCTCACATGACAACCTTGATTATCATTTCGTCAACATAAATCCAACCATCGCCATTAATCGTACGGTTTCTAATGCCCCACGTGCATGCTACCGTAACCCAAGCAGCAGCATATAAAAGTGCAAACCTATATATACATGATGACATGACGTCAAAAATGGCAATCATCGGACTTCAACTGCAACAAAGGTTACCTGTCTTGGCTGGTGTTAGTCATTCTGGTTTGACTTCTGCTACGGCCGTTAATTCTATTTCTAGTCTTAAAAAATGGAACAATGGTGGTAGACTGCCACGAAGGCTGGTGCTAGGCTTAGGGGCTTCATTTTGGGCTCAGCATATGAACATGGCTGGCAACTGCAAATCATTCATTGCTTCTGCAAGGCAAAAGGGTGCTGTTGAACAGGTGCATTTTCAATGTTTACTAATTCTTCTTTTGTTGATTAGTCTCTGGGTTTTTCTTTACTTGCACTTTGAATTATGTGGGTGGTTTATGGAGTCGAATTTGAAACGTAATCAAGTTTTCATTGATTTGGGCTGAAGGAATTCGACAAGTTAAGTCTTTTAATAGCTTCTGGGTTAGTTCAATTTTGGAACGCAATTTCTAAGCATTTGAAAATGGGGACGTATCAAAATAGAAGAAAGAAAACTCAACTCAGTTCTTGATGGATAATCATCATAAAGATTAAGTTGATTGGGGGTATAAAGTTGACTAATTGCTCTGTTGTTCTTGACCAAATAATAAAAACAAAATTTAGCACTTTTTTTTTTTCTGACAAATGCGATTAAGGGGGATAGGCAAAAAGGGCAGAAGTCTTACATCCTTTAGTTCTCGGTATTGGTCTGCACCAAAACAGAAAGGGGAGGGGGGGGGGGAAAGGTAAATACTGTTATATCCTACACGCTTGTATCTTTTACTCTGGGGATTTGAATGTGCAGAGAAAGTAACGGTGCATACAACTTCTTAAACCAGAATCAATGTGCTTGGTTGAGTTTAGTATTAACAGCCTCTACTATGTTTATTACAATTTATTCATGTATGCTTTAAGTTGCTTTCTAGAGTTTTCAAGGTCATTACTGAACCCATAAGTCAACCATTTTCCTAATGTTATTTTCATCGCTAAAGTTTAGATGGAAATTGGAAATTGTTATTCTGTCTGATTGAAGAGCCAAATCCCCTTGCTTTACTTCACACAGGTGTTGCAGAATGTGGAATGGCCGGAACAGTTCCCCTTCAAGGATGAGGATTTCCAACGCTTTGATGAGTAAATAATCCAAACTGAGTTTTGCTGTTTAGATTGAAATCTATGTTCAACTTACTGCTTTCCTTGAAGTTATTCATCAAATTTTGTTATTGCTTTGGTTGCTGCTGTTACTTACTGAGTACTGACTATATTCATGATGAAACTACGCATTTGAAATTGTTGATTGGAGATTGGAGAAGTAACTTTTGAAGCATCTTTTACCAATTCTAGATGAATGAGGTTTGTAAATGTGATACATGTCTGGCAAAGCCCTTTTATTCAAATGTCAAAGAAAGTTACATGGTCAAAACATGAATCTGTTGAATTTGTTATTTCTCTTAGACTTAAGGGCTTTAAGTTTCAATCAAGCAGTCTATACTTGCTGCCTGTATCTCAAGTCATTTCCTCTACACTTTGCTAGAATAAAATAGAAAAAGAAGTTGATTAGTACTATTAAACAAACAGGAAATCTCACAGCACTCCACAGCTCATCCTTGCATAAATCATCCTACGGTATACTGATTACAGGATCTAATGCTTCAGCATGTGGTTCAGTCAAGCTCATATTGTTTAGCTGAAAGTTTATGCTTTTCTTCAATCATTTCAAAGTTTCATCCTCACGTTAAACATATTGACAAGGTTTTAAGATTTTCATATCTGTTTTACACCTTTTGATATGTTTCAGATCACCGGATTCATTGTTTTATGAAGCTCCGCGCTTTGTTACACATATTGATGATCCAGCCATTGCGGCACTTACTAAGTACTATTCAGAAGTTTTCCCTCCCAGCAATACTCCAGGAGTGAGCATCTTGGATATGTGCAGCAGTTGGGTGAGACATTCTTAATGTTGAGATCAGCTGATCAGCCTATTTCTCTATTGCATTATCAGGATCCAGTTCTTGGCTTTATGTTTAGGTCAGTCATTTTCCAAAAGGATACAAGCAAGAACGAGTAGTTGGAATGGGCATGAATGAAGAAGAGCTCAAGCGAAATCCTGTGAGATTAATTTTTCTTCTCACTTTTTTATTGGCTTATAAGTGCATGTTCAAAAATGTCTCGAAGCTGGTCAAACTGCTGCTATTTGAGCAACTACAACTCTAATGATTTAGTTACTTAAATAAAGATCCTACAGCAAAATTGTAATAGATTATGAGTTCTCTTCAAATAGTAGTATTAAGTTACTCCCTACATTGATCTCCACACTCGGGCTACTTTTGCTTTGATATTCTTTATAGATAATTGTCATCTGCGTGAGTTCATGGGTACAACTGAAATGTGATACTGCAACAAATGGAATCTCTTTGAAACATGCCTTGTTCATGACATTGTTTTGTTTCTGGGCAAGATAGTAATAGCCTTGCCTTCCTTTTGGTTAATAATCTCTATATTGATGGGATGAAGAGATTCATATTTCTTAAAATTATTGTCTTTGTAGGTTCTAACCGAGTATGTTGTGCAAGATTTAAATTTGAACCCTAAGCTTCCTTTTGAAGATAACTCCTTTGATGTCATTACTAATGTGGTATGTCCTGTTTCCCATCTCTTTAATTTCTCCTTGTCTTTTGCCGTTTCACTTTCAAAATTGCTTCTTGGACATTAGTTATTCCTTTCTTTCTAATTCTTTTTCTATTTTGGATGCACTACGTGAAAGATGCTTTTGGATTTTTTGCACTGCTTCTCTTAAAGCTAGGGTTTCTATGCTTATCTTCCGGCAGTATCATGTTTTCCAATTTTTGGATGCTTAAAACGAGCTCCTTAACAAGTATGCTTGCAAAAATGACATTTTAAGGATGTTCAGATGTATGTTCTTTAAAATCTTGCAGGTCAGTGTTGATTATCTAACAAAGCCTCTTGATGTTTTCAAAGAGATGCGCCGGATTCTTAAGCCTGGTGGATTGGCTATAATGAGGTGAAATATTAATCTACTTCTAATTAATGGTTGCATTCAAGCTTAAGATCAATTTTATTCTGTTCATTTCTTTTTGATGATCTCTTAGTGTAAGATTAAGTTGTTTCCATGATGTGATTCTCTACACCTAATGAAAGGATTTAATAAATTTCAACTTAACAAGTACTTGAGGTAAGAAAGTTTCCTCTGCTAGTTTTTAGAAGTCTTATGCCGAAAGTGTGAAGATTTTCCAGCTTCAGTAGGCTCATGTAATGTGGGTTTTCTGGCAGTACTTATTGTTGATTCTACGACCTGTGTGATTCATTGCCTTGGCCATAATTGCAACACATGTTTTTATGATTTAATATTGCAGTAGAACTACGGTCTACGAGATACCGTCAATGTTTCTCCTTGTTCCACTTCTTTGTTCAACCATTTATATTTATCCCAAAAATTTAAACTTTTTTCAACTTGATGGAATGCTTTTCCAAACAGCTTTTCAAATCGTTGCTTCTGGACAAAAGCAATTTCTGTATGGACATCCACTGGTGATTCTGATCATGCTGTAATTGTTGGGTCATACTTCCATTATGCTGGTGGATTTGAACCTCCTCAGGTAAATAATCTTAATTATAATATGTTCTTCACCCATGAAGTTTTTCATTTTGCACGATAGAATCATATTCTCTATCTGTTTTATGAGCTAATATTTTCTTCGACAACAGTTTCCCGGCAATCTCTTCGCCCCCTATGCGTGTGCATGAGAGAGAGAGAGAGAGAGAGAGAGATGTCCAAGTGCCTATGACATGCTTGTTTGGTTTGTATGAAAAGTCAGCTGATGTTGGCTGGAATATGCTGCTGCATATATCGTCAACAATCCCCAAAGTTTCCAAATTGAATTAGATGTTATCCGACATGCACGTCCGCCATCGATGTAAATCCATGTGCATTCATATGAGCATATCCAAGCTAATGGTAGACACTAATCTGAGCCTTTCTTTAAAAAAAACCTACACTTGTGTTTGCAGGCTGTTGATATATCTCCTAATCCCGGACGCTCAGATCCTATGTACATTGTTTACTCTAGGAAGCTCTCTTCTGCTTAAGAAGCTATCAGGCTGAAGATTTTGAGAATTTTCTTCCAACAATGAGTTTCTTTTCTTTTCCCTTTTCTGCAATCTTAGGAAGGGAAACAAAGTATCTCTGAAGTCCAATCAAAACCAGAACCTGAAAGCTTAATGCACATCTTGATGTTGTAACACTGAAAAACCCCATTGTTTCCCCGTGCACTACACCTCCTCTGTTATCTTATCATCCGGCTTCTTGTTTTCTTTCATTTTTCGATATTAATGTGGTTGTCGGTGACGTCGGTGCCATTTTGTATCTTGTTGCGTGTAGTAAGGCTTTTCGTGAGTGCGAGTTTGTGCATATGCCTATGCGCCTTTGAAAGGGTCGCCACTCTCCCAACACTTGTCAAACGTTTCACCAAACCAAGAACCTTGTAAGGACTTTTCAAATGGAAGAATCTTATACTCGTGGAAAGCTGATAATTGAGATTCTATTCTCTTTTCTCATTAGACAGTATGACAAATACTAGAAATTCTCTTTTTGCTTTGCCCTCCTCACCGCCTCTCCATACATTCTAGATAAAAACAGAACATTGGGATTTATACACGACACTACTGACAACGTAGTTCAACGAAAAGATCAAACAAGAAAAAAGCAAAAGCTAAATAAATACAGATGAAAATCAGAGAGTGAGGTTTCCAATGACGATTATCCTTTTTGTTTTTGGGCTTTTTAAGTCCAACCCCGTTTGTAGCGGCTGAAGAGGTCCTCCGTTTGGGCATTCCTGAAGGCACTGCAGGCAATGATATAGACCCATATCAATACCACCACTGCCACAATGAGTATTATGTTGGCTTTCCTCCATTCTCTCCTCAGATTCCCAAGCAGACCAGCCTTGCATGAGTTGCAGTTATAGCAGAGTTGGCTCTGGTCATTGCTCCATAGATAGCAGTCAGGGTCCCCAGTCGGGTTCGCCGCATTAGACCACAATGTTGGGTTAACATAAGTGTAGCCACAGATTGTGGGAGGCTTACAACATCCTGACTGTCAAACAAAAGAACAACAAGGGTTAAACTAATCAGAAAACAACAACAAAAAGGCAAAAGGGAAAAGAAAAGAGAAACACCTCCCCACTAAATCAATGTCCACTTTGTCACCATACATTGCCAAAGCTGGCAACCACAAACTAGCATTTTTATCTTCTGCAAATAGACTACAGAGACAAAGCCATCACCTTAATTTATTTAAAATGGACAACTTTTTAACAGGGTCAAAATCCCATGATTTCATACTAATAATTAATCTGGTTGGTACTGATTTCACTGGCACAAACTTCTCCAACCCACAAAATGAAAGTACTAGAACCTTTGGCCTTGCCCCACAGCACACAACATGTGCCTGATTCTTTCTGATGCATTATCAAAAAGCCATGATTTGAGCTATGATAAAACATAGCAAAAAGTTGTACTGATAATTTTGTGGATCAAATTGATCCATTCATGGGCGGCCCAATGAATGAATGGTATCATTATTTACCCTAAACTAAACATCAAACCCATAATAGTAGGTCCTTTTTTATATTATGTAGGGTGAAGTGGGCCCTGGTTTAAGACATCAAGTCATGTCCCATTCCAGCAACTTCGCGTGACCTCAATGATAATTCAATCGCCATCTGAATTCTACTAATAACCATGAAAGATCTTATACCTAATCGTCATCGGGAAAACAAGTAAAAGATGGGGCAAAGAGGAATTCTGTTCGCTATGTTATACAGGAAAATAAAGGAGAAAGAAAGAACCCCAGCAGCTACATAGTAAGGATGAACATAAGGGTTTACACATTACTGACTTTCATTTTTTTTTTTTATAAATACTCCGGTTCTAAGATTTCATTTAAAAAGAAAGAATTTAGTTAATTATGACAAAGATTTGGGGAAAAAATTAAATGAATAGCTATTGCTTACAACAGATTATTGAACGACAATGACATGTCTGTGATTCTAAGTTTAATAAATGAGTTCAATGTTTGTTGTTGAAAACTAAATGATATCATATTCAATCCATAGTTGACACATTTATGGGGTATTTATCAGAAGAAAAAGTAGGCATCTGATGCTTGTTAGAACTAAATTCCTCTAAGGACTTTGCAGCAACCAATAAGAATGTGCCATTATATTTTATTCAATATTCTTACTGTGAAGATCTAAAGACCAGTTTGGTTGTCTCAAAATAAGCTCCTCTGTTTTCTGTTTAATGGCTCTTTCATTGGAAACTACCGATGAAAATCTTAGAAAGGGTACCGCTATTTTCATAAAAAAAATTCATGAAAATTTGAGAAAATATGGCCATAATTGAAAGGTAAAGATCTAAAGAACAGAGCTTGGACTTGCCTGAAGAGGAGTGATATGAGCGGCAAAGAACTGATCAGCGGTGATATATTGTTGAGTCAACTTAGGACAAACATCGGTGTCAGCCAGACAAGCCCTGATCTTGTTCCAGCTCTTGGAGTCAACTACATGGTTTCTAAGCCAGCTCGAGTACCCATCGAGCCTATACTCCTTGTAACTCCTTCCAGGCACATCGTAGCTCCCATCAGGCCTTGTAACTATGAAAGCAAAGACCAGCAAGATGAGGAGGAGACCAATGAGAATGGCCATGCAGCAAAGATAGAAGGCCAGAAGGGTTTCCTTGTACCAGTAGGCACCGACAAAGCCAGCAAGGGAGACAAGGAGGATGAGGAAGCCAAGGAGAACAACGGGCCATCGGACGAGCTGGATGCAGTTGTTGTCCGCCTTGGAGGCTAGCCAGATGCCAGCTGCAATGATTGGGATGGAGCAGAGGAGGGCTATGAAGTTGAGGACTGCTGTTATGTTATTGGCTACTCCCATTTTTGGTTGAAGGCAAGCGAAGAAGAATGTAGAACAGTTTGGAGAAGGGAGACTGTGTTTGAAGATTGGGCTCTGGAGCTGTTTTGGCCTTTTTATGAGTTTGATAGCCTCTAACCTGTTTTGGTGTTCGAAAGGGTAAAATGGTAATTTCGGGATTAAGTTCACATATATTTGTTCACATTACTGTACCTTGGAAGGATGTTCGAAGTAACAGTCAGTAACTCTTTTAATGGCTCAGAAGTTAGAAAGTAGAAACCAGTAAACATCTGAATCTTAGTGACTTACCTTCCCAATCTGTGATGTGATCTCTTTGCAGGAATTGTTTTCATCTTTGGCTTTGATTTCCATTTTGAAAGAGAAAATCCTGCTCCACCAGCCAAAGAAAAAGGGTTTAGAGAAGGGAAAATTGAGGTTGAGTTCAAAGGCCAGGCCATTCTGTTTGGTAAAGACAAAAAGTGCCTTCTGTCTCTTTTGACTCTCACAAATCACAATTTCCATCTAATCTGCTGCTACTGGTTAAACGTTAGCAATTTCATCTCTCTGAAGCTTGTGTCTTCAATCCTAATTCCAGTTGCTAATGGAGCTATAAATTTAAAGTCTTCATCACTTTTCTTAGACATACAAAAGATTAGGTACATTGTTACCAAGGATCAAAAGATAATTTCATAGCTTAATTATATTAAAGTAAAATTTTGACTATTAAATGAACGGCTTTTTGTATACGGAGCTTAATGTAGTTATTCATGGCGTAGACATGGACAATCTTTTCAATCCTTGAACTTTACTGCTCAAATCTCTTTGTCTCAACATTAAGCAAAGCCGAAACTCGGAACTCAAAAAACCATATTGATGACGGGAAGCATATGCTGCGGATTTATGCTTCGAGGCTCCTCCCATGGCGTCGCCATGGGCCGGGTTGCCGTTGGGTCCCACTCGTTGAAAACGCGTTTCTATAAATAAAACAAAAAAAAACCCAGATGCAACTCTGAGCCAGTACCTACAAGCTCCCAATCACTGCATGCCATGTTGCGATCCATGTCAGAAAACAAGCTCTACCACGTGGCATAGAGTTTACGTCCTCTATCTACACAGTTGAAAGTATTGCCATTTCCCGCGTTTTTCCATTGAAACTCCAAAGGTGGAGTTTCCTCTGCTTCAGAAGAAAAATGGAGGCATGGGTCCCGTTGTTCGACATTTTCATGAATAGCCCAACACCAGAAACCGAAGCATCGCTTTGGCTGCAACAATCTTTCAATGCCACAACATCGTCATCGTCAACAACAACTCCAATCACCGCAAGCTCGTTCCTTTTTTTGCTTACCAAACCTTGCAATCCCAGTGTCAAAGACTCATCTTTTTCTTCACCTCCCACAACAGAAAGGTAAACCCTGAAATTTCAAACAAAAAAGATGCTTTCTTTTTTTTTTCTCATTTTAGTTTTGGTGACTAATGAGTTGTTATCATTTTTTTTTAAGGATCATGTTTATAGAGACTCTACCGAGTATGATTCAGTCAAGAATATTGTCATTTCTTGCTTCGGAGAATAAGAGGTTTAATGGAAAGGAATTATCTAAGCTGGCACGTAATTTATTGAGTCAGGAGCTTGAATTTTGGGTGAAGATGGCCGCACGTAATCTGCTTGATGCAGTGTCTGAATCAAATATTAATGAGTGGATTTCTGGTTTTAGTTTGGACTCCGGTGAAGAGTTTGAGTCCTTGCCGGATTGGCTAAAGGACATAGCTTCAGGTAATGATCCGGTTCTCTCTTGGCTTCCTTTATCTGTAGCTGATTTTGGTTCGAGGCTTTGTGATGATAGCTTGGAGAAGGATGAGGGTTTGTTTAGTCAAGTTGAAGAAAATGGAGAAAATGATTTGAAGGAAGTTGGGGAGGCTATTGAGGTGGATCAGGCTCTGAATGTGCCTTTGGAACCTGAAATTGAAAAAATGGCTCTTGATTTGAGAAGCAGGGTTATGGACTTTGAATCTAGTTTGAAAGCAGTAGCTTTAGCAAATGAAATTCGCCAACTTTGCTTGGATAAAGGAAGGGATTCTTTGCACGTTTTGAATCTGATTGAGCCGTGGAAAGCGGAGGATGAGACTGCTTCAGTGCTGATTTCTCATCTTTCAAGTGGGGATGAAGAAGAGCTGGCTTGGCCAAGTCAGGTTCTCTGCTCAATTGTGCTTCCCAAGTTTTTGGTTATAGAAGAGCCAGCTTCTCGTCTGCTGGTGACTTCGACAATGGAGTACTGCAAGCTCCATCAGAGGGCTTCTGTACACGGATTATTGTTTCCACTTGTATTGCGAAGGGAGGGTATCAATAACCCAATCTGTGATGTGATTACTAGGATTGTAAGGGAATGCTTGCACCCAGGTCATGTTTCTGCCTACTGCCAGAAGCTGCTTTGTGGAGGAGAGGAGGAGAGGAGCTTCATCTTGCTTCCATGTCACCAATATCTTGTCTCCAATGAATTGGTATGGACAGAATCATTGTTTAACCTCTTCCAGAACGTCTTAAATCACAACGTTCACTTAACTCAGGATTCAGTTGATTGTCTTGTTTACCATGTTAGGCAAATGGCTGAAAGGTTTTCCAAATCTCTAAAATTTGGGAACTTCTTGTTATGTTTGGTCAGTAAATGTGCTTCACTATTGAAGTCGCATAAGAATGTATTAACTGAAGCAGTTGAGTGCACCAATACTCTTGTTACAAAATCTATATTATCAAGATTAGCTAGTCTTTAACTATTGTGTTTAATCTCATAAGCCAAAAGATTAGAACTTGACAGAGAAGTTGCAGAACAATAGGCACTCGATAAAAGCAAAGAGAGAGGCGCCTAAAACCACACAGCAATGGAAGTGGCACTTCCTAATAGAGCTAGGCAAAGTGTCGAGGGAGTGGGAATCAAGAACGGAAGATGTGCTTCAAGCCACACCGGAATAGAAACGGAGAGAAACCGCTTGACCAGGTCCATTTTCTACCATTAATTTTTAGTGGATACCTGTAGCTGACAGTCGGCATATGAGGACATAAAAGGGGAATTCTCTTCAGATCTCATTCAGAACTTTTTGAATGTTGAGCCACTGGCCATGTTCGAACTCAAATCTTTTTCCACATTAGCTGTAAGTGCTAGTCTTGGAACTCTTGGTTGTTTTGTATACACTTGTGTTTAGACCAATAACCACTTGACAACATCGACAAAACAGTTAATGCAACACTTACAAATGTGATATGAGGTACTATTATAAGAGGAGGAGCCAAGGTTACTATCTGTCATCTTAAAATACAAGAGGATTGTATAATATTGGCAAAATCCCAGTCTGTGACCTCAGTTCTATTCATGATACAGGGCCGCTGCTTAACATAATTCTGCATAAGGAGATGTAGCCATCATGCAGTCCAAGTTATGCCACGAAATATTTATGTAATGAAAGCATCTTTGTTTCTTTCGGTCTTTTCTTTTTATTTTTCTATTTATTTTTGTTGGGGTGTCAAACACTTAAAAAGAAAGTCAACTGAGTAAAAGCATTGCAAAGAAAATATTTCATGGAATTTTTAATGTTGTAAAATAAGAGAAGAAATAGCTACTTGCTATGACTTTCTTTGGCAACTGGTTTATGGTAAAGTTGGTTAAAATATTGGTCAAAGAAACTAAACTTTCTAATATTAGGTATAATTATTCTTCCATGAACCTTCTTGATAATCTGTATTTCTTTATGACCTGTTAGTGGTACTGGTATCATTACTAGAGTCCTGAACTAGCAGAGCAACGTTACAGTCTTCAAGAAAATTATTGAAATAAAAAAAAAATGAAAGGAAGCATTATTTTTCTTTTATCTTATTAGAATTATAAAAACTGAATCTTCTTTGCTTGCAGGAGGAAAATATAGTTCATCTTTTACTGTAGGAAACATGGCAAGAAAACTGAAAAAACTTAAAAAACAAACCAGGAGTGAGCAATTCAGGGTAACCCAAGTAAGTGGTACTTTTAGACATGGAGATTATGGTGCCCATTAGCCATTGTCTTCATGGACTCAAATCTCGGACCCTTCTCCGAAAACTTTGTGGTTGAATAAAGCTTCAGGTAATCCTGGAAACTGTATTGATTGGGGTACAATAGTTTGGGAGCTGGAGAAATGAGTGCGTCGCCAGCAGGATTGTAGAATGTAGCAATGGAAAGTCTGCTTCCATTATTTTCTGCCATGACACGATGCAGAACACTTTTATACCCACCATTACTCAATACCTCCACTTGGTCACCTGTGTTAACAAAGATGGTGTTGTTCTTGGATGGCGGAATCTGTACCCATGCTCCATCTTTCAGGAACTCAAGGCCAGGGACCTGGTCATCTTGGAGCAATAGTATGATCCCACCAGCATCGGTGTGTTCTCGGAGTCCTCTCACAAGCTCTGGATTAGGACACTCAGGGTATTTTGCTACTTTTGTCCCCACCGCAGTACCTTTCGATCCTGAGAATGCTTCCTTGATGTAGTTTTTCTCCAAGCCAAGATTCTCACACATGAGCTCAGAAAGCTTTTCCGCGAGCTTAATCAGTTGAGCAATGTATTCATCCATTGTTTTACTGCAAAGCATACATGGTTTTCAGTCACGCGTCATTTTTACACTAAACTGTAAAGCAACTCGGCAGGTTAAGCATTATATTAACTCACCAGAATTCCTCTGACAGGTTCGGAATTTCATTGATGTTGGATGTGGGGCGATGCCAAATGAAAAAGGTGCTTTCCCAGTCCATATTAGACATACTTTCTTTGTTCTTTAAGCATTTAACTATCTCAGAATCATAAAAGCTTTCCTTCAAATTTTCATCATAATATGTATTGACCAACTCTTTCACCCTCTCCATCAGCTTCTTGTCAATTCCATGGTTATCAACCTGCAGATATTTGCAACTTCAGTATTAGAACAAAGCATAAATCACACTATCAGTTCAAATCGAGAAAATCCTATTCACTTAACCTGAAAGAAACCCCATTTCTCACAAGCTTCGTGCAGTAGTGCCATTGTTTTGCTCCTTTTCTCACCATGGAGTTCATCAAGATCTATCATAGGAATCTCCATCCTCTCTGCTCTTTCTAATCCAGATTGCAGAAGATAGGTAACTTGGAGGACTATTTATAGGCTTCAAGAAGGTGCTTGGGTCCCTCTCACTATTTTCTTTTTTAATCTTTTCTAATCCATTTTCTCAAACAAAGCAGTAAACTACCAAGAGGGCAGTTTATATTGGAATTTGGAAACAATACTAGTTTTAGGTAACTATAACATCATTCCAAGAAAAATCATTTGGGTTCCTTGAAAAGTGTCAGGACATGATTAATAAGTCCAAGTTCGACTCATTACCACCATGTGATTCACTGTAAACTGTTTCTCCTTCCTTATCACTGCTATGGTCAATCATGCTTTCTTCTGAAATACGCATTAGTTTCTTTTACTTCCTTAAGTAAACTTTTAGCTGATTGGATTATTAGCCCCTAGTCATTCGCAGCATCATCTGCACTAGCTCTCTTTACCTTTAATTTTCAACACACTGTCTCATCTTTGTTGGAAACCCGCTTTGATCAACCGGTTGTTTCTTGCATTGAACAAAACAAGGGGCGGACTATGATTCCTTTCAAACGGCCAGAGTGAAACGGGGGGGACACATATCTTAGGAAAGAATATAACAATGGGCGCTTCTGAATTATCATTTTCTTTTCTTTTCCTTTCATTTTTGTCTGTTGTTTATGATGGCATTAGTATGAAATATGATAAGACTATTTTTGAGGTCCCGGTGGGGAAACATGAAATTGTTTGGTAGCTTCCTGTTGTGCATCAATTAATCATGATTGTGTGACTATGATGTGTAACTTCCTATAAATATTTGCAAGATGATAAATTTAATAATAGTAAAATGTGGCTTTAATTAATGTTGGGTCATCGCATATTGTTTAATACGTTTGACTTTGTAGAGTACCCATGCATGTACATATAATTTGGTTATAAGAATCAAAAGTTAAAATTTTTATAAATATTTTTGAAATATATAAATATGAAGAATGATGTTGATAGAGAGTAGATCTTTAGCATGCAAGTAAAGTTGGACCAAAAACTTTGAAAGTCAATGAATCCCTTCATCATGCCATCTCATTGAATAAAAAAGTGAAATAACATAATCATCTCCTTCAAATTATTAAACAAAGTAATATACAGAAGTAGACAAAAAAATTGAAAAAATGTATTTTTATCTATTTAAAGAAAAAAGAGTAATGATTATCCGCTGACCTAGAGATTGTAAATTAGTTGGTAATTGATTATTTTTGGTACATAATAGGCAAATAATAAACAAATATAGACAGTTATTTTAACTCATAAATCTTTGGCCACATAAGCTGCAAGTGCTAGTCTTGGAACTGTTGGTTGTTTAGTATACGCTTGTGTTTGGGCCAATAACTACTTGACAACATCGACAAAACAGTTAATGCAACACTTACAAATGTGATATGAGGTATTATTATATGAGGAGGAGAAAATTTTTCTGTCATCTTAAAATAATGGGAGGTTTGTGTAACATTGGCAAAATCATAGTCTGTGACCTCACTAGTTCTATTCATCATTGTACAGGGCTGCTGCTTAAGAAAATTCTGCACGTAGTCATCATGCAGTCCAAGTTTATGCCATGAAACAAGGGTGTCCCGAAAAGGTTGGTATAGGGCGTGTTATGAAGGATGAGAATGACCTAATAAACTTATCTTTTCCAAAACCATCGGGTGGAAGATTCGAGTGTAGGAGAAACTAGAGCCATTAGGGAAGCATTCTTGTTTTTTGTTGCTTCCAAATGGAGCCATTGTTGAGAGCGACTTGAGAAACGCTGTTAAATGGACAACCAAACCGAACGACGTCTCATGGAAGACGAGGAAGTGGGTTCTTCACATCGAAAGATTGAAAAAGGAGATCCAAGGGTGGGAGATCAAGCATGTATATAGGGAAAGCAGCCAACTGGCTGACAACTTAGCTAAAGAAAGTGTCCAAAGACAAGGAAATCTTGTTAGTGCTTTCGAGTAAGCAACTGTCCTTTGTGTGTGTGGCTATGTCCTCAGTGCAGGGATGCTGGGAAGGTTGATGAATGGCGTGTTACAGTGTGTAACCAGGTATTACTTCGATATGCTTATGGCTATGAATGATTCTGGGTTGTTGTGCGTGTGATGTTTTTGTCATTTTGGATAAGGGATGTACAGGGAAGGGTTGTGATTAATGTATAGCTGGGTTGACACTAACCCTCTGTTTTTTGTTCTTTTGGCCATGGCCTCTTGTGTTCTGAGGCTTTTGGGTTTTTGACTTAGGTGATTAGGGGATTGATGAGTGCTGAAATGTATATAGGGGAAGTGTTATGATTTTTTAGTAGATTTTGGTTGTTGTACTTGAGTGGAAGTGTAACAGGACAAAAATTTTTTCTCCTTTCAGAGGTGGAACAATGGTTCCCTCTGTTTCTAATGAACTTTAAAAACAAAACAAGTTTATGCCACGAAATATTTATGTACTAAAAGCATCTTTGTTTCTTTTTCTCTGTCTTTTCTTTTTCTTTTTCTATTTATTTCTGTCATGGTGCCAAACACTTATAAAGAAAGTCAATTGAGTGAAAGCATTGCAAAGAACATTTTTCATGGAATTTTCAATGTTGAAAAATAAGAGATGAAATAGCTACTTGCTCTGACTTTCCTTGGTAACTGGTTTATGGTAAAGTTGGTTAAATTATTGGTCAAAGAAACTAAACTTTCTAACATTAGGTATAATTATTATATATTCCACCAACTTTCTTGATAATCTGTATTTCTTTATGACTTAATAATTAAAGTGGTCAACTAGAAGAGCAACGGCACAATCTTCAACAAAATTATTGAAATAAAAAAATGAAAGGAAGCATTATTTTTCTTTTATCTTTTTGGAATTATGAAAACTCGATGTTCTTCGCTTGCAAGAGAAAAATATAGTTCATCTTCTAATGTAGGAAACAGAGCAACAAAACTGAAAAAACAAACAAGGAGTGAGCGATTCAGGGTAACTTGACGAAGTGGTACTTTTAGACATGGAGATTATAATGCCCATTAGCCATTGTCTTCATGGACTCAAATCTCAGACCCTTCTGCAAAAACTTCGTGGTTGAATAAAGCTCCAAGTAATCCTGGAAACGGTAGTGATTGGGGTATAATAGTTTAAGAGCTGGAGAAATAAGTGCATCGCCAGCAGGATTATAGAATGTGGCAATGGAAAGTCTGCTTCCATTCTTTTCTGCCATGACTCGATGCAGAACGTTTTTATACCTACCATTACTCAATACCTCCACTTGGTCACCTGTGTTAACAGAGATGGTGTTGTTCCTAGATGGTGAAATCTGTACCCATTCTCCATCTTTGAGGAATTCAAGGCTAGGGACCTGGTCATCTTGGAGCATTAGTATGATCCCACCAGCATCAGTGTGTTCTCGGAGTCCTCTCACAAGCTCTGGATTAAGACACTCAGGGTATTTTGCTACTTTTGTCCCCACCGTGAGACCTTTAGATCCTGAGAATGCTTCCTTGATGTGATTTTTCTCCAAGCCAAGATTCTCACACATGAGCTCAAAACGCTTTTCTGCGAGCTTAATCAGTTCAGAAATGTATTCATCCATTGTTTTACTGCATAACATGCATTGTTTTCAGTCACCTTTCATTTTTACACTATACTGTAAAGCAACTAGGCAGGTTCAGTACTATATACCTTTTTTTTGAAAGGCAAATTTATTTATAAGAGATAAGCTTTACAGCTAAAGGCAAAAGAATCCTTGCATACGAGGATTGGCCAAGCATAAGAAGTGGTCTGATGTGCCTACAAAAGAAAAAATGACATTACAAGACTCAAGTTAATGTCATAACAGCCCACAGCCCTAAGGAATAAAAGAACTCTATTTCAACATAAACCAGCAATGCCTAAATGGACCTATCAACATGAGAAGATGAGGAACCCCTATCAGTACAAAACAAAGTATTGAAATTATCAACTCTTAGAACACCAGCTTTAACCAGACCATTTGCCACTGTATTGATTTCACGATTAATATGGTTGAAAGTGACCTTATTTATTCTTTTGGTGGGAGTTTCAATGGCGTTGGAGAAAAGCTTCACACGCCAAGGGACCTTGTTGTGATCCGTAGTCCACAAGATGACGTTAGAGGAGTCACTCTCAACTTCCAGGTTGAAGGTTGAGGCCTATGGAGAAGCAAGGAAAAATCTGAGTCCTAAGTGAATGGCTTGGAATTCGGCAAAATTTGAGTCTTCGATTCCTATGTTGTGAGAGAAAGTGCCTTTTATGACTCCTTGGTGGTCCTTTGAGACACCACCAATACCAGCAAGCCAAGGTTTCCTCTTAGTAGTGCCATCAATATTCAGCTTGAGCGCACCGTGGGGTGGTGGTGTCTAGGTGATATAAGCTTTCAGCTTGTTCTTTTTAGCATTGTCAGTGAAAAAGTTAGGCTGGGTAAGAAACATAATGGTGGAGATATGTCCAAGTTGCCATTTACTCTTGCACCAAAGTGTGTGTCAAACGAAAATGATATCAGCAATTTGATGAAGATCAAAAGTCTTGTTTTTGAAAATAATTTCATTGCGACAGAGCCACAAAGACCAAAGCGAGGCAAAGAACAACATCCTCCAAGGGTCCCTCTAATGTGAGGGTACAGGCGAAAGCATCCACACCTTGAAGAAAGTTTCGACATCCTTTGGAGATACCCAACTGACGTTCCATTTCTTACAGCATAAAGACCAGATTTCCCAAGCCATATTACAGTTGAAGAAAAGGTGGAAAAGGGTTCTAGATGGGGTTTGCAAAATGTGCAGGAGGCCTCTTCACTGTTAGTGATTCCCCTCTCAAGCAGATTAGCATTGACTGCCAATTTCCCATGTAAAACCTGCCAACAGAAAGTTTCAGTTTTTGGGGGTGCAAGTCCAATCCAGAGGCTGTTCCAAGGTTCGTATGTCGTGGTAAGGGAGTCATGGTAGGCTTTGCAGAAAGAAGTGAATAAGCATTGACCCCTTGTGGATTTTCTCCAAATAACCTCATCTTTATCGAAAGGGTGGGGTTGAATATCATTAATAAAATTCAAAAAAATTGTCCACTAACTTAATTCCCAGCTGAGCGATTATCTGCGTAACTTAATGTCCCAACACCATTTGTGGTTGACCTAATGCCTTAGGGTAGCAGTTGTTGCTTTCTTATCAACTGCAAGGGCATAAATTTAGGGGAAAAGGGTTGCAAAGGTGGAGTTCGAAAGCCAAGCATCATTCTAGAAGAAGATAGTATGTAGCACACCCTAATGAGTGCCCAGAACCAACAGTGAGAAGGTCGTGATATTTATTACCAGGTTAGAAAGGTTTTGTGCTGCCGACTCCAAATGATTGATGGATTAGAGGCTTTCCCTGATGGTATCATTTGGTTCGAGTCAAGCTTGTTTTTGGTTGCCCCGACTTTACGCTATAAATTTTTTGGTTCATTGGCATATCTCCATAGTCACTTGTTCAAGAAGACTTGATTTTTCAGTTCAAGGTTCGAGATGCTTAGGCCTCCCTGAGATTTGAGCTTACAGACAATAGGCTAATTAACAAAATGAATCTTTTTCTTTTCACTACTTCCCGACCAAAGAAAGTTACGTTGAATACTCTCTAGTTTCATTTTAATTGTTGAAGGAAGCTGGAGAATAGAGAGATAATAAAGAGGTAAACTAGAGAGAACAGAATTGATCAAGGTTAGCCTACCACCCATAGAGAGAAATTGACCTTCCATGCAGCAAGTTTAGAGTTAAATTTATCGATGATGGGCTGCCATGTGCTCATAGCTCGTGGGTTAGCTCCAAGAGGGAGGCCTAGGTAGTTAAAAGGGGAGCTTGTCTACCTTGCAACTGATGAGATTAGTACAAGATTGGAGAAAATCAAAGCTGACTCCAATGCCTAAAAGACTGTTCTTTGTGAAATTGATTTGAGGCCAAATATGGCTTGGAAGATTTTAAGGATCTTGGCAATATTTTGGAGCCAATTAGAATAGGGACCACAAAATAGAAGTGTGTCGTCAGCAAACTGAAGGTGAGATATGGTGGATTGTGTATTCCCAATTTGAACTCCCTCAAACAAACCCTTTTCAGTAGCTTTGTCGAGAATTGAGCTGATTGATTCCACAACAATATTGAATAAGAAGGGAGACAACGGGCATCCTTACCAAAGGCCCTAGTCGGTGGGGGAGCCGTTAACCAAGACAAAGATTGAGGCCGTAGAGATGCATTAGCTGATCCATTTTCTCCATTTAGAGCCAAATCCCATATTTTCATAATGAAGTTCAGATAATTCCAATCAACATTGTTGAAAGTCTTTTCGAAGTCAACCTTAAAAAGAAATCTCCCCTTCTTGCTTTTCTTGAGAGAGTCAATTAATTCGTTGGCTATCAGAAAACAATCTAGTATTTATCGTTCTTTTACAAGGGCAAATTGGTTGACACCACAACTGAACTAATCACTGACTTAAGTCTTCAAGTCAAGGACTTTTGTATGGATTTTGTAGGAGCTTCCCATGAGACTTATTGGCTGGTACTGAGATAAGGCTATGAGGCCACTAACCTTTGGAACTAAAGTGATGAATGAGGCATTAATATTAGGGTTGAGTTTAGGGGTTCTATAAAACTCAGTCATGAAAGAGATAATTTCTATTTTGAAGAGCGACCACTGTTTTTTGAAGATGTCCATGTTGAAACAGTTCGGCTCGGGAGCTTTGTTCCCATCACATTATTGGACAGTGTTCCAAATTTCATCCTTAGTGAAGGATGCCTCGAGTTAGGATCTTTGATCAGAACTGATCGAGTTGAGAGGACAGTTAAACTCTTTAAGCCTTAGGATGCCCTGTTTCCTAAAGAACTTAGAAAAGCTAGAGACCACCTCCTGTTTAATGGTATCAGGATCCTACGACAGAGACCCATTGCATTTCAGGTGATACATGCTATTGATTCTTTTTCGATTAAAAGCCATAAAGTGGAAGAATTTAGTGCTGTGGTCACCAAGTTTATTCCACTGGAGGCGAGATTTTTGTAGCCATGATCACTCTTTCTTGAGTATGAGTTTCCACAGATCAGTTTTACAAGTAGAGTAGTTAGTTTTCTCCTAGTGGTTGAGTTGGTCAATGTCAGTTTCAAGCTGAGTGATTCTTTTAGAGTCCTCCACATGATGAAGTTGCTGCTAGGCTTTAACAGATTGCTTCTTCATCTTGATTTTTATATATAAAAAAAACTAAAGTTAGGGGAAGCTGTATCCATAATCTGTTCCTAAGATGTTTGGATATGGGCTATGAATTCCCTGTTGTCCAGCCAATGAGAAAATAACTTTTAAGGATTTAGGCCCTTGGTCGGATTGGTCAATAGAGAGAGAGATGGGATCATGATCAAAAGTAGATCGTGGCATTGTCTTTTGAATCACGATTGGGTGTTTTGAGATGAAGTTAGTGTTTACAAGAAATCGTTCAAGGCGACACGTGGTAGGAATTTCCCTGTTATCAGACTAAGTGAAGTCCTCCCAAAAGAGAAAGATCAACTAGTTCCACAGAGTTAATAAAATCAACAAAAAGAGCCATACTTGAATATTGGAGATTATCCCTTGTTTTCTCTTCCACTATCTTAATGATGTTGAAATCTCCACAAACACACCATGAGCCCTCATAAGAGTTCTTAAGTGACAAAATTTCCATCCAAAGGCTAGAACGCTTCATAGGCTACTTTGGAGCATAGATGCTTATAACAGTGCATTGGAAGTTGCTATCCCTCCAAATTTTAGCATGTTTAGTTGAACTTTTTTCTTTTTGGTTTCTTGAAGAAATAACATCTCAGGTTTCTTGGAAGAAACAAGTTTTTTTACTGCTTGTCTTTTAATCCTAAATCCAAGGCCTCTAATGTTCCAAGAAATTATATTAATCATGAAAACTAGAGAGAGTTTGTGCCTTAAAATTTCCCCTTATCCGTTGGAATTTCATTGATGTTGGATGTGGGGCGATCTCAAATGAAAAAAGTACTTTCCCAGTCCATATTAGACCTTTTTTCTTTATACTTTAAGCCTCTAATTATCTCAAGTTCATAAAAGCTTTACTTTAAATTTTCATCATAATATGTATTGACTATTTTCTTTCACCTTCTCCATCAACTTCTTATTAATTCCATGGTTATCAACTGGCAAATATTGGCAACTTCAGTATTAGAACAAAGCATAAATCACACAATCCGTTCAAATCAAGAAAATCCTATTCATTTAACCTGAAAGAAACCCCATTTCTCGCAATCTTCATGCTGAAGTGCCATTGTTTTGCTCCTTTTCTTACCATGGAGTTCATCAAGATCTATTGCAGGAATCTCCATCCTTTCTGCTCTTTCTAATCCAGATTGCAGAAGATGGGTAACTTGGAGGACTATTTATAGGCTTTAAAAACAATAGTAGTTTTAGGTAACTATAAACACCATTCTTAGGAAAATCATTTAGGTTCCTTGAAAAGAGTCAGGACATGCTTAATAAGTCCAAGTTTAACTCATTGCCACCGTGTTATTCACTGCAAACCGTTTCTCCTTCCTTGTCATTGATATGGTCAATCATGCTCCCTTGTGAAGTACACATTAGTTTCTTTTACTTCCCTAAAAAAAAACTTTTGCTTGATTGGATTACTAGGCCCAAGTCATCCGCTGCATCATCTGCACTTCCTCTCTTTAGCTTTAATATTCAACACACTGTCCCATTTTTTTTGGAAACTTTTTTTTGATGAACTGGCTATTTCTTACATTGAACAAAACTAGGGATAGACACGATAATAGTTTTGTCTATGTTAAAATTATATTGCAAACTTTTGGATGTAATTACGATTTACTTTCGTAATGTGTAAGATAAAATTAAACGTTGATTTTATTGTATCTTTAAAATTATTTATATAATTTTCTTTTATATATTAGTAGTAAAAGCAAAATAAATCTTAAAAGATAGAATGGTTCACTTTAAAGTTAATTTTATCGGTTTTTTAAATTCTAACGAAATCCCATTTGTATCAACATAAATGGGATCTTAAGAAGGAATGTAACAATGGGCACTTCTTCTTTTTTTGCTTGTTGGCTTTTGTCCTTTATTTATGATGGCATTAGTATGAAATATGATAAGAATATTTCTGAAATCTTAGCAGGAAAGATGAAATTGATTGTTAGCTTCTTGTTGTGCACCAATTAATCATGATTATGCAACTATCAGGGGTAGAGGGAAAAAGGTTACAGTCATCATCCTTCATTTTTTTATTTTTTTCATTTATATATATAATTCAAAATATCTAGATTTGCCACCCTTACACAAATCAAATGTGTTGTTTCGGACTAGTGGTAGGAAACTTAAATTAATCTTTAATGGTCTAAGTTTAATTCCTTTTAGGTCTAAATTTTAGAATTATTTTTTTCTTGAAAAATCTAATATTAATTTTTCTTTTATTTATATTGGTGAATTTGAAAACTTATATAAGTTTAAATCTTTAATGAAATTTTATTTCATAATCTAATTTTATATCCAAAGTGATTAATTTTTAATGAGAAAATATAATGTTAATTTTTCTTTCTACTTTATGTTTATTATGATGCCTAATGTAAGGATCTAATATTAATTTTTCTTTTTACTTTATGTCTATTTATATTGGTAAATCTGAAAACTTATATAAATTTAAATTGTTAATGAAATTTTATGTTATAATATAATTTTATATCAAAAGTGATTAATTTTTGTTCAGAATCCCAATCCATAACCCGATATAATTATTGTTTAATCACTCTTTATACAAAATCCTAGATCCTCTACTGATAACTATGATGTGTAACTTCATATAAATATTTGCAAGATGATAAATTTAGTAGTACAATGTGGTTTTAATCAGTGTTGGATCATCGCATATTATATTATATGTATGACTTTGCAGAGTATGCATGCATTTACATATAATTTAGTTAAAAAAATTAAAAATTAAAATATTTATAAATATTCGTATGTTTTGAAACATATAAATATGAAGAATGATGTTGACAGAGAGTAGACCTTAGCATGTGAGTAAAGTTAACTGTAAAATGTTTAAACTTTGAAAGTCAATGAATTTATAAGATTTGTTCATTCATTGAATAAAAAAGCAAAATCACATAATCATATCCTTCAAATTATTAAATAAAGTAATATAAAGAACATGGCGGCTCAATAATTTCAGAAGCTTAAATCTAAATATTCAAATGAGACATTTTTTATTAAAATTAAGAAAAAAATATTAAAATTTTATTCTTCTAACCTTTTGAGATGTAAAATTTTTAATTAAATTTTTTATATTATAAATTGAAAAAAATTTGGTTTTATATATATAGGAAAAAAATAGTTGTTGGAGATCATTTTGAGAATTATAGTAGTGTGAGAATTAAGAAGCAATAGTAGTGTGAGAATTAGGAAGTAATAAAAAATTGAGATTTATTAAATACATAATTCAGAAAGTAAGCGTATATAATTATCTTTGACTTTTACATTAAACATGAGATAAATAGTTAAAAATTAATAGGAATGTAGAAAGTGAGAAAAAATAAATATTTGTTAGGCACTTAATTTAATAAATGAGAGAATATGTAAATATTTTATTAATTATTTTAATATATATATTTTTTATATAATTAATTATATTATTATAAAATTATGAAACTTATGAAAAATTAAAGCTTAAAATACGGGCTTTCGTTACTTTATTACAGAGTCGGTTTTGATAAAAAAAAAGACAAAGAAAGAAAAAAAAAGAATTGACTTATTAGCATCTATTTAAAGAAAAAAAAGTAATGATTATCCACTGATTTAGTGATTGTAGAATAGTAGGTAATTGATTATTTTTGGTACTTAATAGGCAAATAATAAACAAATATAGAGAGTCATTTTAACTTCATCTTCAAGTGTTTAATTTTGGTTTAAATTTTCTACTCAGTAATGTCTCAAACAAAATTTGGGCCTGAAGAAATGTCCAAACCCGACCCAGATATACCTGATATACGGGCTTGGAGGCCCAACTGTGGCACCTCTAGGCTAGCCGCTTCCATGAGTCCATACACACCATACACTCTGGTCCCGAGTGAATTCCAGCTTTTCTTTGGGGGAGGGTGCAAACCACAGCCCAACCACTTTGGTTGTGCAATTCCCTGTTCGGAATTCCATATTTTTATGGACAATGTTAACGGCGCAATCTTCAAAATGTAGCGTTCTTCACACGCGAAATCGTCTAGCGCGTAGGAGTAGGATCAACACCAGATATATGTGAGTACAATATGGACATTTTTGTACTTTTACTCAACCTCCATTTCCAAGCTAACAAACTTTTTTCCCTCTCGTTCTCCACAAACCAGAGAGAGAAGAGGAAATAGGGTCCAAAACTCACTCTTCATTTTGCTAACTTACGCATCAGCTATTCTACGCACCTTTCCATTCGCCTTTTCTCTCTCTAGGTGTTCTTTTTTTCTCTCACTAAAACCTCTGCAATGAGGGGGAGACTCGTGGCTTTCTTCTTCATTTGCGATCTCTTCGTATTCTTCACTTCCGTCGCCACCATTGAAACCGATTCCGAGTCGGCGGCCGAGATCAATGTCACTGCCTCCAAGTCCAATGCCTCAGACCCGAGATCCAAAGAGGATAGTTTCGCCGACATGATCGATCGCGCTCTTGAGAAGGAGTTCAATGACACTGACCAAAATGAAGGTCGGTACTAGATCTGAACTCTTGTTCAGTCTCTCTTTTTCCATCTGCATTTGGTTTTTTAACAATGGTGGTGGAGGTAGGGTTTTGAAGATTTTGGATCAGCTCTTATTTCACTCAATTTCGCTTAACTTTGTGTTTTCCATTTAATTGTTTTAATATTTACTACTTATTTTATCCCCGTTCATTTGTGTGCAGTATTTTATTTAGAGAAATTTGTGAGCATTTTTGCATTGCGTCTAAGTACTTTAAAATTGCAACGAAAAATGAGAATTGAAAATTGAAATTCCCCCTTTTTTTTTCTGTTGTTATAAGTTTTAAAATAGAAAGCTTATTGGGCCTCGTTGAATTCCTCTATTTTTTTAGTTCCAATTATTGGAATTCTTATTAGTTTTTGCTTTTGCAGCCACTGATCCTGGTAGTTTCAACAATAGTGTTGCGGGGAAGCAGGTTGGTAGTAGCATTCTTTAAAATATTTATTCATTTTCAGTGACCTTTTAGTTTTGAAAGTGATTATGTGCTCATGTCAAGCACTCAAAATTGGGAATTCTTTTGTTGCATGGTGTGTACTCTCAACATAGGAATGTGAAGAAATGTTTCAGGCAGTTGGCTGCTGTTAAATTGCTCTCAGATTTGTCAGTTTTAGTGGTTAGATAACCTTGAACATGAATAAAAAAAAAAAAGAAAATTCTTGGACCAGATATTATTCACTATTGTTATTTAGGATTAGTTATAATTTGGACAATATCTGTTCTAGTTTCAACCCAAGAAAAACGATGGAGGTCCACTCTTGCAATAAACATAAGGGTTTTTTCTCGTTATGGAAAATGAAATATATTTTGTTGATTGAACTTTAAATACTTGTCTGTTTATGATATTTTCTGTTGAGTATTAAAGAAACTCTTGGTCTGGGCGGTGAGAATAGAATTTGTTTGTTTTTGTCAGGCTGTCTTGGAAACTGTTGCTAGAGTTAAGCCCAAGAAAAATGAATCCAAGGAAGAGAAGTAAGTGATTAATTTTTCTTTGATAGCAATTCATTTAACATGATAGGACTACCTCTTCTGATATTGTATGCTTCACTAACCCGCTTTCAATGACAGCTTACGTTTTTTATGAGCCTTATGTCAGGTCATTTCAGCTCCATGATGTTTTCCATTTGGATAATGAAAATCGAGGAGAAGATGCACCGACCTTAATAGATCAAAATGTATGTCTAGAAAATGTTGTCTCTGGAAACTTCTATCTAGTTGACAATTTGCTTCAGTGTTTATATTGATTATGATATTGGTGCTTCAAGCAAATGCATATTTGGTGTTGTTATATTTAAAGTAGACAAATTGTTGATCATGCTGGGATATTCCTTTTCAGGACAATGTCTTTATAATATCCAACCCAAAGTCGAAGTATCCTGTTCTACAACTAGACTTAAGGTTATCCTTTTAATATATATTTTTTTAATTTAGTTTTGACGCCATACAATTGTAATGGAAACAACTTTTTGATTATTCAAAATTGCTTCGTGCAGATTGATATCAGATCTGGTAGTTGTCATTGTCTCTGCAACATGTGGTGGCATTGCTTTTGCTTGTGCTGGACAACCGGTTAGACTGCTACTGTACCTTTTATGTCTTTTTTCCAATATTGTGCTGCTAGCTAGATTGATTCTCTGTCTCTACTTGAAGCTTTGTAAATTTTATTCTTGATTTGCAGTGATAGGCCTTCCCTAAAGGAGCATTTTATGCTTACATTTTGAAATTTCAGGTTATTACTGGATATCTACTCGCAGGATCTATTATTGGGCCTGGTGGGTTTAGCTTTGTTGGGGAAATGGTGCAGGTATGTTGCTTTTGCTTTATGCTAGCTGGCAGTTGACTTATCTTTAGCTCAATAAGTGTTAATAATCCTTATATTTATTCACTGGTGTATTAGACATCAAGATATGTAAAGTGAGGTTCAAATTGATTACCAGAATGAAGCAGGATATCTGAATCTCATTCCTACCAGGAAGCAAATCCTTTTTGTGTTGGAGGGGGGTGTATTTTAAGCATTGGATCCCAGAGATGGTGATTATTCTCCGTAGGGGTGTGCAAACAGTTATTTCGGTTAGTTTGGTTTTGGATATCTAATAACTGAACTAACCGAACTCATAATTAAAAATAACCGAAACCAAACTGAGCTATACAAATAACCGAGCTAACTGAAACCAAACTAATTCGGTTAGTTTGATTCGGTTTCCAAAAACCGAACTTGACAAATTTTTTATTTTTTGTATATATTTATTTATGTTGTATTTTTTTTAATAAATCAATACTACAAAATATTAAAAATGATAATAAAAAATTATAATAAATAAGATGGATACTCATATAATTAAAGAGAAACTAAAGAGGAGAGATTAGATTTAGGATTTATTTTTCTTGCAAAATCCCCGTAATACCCTTACTTAAGTTTGGTTAGTTCGGTTAGACATTTTCCTAACCGAAACCGAACTGAATTAATGTTAATAACCAAACTATCCTAACTGATCTATCCAAAGAACCAAACTAACCGAACCGAAAAAACAGAACTCATTTCGGTTCGGTTCGGTTTACATTTGCTCACCCCTAAATTTCTCCATATTAAATCGCTAAAAGGAAAGAGAAAAATGGGTTTTTGGGAGAGCTGGTTAATGAGTTAGATAAGATCTCTGTTGCTTGGACTCGGCAGGAGTACTCGTGTTGACACAACTTGACACCGACCTGGGTGTGGGATCTGTTTGATTTTCCAGGATTGTCTAACCAAATTGGACTAGATTGCTACCATAACCAAAATTTTCTTCTTCACTTTCCTCACATTTTTACCTTTCAATTATTGTAAAATCTTCATTCCTCACAACAATTAGGATACTACTTATCATTGATTAGGGAAATTAGGAGACGAAGCATGAAGAACAAGAAGAGGAAAAGGATGTTGAAAAATTGAGATAGCAAAGAAAGACTGAAGAAAGTGGTCAAATCAGTACAGAATGACTCAAATGCAAAGAAGGAAGAGTACAAAAAAGAGAAACATCTAGAAACAAAGAAGAAAATGGACAGAAAATAATTGAAAATTTTGGGGTTTCTATATTTTACAGATGGGATTTGTGTTTATAAAAGTTAAAACTTAAAGGTTTAGATTCAATCACGTGCTCTACTTTTCACCTTGTCATTTGCACCAACTTATTTTTCTTTTTATTTTTTGTCCCATTATGGTTTATTTTGCTGGGTTTGCGTCCTTTGGGGCAATTAAGATAATTGGGCTTCAATTATTTATGCACGGTGACAAGGAGGTTGATTGCCTGTATGATTTTGCCTTCTTTTAAGGACTTAAAACCAAGACACTAATAACACATCTTCTCTTCCAAAAAAAAAAAAAGAAAGTTAAAACACCAGAAGAGTAATATTAACCATCTGAATATAATAATTTGGACAATGAGTCACCGCACCTGTATCCTTGTTTCAGACCTTTTACGGTTGTTTCCTCGTGTCGTTGATTCCATGTAGTTGGCATGTTAGACACTAGATATGTACACACACCCGGCACTCATAGCTGAGCCCAAGCAACATAGGATAAGACACAAACTCATTTTGGACATTTTAGAAATCATGATACTGACTGAAGATGACTCCTAGGCTATTTGTTATGATAAGTAGAAATACTTGTGCAGATGCATAGCTACACTGACATATGTAAAGTAACTAAGGCCTATGAGCATGATGTGGTATAGTGCACAACTATGATATTTACTTATCAATGCAAGAATTCACCCAAATACCCTTGCTTTCAGCTGATGTTATGTAATATTTTTAAATTTTAGCTTTGATTAGGATATAATTCTCCTTAGTTTCTACTAGGTTGATACTTCCCTGCATGCAATATGTTGCTAGAAAGAGAACCAGGCCAAGAAATGTATTTATATGTGTTAAAATGGTAATGCACGTGCTATTACTTGTGCTGCTGTAGCAAGTAAAACAGTTTTATTAATTCTCCATTGATGTTTGTTGATGGAAACTGTGGTGGTGATAGAAGCTTATAAATTTGTATAGTATTACTTTTCCTTTTTTATTTTTAAATAATTTCACTTCCTATTTTCATATTTTTATTGGTACGTTCATTCAGGTTGAAACAGTGGCTCAATTTGGTGTAATCTTTCTTCTTTTTGCATTAGGCTTGGAGTTTTCTACAACAAAGGTTTTCTTGTTGCCTTGGTACTTTCCTTGTTAGATTCATTCCTTCGATCAATAATCCTTATCTTGTAAAAATTCTTGCAGCTTCGCGTAGTTCGAGCAGTCGCTGTTCTTGGAGGTCTTCTTCAAATTTTTCTATTCATGTGCTTGTGTGGTATAACCGTCTCGGTATGTCTCATATTGTTAGAATCATTTTATATAAATGTTTGATATATAAAGCCTTAGGGCATAAAACCTTTGAATTTCTTGGATTCTGAATTTTATTATGTGAGGTTAATAATTTGTACCCGACAAAGAATTAAGATTTTAATTGTATTGTTGAGAGACTACTCAATAGTTTTTACACATAAATTGACAATTAATGGGTTAATATCCTTAATTGAACTTCTTAAATTTCATAAATCAAGGTCAATGGTCCTTGCCCTCATCATACTGCATATGATAAATGAAGCTTTTCTTCTAGGTAGTCATGGCTTGTGTGACTCAACTCTATATCCCTTGCATGTGTCTTTCTCCATTAAATTTTTCTTTTCAGTTTTCTCTCTAACTTGTACGCCAAATAGTTTTCTCAATCAGTCTATCACATGTTAGATTTCAATCTGCAACACTTGACTTATCACACACCAGTCTTCCACATAAGTCTTGAATTATGCTGCTTGCTATTGTTTCATTTAATGGGTGCTAGGAATACTACAGGTTTGGTGTTCACCCGGCACCATGTGGAACAGATAAACATATACCCCTGTGGGGTTAACTTGGCTTGAAGTATTGGTCTCTCTAGTTTCCATCTTCATGGTTGTTTTGTATTGACATTGGTGGTATTTGCACAAAAATGAGGTGTTGGTCATATGATTCCAACATTTAACTTCAGAAGCTGTGAATGATGTGTTTTTTCAATATTATGATATATCATTTGCGTATTAGACTTCTAGGCCATCTGGCCTAAGTGAGCATTGTCCCATGGTTGTTTGGGGCTCGGGCAAATATTATGTGCTTTTATTAATTGGTTGGGCCAGGAACTATTCATTTGTTTGTTCAATTAGGCATGTGGATTAAGGTGCTGGTTCTTTTATTAGAGAAGTTATGCTGTTTTCTTTTCTTTCTTATCTTCCTTTACTAGTGTTGCAGTATTTTCCTTTCCCTTTACTCAGATTATTATAGCTATGAGTTTTTGATGGATGCAGCTACATGCTTTTTGCAGTTATGTGGAGGTAAACCTTCAGAGGGGGTATTTGTTGGTGCATTCCTGTCTATGTCTTCTACAGCAGTGGTAAACCTCCATGAACTGTGTATTGACTGAGAACCTGGATTGGTGAAAAATTTTAGCATGTTACAGTTGAATGAATAATAAGCTGGTAGGATAGTCTCTGTCAGTTTGGATAGAGAACATGCTTGTTTGAGGATTGCTTTACAAACATTTGCTTGCATGTAGAACTAGTTACTAGTTTGTCTTTTATGGTTCCAGGTTTTGAAATTTTTGATGGAAAGAAATAGTATAAGTGCCCTTCATGGTCAGGTTACAATTGGAACTCTCATCCTTCAGGTATTTATTTTCTTGGTCATCATAGCAGTTAAAAATATATGTAGTTCACTTGTGCATAGATACTTGAGTTTTATGAAGTTTTGAACTATCATGGGTTGGCAGGACTGTGCTGTGGGTTTGTTGTTTGCTTTACTTCCAGTTCTAGGTGGCAGTTCTGGCATCCTTCAAGGAGTATTATCCATGACTAAATCGTAAGTGAAAAATTCTATAAGATCATCTCTCTTTGATGGGGTGGAGGCTAAGATCATCAATTTGTAGGTTTCTGATGATACATTCTCATTCAATTCTCAGTTTGGTGGTGTTGATTACATTTCTGGCCATTTTGACAATATTATCTAGGACTTGTGTGCCCTGGTTTCTTAAGCTCATGATAAGCCTATCATCACAGGTAATGTGTATTATTTGGATCAGCTCTTTTATCTATGTAGACAATTTATTGATATGCAAATATTTATTTGCGCAGACTAATGAGCTATATCAGTTGGCATCGGTGGCATTTTGCTTGCTTGTTGCTTGGGTTTGCTCATTTCCTTCTTTCTTCTTGCATTGTAATTAACTTATGCATTTCTTTACAGCATAAACATCAGAAGGTTGCTGCACTTTTTATAGTTGTTATTCTTGCAACTTTTTTTCTTTTCTAACCAATAAGACCGACGTTCCTTTACATTTACCAAGCAAGTTATTTGTTCATGTATATATATGCATGTACATAACATAGCTTGTTATGGTGCTCCAGTGTAGTGATAAGCTGGGTTTAAGCCTTGAGCTGGGTTCTTTTGCTGCGGGAGTGATGATATCAACCACTGATCTGGGTCAGCATACACTTGAACAAGTAAGATTTTTAGTTGTGTACCCTGTCTGGAACTATTAGTGCCTTAATTCTTTTGTAGTTTTGTTATGCTTTTATAGTCTTGTTTATAATTAAGTGTTTTGCATTGTGAGGTATATTTATGTATGATCTAATAATTGGTTAATGTCCCTTATTGACCATCCTGTACACAGTTACAGTTAATATTGGAATCCCTTTCCAGACTGAGCTATCAGTGTTAATGTTATTGAATCAGCTAAATACAATTACTGATTATGAATATGTAAGATGAGTGGTTCTTGTACAAAGGTAATTCATGGTTCTGCCTGTACTAGTTGTGCAGTTTGCAATCCATTAGGCACTACTGAAGGCATCCTGGTGTGGCTTTGAGGAATTTTAGTTGGTATTTTATGCTTACTGGAGTTTGTTTTCCTTAGTTAATTTGGTTTATGAAATATGATGCTTGTTTGAGAGCTGTAATTTTTGAATTTGAGTACACTAATATGTGAACTTTCTTTATTCATTTTTGTTGGTAGTACTCTAGAACTAATACAAGGGAGGGCGCCATTGCAGTGTTCTTGCCTTGTTATGCATTGCTTCCTTAGTGATGCTTCTGATTAACAATGAAATTCTGTCTTTTGATTTGTCTCTTATATACAGGTTGAGCCCATTCGCAATTTCTTTGCTGCTCTTTTCCTTGCCAGCATTGGGATGCTAATTCATGTGCATTTCCTTTGGAATCATGTTGATATATTGCTGGCAGCTGTAATATTGGTGATTGTTATTAAAACAATAGTAGTTGCTGCAGTTGTCAAGGGATTTAGATACAGCAACAAAACTTCGCTTCTTGTATGAGTTGAGCATAGTACTTGCATATTGTATTCATTTTGACATCATTCTGTATAGGAGCCTTAGTTCCTTTCAACTTAATGTTGTAGGTTGGGATGTCTTTGGCTCAAATTGGGGAATTTGCTTTTGTTCTTTTGAGTCGTGCTTCTAATCTTCATCTAGTTGAGGTTTGTACTCCATTGCTTTAATCTTCATTTAATTGATGTTTCTAATGTCCATGAGGCTGACTCTCATTCTCTCTTCAACTGCCAACTTCCTCTCACCATTTGATTGCAGGTGTCCCCCAAATTTATCTAACCAATGGATTTACTTAATTTAGAAGTGTTGTTAAGTGCACTATGAGTTTTTACCTGAAAACGAGTATTCTCTTTCTGTGGCTTTTTTACTTGACAATATTGCTGAATTTTTTTCACTGCTGCAGGGCAAACTTTACCTGCTACTTCTGGGCACAACAGCTCTTAGTTTGGTAAGTGAACCATGGCCTTACTGATGTTTTGCATTGTATTCCCTTCAAGAAAAAAAAGAGAAGGAAAAGACATTTGAGATTCTCCGTGGTCTTATTATTCTGAGTGAGTAGTGAGCATGCAACTGGACGGCAGTTTGAACCAATGCAACCTCAATAAAGTCTTGCTGCAGTTGCTTTTCTGTTTATAGCTTCAACTCTCAAGAGCAATATTCTATCCGAAATGATGCAACTGGTTTAAGCATTTTATGATCAGAATGGAAATTTTACTTTTAAAGTACCCAATTTTGCTGCAACTAGCCAATTTCATGAAGATCTTTCCTTGTTAAAATTGCATTCTAGTGTAAGACACTGAACTGAAATTCTATTAAGATTTCAAATTGTGCTCATCAAATAACTGTGCAGGTCACTACTCCATTGCTTTTCAAGCTGATTCCAGCTGTTGTTCATCTTGGTGTGCTCTTGCGGTGGTTCCCCCCTGATGGTCCTAGCGAGGTAATCAATCTGCCTTTGAATATAAACTTGATGGTATAATGGTAGAATATAAGAGATCACCAGGAGAAGATTGCCATCTTTTAAACTTTTACCTAATTCTTGCTAGAACAAGTGTTTTGAGGTTATGTTGAATATGATTTCTCCTCCCAGATTGGTTTTAAAGGAGATAGCCTTCGCGCAGACAGTGCTAAGCGTATTACGTTGATGGTCCAAGGCTCTCATGATTCATGATATTAAATAAAACATGAACCAGAAAAATGCAAATTTCAAGCCTTTACCTGATGGGGTTCTTATACTCTGGAGGACAGGTGCTTAAAAGTGCAAAGGAAGTTGACTGAGTGAACCGGTTCTTTTCCATTGCAAAGCTCGTCATGTGTTTGCCCACTGCCAATGTGAATTTCTAACCAAGCAAGACTGTACAAATAACAGCCAGCCCCGAGATATGAACAGCAATATATATATGATCATCATGCCGACACATTCTAATATTGGTTCAGGTCATCACATTTAAACTTTCCCAGATGACCTTTGTAATATAGCGTCAATTTTGTAATGTAATTCATTTCAATTTTTTTTTGCCCTTTTCCCCACTTACAATTGATTGGTTTATTTGTTTTATTTCAGTTTTTTGTTATTCTGGGTGAAGAAGTAGCCAGGTTAAAAATTGCAAGTGTATCCATTTATGCTTTTGTTCCTGTAGATACATCATACCTTGTAAACTAAAATTTTGTTTCGCATATTAAAATTCTTTGACGAGGCTTGTAACTTAGTGTACTTTTTCATGATATCAGACTCGGAAAATTGGAAGATTGTGCACTTTTGTCTCTGCCTCAACCTCTTTTTATAGGAGGAGCACAAGGCAAGATTATGAATTAAAGGTGACAGATGACAAAGGAGATATGAGAACCTCTTTTAATATTCCCTCCCTTCCTCGGCCTGTTGCTCAGTCCGTATGGTTCGTGGTATGCTAACAGCCTGAAGAGATCTGGATAACATCTATGGTTGGCAAGGTGTTGACGTGGTTAAGTGCACGGAACGGGGAGGCTAGAATTGACTCTTAGATCCTGAATCGCCATTTAAGGGACGAAAACTTAGTCAAACGCCGATTGAATAAACACTCTACTAGAAACGTGCATAGAATACTCAAATCTCTAGCCAGACTTTCCTAGTTGTCTGGATGTGTAGGTCAACATTCGTTTGTATGGGTAGGTTAGCTCGTTCACATTATGAAATCAAGGGAAAAACTTTTGTAATTTTGATGTTTAAACTTCAAACCTATCAGCGGTTCTGCACATGACCTGACCAGAATTTAAGATGGTTTTTTTCTTCGGGGTTCATGTCAGAGCTGATTGGGCGTTGAATTACATAAAGAGACGTAGGTGGAATATTTTTGGAACGTGGATAAGATGTCGTGGAACCAAGCGGACCACGCAAGCCTTTGGATTATACGGTTGACGGGTTTGAAGCAATTTTTGGGGATTGCTGCTTACTATGAAGCTATATATACGTCATAATACGTCATTAATATATTTCTTTTTCTGCTCAATGAATTCTTGTGTGACTATGCTTGACTTTGACTCTTTTTTTCCAATAGACCAGTGCAAGGAAAAAAACCATTCAAGAAATAATTCTTGGAACAGTATAGTTTGAATAAACGTGCAACAAAGGTAAGGTAATCAAACGTTCCTCCATTCGAGAGCCTAAGTTGCCTAGTAATTTTACAAGGTATATTTTATATTATATCCTTGGCGTGGATTTTGATTTTCCGCACCCCATTTTTGGGGCTTTGCAATTGCATTTGTCCTCATTTGACAGAGGGCCTTTGCGATTACAGTTTCTCCCACATTGTGGCGTGTCAGACGGGTGTAAATAAGGTATAACAAACACGAGTTGTTTTGAAAAGAAACACCAAAAAATAAAATAAAATAACAAAAAGAAAAAGAAAAAGAAGGGATGGTATAGTTAGCTCAAATGTCACTTTATTACAAAAGTGATGATTAAAATTTTCAAAATCATTTTGCCTCCGAGTAGGTAAAATTGACACTAATGTTTTTCTTTTTCTTTTATTTATTTATTTGTTGTCATATGCTTGAAAAGGATATGTGGAGCTTTCTTACACGTTCATACACCCATTAAGACAAAGCTACTTAATGGTTTGGTGGTACATTTCATCACACACACACACACAACATTTATTTATTTTGTTTGAAAATTCGAGTTTTAAATTTAATTTTCCTTTCCCAAATTTGTTTTTGTCTGGTTCGTTTCCCTCTCACATTTCCTTTAAATAAAAGCTGATGCCTAGTTATGAAAGAAACGTCTAGCTTTACACAAACTAACCTCGTGTAGTTCCATCTCAATGTACTAGTACTAATAGATAATACAAAGGCAAAGGCAATTGATTCACTTATTACTCGGTTTCTATATCTTCTTACAGCAAAATTAATTTATACTAATAATGTTAGTTGTAATTACTTGTAATTCTATGTACTGATAAATACTCAAATCAGAATTACACTGATCCTTCAAAACCTGTATTAAGTTTTCCCTTTAACATATGACCACTACTTTCTTGTGTAAAAAGTATACATATATATGAATTAATAAAAAAATCTACTTAATTTGTCTTTAAAAAAAAACCCCATGGTGCCGTAATATCTTGGATATGCGAGGTATTAATTAATTAATTATCATGACATTATTAGTAACTTTGGTTAAGATTTTTGTGATCAAAATTGAAAGTTACATTAGTTTAGGCATGAGATGTGTCCCACTAGGACCTTGTCAAACATGTCTAAAACGTGGTTCGCGAATTGATGTCATTCGTGACATAAAGTAATAACTAATAGTTAAAAGAAGAAATAAAAATAAATTTTTTTGAAGATGACATTCATGACATAATAACAACCTGTCAAAAGCTATTCAATAACTACATAATTATATGAAGCTAGGTTTTTTTCTTTCTTTTTTTTTTTTAAAAAAAAAACAAGTTGAAAAGAACGGAATATTAATTAATTAATTAATTAAATTGACAATATATATCCAGTGGACATTATTTGTTGCTGGGGAAATGCAATTCAATTCAACAAGTGAAAGACATCGAATAGCTTAAACATATATATCAAACAAATTCTTACATATACTCACTTCCAACCGCTTGTTTTCATGTAACAAATAACTACAAATGAACCCACCAAACCTCTATATATATATATATATATGCTACTCTATAGTCTATGCCACATTTATATTAAAAATTCGAATGAAAATGGCCATTTTCCCAATGATTTGTTTTATCTTTATTATAATCACCCACTTTTTACCTAAAGGACACTTAAATCTATTATTAGATGTTCAAACAAAAAAAACATTAGTGTCATTATTGGTACATTAATTTTGTCATAAATTAAACACTTTCCAATGGAATGCGACACAAGGTATAGTATCAACTAATAGTAAAAATATTCAGGCTTAAGGCTCAGTAAGTTTAATCTTTGATTGGTGCGTCTAGCTAGTGGTTAAGAATTCACAGGCTTTGATTCAATACTAGTATAGTTTTTTATGTTTGATTGGATGGTCAAAGTGTAGGTTTAGTAACTATGTTATAGGACAATTAGTCAAGTGGGAAATTAATGATAAGAACAATTGATTCGGAAAAAATAAAATTGGCTTTTGTACTAATAATCAACTCGGGTAATCATGGTTAATTGAAAGTTATTTCACTAAGTTTTATGTCACAATCTGAGTCATACTTAAAATATATTCATTAACAATACATTTATGCAATGAAAAGATGGGTGTTGAAGCTCTTAAAGAGGGAATTCACGTCTGGCTGGAAATGGAATTGTCAATGGAATATGTAAGGAATAGAATGGTGCAGTGAATTGCATAGAACCCCCCCCAAAAAAAAAAATTGCTAATAATGTCAAGCTATGACAATGGCGGCTATAGTGACAACCGTGAGATTGCAGATCTTGGAACATTAAAATACAGGGAATATATTATATCTATATCTATATAATATAGATAAAGTTTTTATCATGTAAAGGATTAATCATCCTAAGAACACACATGGGGTAGGGTATAAAAAGGTTGCTTGCAGGCAAAAGGTTCCAAAGAACTTGACACCTCATTGATGTTTACAGGGAGTAAATAAAAACATGTCTTGTTTGTTGAAAGGTCACTGTGTCTTGAAAGTAATCATAAATGTGATGAATGATATGGATTTCAATTTGGACAAACCAATCCATCAGACAGACAGACAGGAGCGAGTGAGTGAGAGCTAAGGAAGCTACGTATCTGTAGAATCTCAGTGGCTTGTTTTTTTTCACGTTGTATATACCATTTATTAGTTAGTTTGCTTAGAGGGAAGATGTAGAGTAGGATTCCCAGATAGAGAGGTCCCCCTTCTCCACAATCCTAAATTTCCAGTGGCTTCCCATGCGGCAGCAAAATGGCAAAATTCAATGCCAGTGCTACAAGGTGATAATGTATAGATTTATCAAGGCTTTTAAGCTTGTGGACAAGCTTCATTTCCTTACCTGTTTTCCTTATCTTTAAAAGCTGGAGTCAAAAATTGCCTGGAGGTGTGCCAGTTTTCTAGTCACACAATTTATTTTTTGTTCCCTTGCTTACCTTGCACAGATTTCATCGGTGTCTTTTCCATCCGATGATGTGCATGCACCATCCCAAGGCCTTGGTCCCACAGTCAATCCAAACAAAACTGGAAGATTTTTAAATGATGTCAAAGCTCTTGAAAACTTACTAGGTTGAATTTTATGGGGTTGAAAATTAACAGAAATACTATCTTCAAAACATTTTAAGTCTTTGGAGGGTGTCCAGTGTAGACCATTTTTAAGAAGTCAGCAGTCAATATGGTTTTCCTTTTTCCAAATTGAAACTAGGGTTTCAACCTTTCTGGTCTGTTGTACCAACTTGCCGCAAAAAAGTTCCTCTTGACAGGCTGTAATTCCATTACTGTAATAATTCAGCTCAAGTCGTTGAAGAATTTGAAATGTATAACAGGTTATCACTTGCTTCACAAGGAAAGAGGATTAGCTGTCAATCGAATTCAGGATTCGACTATTATCCGAGGCCTTTGTGGCATTACCAGGATCTTAATTAAGTCCCCAAGGCATTTGCTTGCTCCAATTTGATCAAAGTCTGGGCAAGCAATGTTTGCTTCTAGCTAGAAGAGTAGGACCCAGGAACAGGGCCCCCAAATTCCAGATTAATGTTTCTGATGGCTGAATTTTCAATTTATGGAGAAGCCAATAGCATGGTCCCGTTTTCCTGCTGGGACAAGATATACCTTGTCTTTTCTCATGTATTTATTCGCCAATGTCAATTATCATGTGCCATGAATATACCTTTCATGAAAAAGTGCGGTCTCTTCATCGGCATTTGCTGATAAATTTCTAGAGAAGCAGAGGAGGCATATGGGCCAGCTGTAAAGAGGAAGAGGAAGACACACAAATTTTCTTGTAAATAAAGAAGCAGAGGGCTGGCTATTGAAATCAGATTTCGACTAAAAATGGAACAATTTTAATTCTCTTTTTGGTCACCCTCACATTATAGCAACCGACACATGTTGCAAATGTTCTAACTTTATAATTTAATAGTAAAGTTACTGTTTACTTAGCACTTGATTACCGTAAAACAACCATTACAATCCCAGATGATCAGATTCCATTTCTTTCTTTCCTTTTCCCTATCTTTTCCCTTTAGCCACACGAGCATTATACATTTCTATAATGCTAAAAGAGAGGGAGTTAAATGGCCTTGATCTTCAATGATCACTTTGGTTCTTTTCCACAACTGTCGCTGCTAACACAGCTAGCACTAAAATGAAGTGAGAAGTAGTCACAATTGCAAATCATCACCTTGTTGGCCCCATTTTAGAATGAACAAAAGAAGACATAAAGGTGGTTCGGTATGGGCATTGAAAAGAAAATTCTGGCTCCTTTGGAGGAGGTGCTGAAGGAAGAAGCCTTGGTTATCATTCGCTAGTACAATAATGTGTAAATGTTTCTCATTACTTGCTGCTATTTCGGACTTCATGGATCTTTCCACATACCAAAAACTGTGAGAAAATTGGCTTAGGCCCATCAAAGTAACTGCGTATAGTGCCAGCAACAGGCTAATTCACGTTCTGCAATTATGGACAAATTAAGAATAAAAGGAAGATTCTACTAATAATCATTAACTACTACCATAATTGTATCATTAACAAAACTGATTGCCTAAATCTGGATAAACAGGAAGGATCTTAATTGATCACTTGAGAAATATATTTACTACTCTCTGGAAATACCATAAATAATAAAGTAACTACTATGTTCCTTCATCTTTATCAGCCTGAACAACGACAACTTGGTTATTTCTTCAGCTTTCTAGCCTTGGAAATTTGTCAAGTAACGCTAATAGGTCTGATAAGGAGGGTTCTAGGGGATGACTTATTTTCTTCTAAAGGCCTTGGGGCGGCAAGCGTGAGCTCCAGATCAGGCGCCACATTTCTAGAGATGGATTGTGCTGCATTTGATGTTGTTGTCTGGGAATCAGAGAATCCATGCTGCAGATTAGCGGACATGGCATGACGATGCAAACTTAATTGAGGAATTATATGAGCAGGCTTGGAGTTAGAGCTGTTGGCATGAGGTCCAGCCATGCTACTGCTTCTAACCTGTCAAGTTCAGAACAAGAAGTAAACTCGTTACACAGATGATTTCAGAGTTATCAAGATTTTTAGAATGTATAAGGAAAACAAACTGGTAATACCTAGAATTGAACAAGGCAGTATATATGCGTACCATGTCAAATAGGCTGGATCGTCGCTTCTTCTTGTTGAGAGTTGCCTGTCGAAGAAAATACTTTTGAGCATGACTTGCAACTTGGGTTGGAGTTCTTGTAGTCACAAAGTTTCTAGAGATGCCTCTCCAGTCTCCTTTCCCTAGCTTCTCCAGCCCAAGTAGAAATATTCGGTGTTCCTCCTCTGTCCATGGAACTCCTAAACATCCAAACCATGTAATCACTCTGGTTATTCTAACCATATTTATGGCGCTAATATCTTCCCAAACAGAACACAGAAAATTACTAACTATAAGAACTGTATGCTTCTTTTTAATCAGTTTCTTTGATAAAAAAACATCTCATCATATAATAGTAGTAATTGATAAATTTCTAGTCAATCAACAGGCTGAATAAATTAATGTGGTGAGAACAGGTTAGCAGATGATTTTATGAAGATAAACAACATAATAATAAACCGAAACCGATGCCAAGGAATGATGAAAAAGGATAACCTAAAAGTTGGACTTGGTAAAATATAAAAGGCGATTAAAAACTAACCCTTCTTCCTCTCCGGAGATCGACCCATGAGACCATCAGATAGATAACCGATGGAAGTTTTATCAGAATTTTCATCGATCGAAACTCTAGAAGAAGACAAAGAAGAAGAAGGAGAGGGCGATGAAGGGGAGGCTGAAGACAAGCAATCCATGCTAAAACTCTTCTTCATGGCAACAGAAGAGGAAGATATGTCAAGTTGAACACCAAAAAGCCTGAGTCCCCCAACAGCAGTCCCTCTATAAGTGGTGCAGGTCCTTGAATTATGGCCTATGTTTCCACAATGTGAGCACTTCCTGCCCATTTCCTCCCAGACAAAGCTCAAGTTCTCAGACCAACAAGCAACACCCCAAGATAACAAACCCAAGGAAAGAGAGAGAGAGACAGAGAGAAAGAGAGAGAGAGCAAATAACTGATATGTTTGGTGGTATATATGATGATGGAACTAGGTGGGGTTTATGAAAATGGAGGCATACCTAGAGCAGATGATTGGATGGACATAATTTATTGTTGGATATTTTTCCAACTTGGGTTCGAAACAAAGGAAAATACAAGCACACTTATCTTTCTAGAAGTCTTATCTAATATTATCTCATGCTGAGCATCTTTCTTTTTTCATTCTTTTTTCCCTCGAGAGAATTTAGTTAGCATGCTACGTATTGTGTAGTTGGTACCCCAAGCAATATACCGTGATGGACTGGACAAGCTCTCGCTCTACATACACACCTATATACGCATAATGATCGATTAAAGAGTTGATGAAGTTGTCATCATACTCAAATTTTCCTCCAATTGCTTCACCAAACAGGGCCTTGACATTTAAATCATTATCCTGGCCCGCTTGGAAGACTGACTACACAAATAATACTGGCTAAACTAACAAAAAGAAACAAGCATAAATCAAGAAATATGAGAGAGAGGGGGGACAGGATCCTCTAATAGTTTGGATGTGGGTAGTTAGATGACTTGAGAGAAGGGATAAGAAATATCATAGAAAATCAGAAGTTTGAAAGTTGATGTTGATCAACCAACAGAAATCCATGGGAGAGGTTCAATAAAACTAATCTCATGTTGTCAACGCCGAGGGATCCAGAAATGAATTCAAACCCATTTAACAATACTTTCCTTTGAATGTTTCAACTGCTCTATTACACCAAGTTCTGTCGGGACACTGATTTTTTTTTTTTATTTTCCACAAGTCAAGACAGAAGAAAATGCTTGAAAGTTTTAACACTACCAGAATGCAATAAATTGACATTCTTTCCTTTTTTCCAAATAGTGGAACCAATTGATCACATATTTGCTCAAATAACTCATAATATTAGATGATTATCAAACGTTCCCTTTTGCCCTTTTACTCAGGATGGCTGACTCTTCCATAATATTGTGTAGAAATCGTGCTTACTGGGCGGCCAACACTCACATTTTCATCCCATTTATACAGATAAAGTCTCCCCTAATTCTTCCTCTTCTTCGTTCAAAGGAATTTTGTAGCAGACAAAAGAATAGAAAACAGGACAATCTCAAAACTGTTTGACATCTCTGTCTCTCGCATCTATTATAATTAAGTCTTTAATTTCCAGGGGGTTGCAGCCCCATAACTTTGGCAAAGATACCATTTGCCACTAATGGAATCAGCAACTGAAAATGGAAGGGGAGAGAGATAGTTTATTCCCTTTCCCATAATTAGTAAAGTTAGTCTCATAGTTTAATGGAATATTAATCAAACACTTTGATGGAGATTGAGATTGAGATTATATTATATTGGATAGTATATCTTACCCAACTAGCATTCGTCTTATAATAGACTTATTATTATATATTATTATATTTAATAATGGTCGACCAGATTGTTTTTAAGGGTATTAATTAATTAAGCTAATGAGTTTAATAATCCAATGCACCCATTGGCCAAGTTGAAGAATTTATTAGTCCTCTCTAATTGACATAGAAAACAACTCCATTTGCAAAATTCCCAATTACACTTATTTGGCATTATCATGAAAAGGAATCTCTCTCCTTGTAAAAGATAAGATAATGTTGTCAAGATAGTTTTTTTTTTTTCTTCTAACCTTGTTTGACTATCCATTAAGTTAATTATTAGAGCAAGTGCATAATGTTAATTAATTATTTATGATAACTATGTGAGAGTGAGATGAGAGACATCAAGAATTAATTAAGTTCATTGCATTTAGCTTTTTTTCTTTTTATGTGAATGAGACCAGACTACAGGCTATATGCATCCTAGACCTAGAGAGTAGAGTCTATGCAAAAATATTCTAAGAAATTAAAATATACTACTATATTTATTAGTATATATTCATTGAAATACTTAATTAATCTCTTTTTTACCCTCTCCTGAACTACATACTTGCACAGTTAAAGAATGGAAATTACTTCCGTTTTAATTTATTAAAAGTTCAAAAAATTATAAAATAAATACAAAGATATACTAATAATCCCATTTATAAAGGTTTTGGACTTGATGAGATGCCTCCAATTGCTTAAAGATAGTCCTAATTGAGTTGCAAACAAATAATGGAACGCATGAAATCAATCAAGTTGCAAGGCGAATCTCCAAATTCCCATTTTATATTTTTCCATTTTGTACTAAACCATGTACTGTTTAGGGCTTTGTACTAACCATGAGCTTCAATTATTAATGCAGTTTTTGAGGTTAAAGATTTGCTTTGAAATTGCTCTCTTGCACTTTGCTTTCTTCATCACCAAACCCAAAAGCAAGCACTTTTAAAGCTAGATATTTTATCAGTTGCAACTACAAAGTGACAAAAAAGCAGTACATGGAACGTGGTGTTTCATCAAAAGCCTCTCCATTTAGGCACTATGTAAAACCCAATGCTTGCGCATTAAGAAAATTCTGCTGAAAAATTAATGTATTTCATAAAATTTCAATATCTTACATTGTCAAGATATAAATGAAATAAATGCTTTATATATAAAAACTCATAATAAATTTATTGAAAGGAAGAAAAAAGAAAAATGATTCGTGCACACGTGAGATTGGATTAGGTCTTAAGAAAATGTAAATTTCTTACTTTGGTATATAATTTTATTTTCTTGTAAACGTTATTTGACTCAACATAATATTTCTTAATTTCTGCTAATTTTAAAGTTGTTGGTTTATGTGTTCATGATATTTGGTTCTTCTAGCGAAATCTCCTGTATTTGCAAAAACTGTAATTTTTTTTTCTTAATTTTCATTGATTTTAAAATGGTTGGTTTCTGTGTTCATGGTATTGGGTTCTTTTAGTGAAATCTCCTGTGTTCGCAAAAGTTGTGACATTTGCTCTTTTGACTTTTATCAAGATTTAATTTATTAGGTAAAATTTGAACATAACATTTGCATTTTTAACTTTTATTTTACTTTTTTAATATATTCTTTTATCTGCTTATTTTCTTTTATGGTTTTTTTTTTATTTTCTTGAGTTAAAGAATGGTAGAACCATTTTAATATTTCAAATCATTAATTTTTTCCTTTTTATCATAAGTAAAAATATAATTAGTTGTATGTTGAAAAATAAACAATAAACTTCAAAGTAAAAAACTAATGATGGATTGATGGTGATTTTTTTTAAAAATAAGATTTTATGATAAAATTATTGAAGTCAATCAGCTATGACAGTTATTATGGCTCTAATCTACTTCATTGCCATAGTTTTGCCAATTCTAATATGAATTCTAAATTATTGTTTATGTTACTTGATTTAACTTTACAACAAGTATATAGAGACAGCAAGCAGATAACTTAGAAGAAATTTCTTCCATTTTGCTTTCTCAATAAAAACGTTGTTGTTGCATAATTCATTTTGCATGAAAGCATGAATTTACTGTCATTTGATATAAGCAGGAATATGGTTTATTGAGTTAAGGAATATGCTGGATTTGAACATTACTTTGACAATTGCCTGATTGTTGTGTATGATTTGATCACTTGTATGATGATTTAATCATCAATTGAGATTGCATGAGCAAATAGCTAGAGGCATAATTTTACTGTCACTAAATTTAAATGAGTTGATATGTTTATTTTTGGTGCATTGATGAGGTCAATAAAACAAAATGATTCTTGATTTCTAAATTTGATATGAAAGATTTGGGATAAGTAAATGTTATTTTGGGTATTAAAATCATAAGATGTGATAATGATTTAATGCTAACACAGGAGCATTATATTGAGAAGCTATTTAAAAAGTTTAGACATTTTGATATCGCAGCTGTAAATACTCTTTATGATGATAATATCTAATTAAAGAAAAATAAAAATGATAATGTGGCTCAGTTTGAGTATGTTCAGATTATTGGAAGTCTGATGCATTTAATGAATTATATTCAACTCAGTATAGCTTATGTTGTGTGTAATCTGAGTAGATATACACAAAGTCTCAATCAAGATCATTGGATTGCCTTGAGCAAACTAATGAAATACTTGAGAGGTGTCATAAACTATGGTATTTTATATAATGGATTTCTTGTTATATTAAAAAGATACAATGATGCTAACTGGATCTCAAATTCAAATGAGACAAAATCCAAAAGTGAATATATATTCACCCTTAGTGGGAGTGCTTTAACTTGAAAATCAACCAAACAAATAATAATTGCTAAATATAAAATGAAATCAGAATTTGTAACTTTGAAGTTGGTTGGCAATGAAGTTGAGTGGTTAAGAAACTTCTTAACAGATATTCTGTTGAGAGTAAAACTAACGCTTTTTGGGTCTATACATTATAATTGCTAGGTGTCAATAGTGCCATTACAAAGAATAAAACTTTTAATGATAAAAATAAACACATTCGCTTGAGACATGATATAATAAAATAATTGCTTAGAGATAAAATTATGTTCATTAATTATGTAAAGTCCGAATTGAATTTAGGCGATCCTTTAACTAAACCCCTAAGAAGAAAATTGATTACTAATACATCAAGGGGAATGAGACTTAAGCTAATTAAGGAAATCAACAAATAGTAGTAAACCAACCTATGAAATTGAAGATCTCATGAATTTGATTCATATGGATAATAATAAGCTATTTGTTGATAAATTGATACACTATTAAAAATCATTGTCCCTCTTATGGTGTGTAAATAGTGTAAGACTACAATGAATGAGAAGTTGAGTTCAATTCTTAATGAGTTCCATATCCCTTATGAGTAGTGTATTAAACTACAACATACACTTAATGAAATCACTTATATAAGTGCGGAGTAGGGTCTTTCCTATGAGAATTGTGCTAAGTTCACTAAAACACTTATAAATAACCCAGCATGTGTTTGGCTTATTCACGTAAAACTGTATTGAACAATAAAAATTATAAGGGTGTAATGTGATTAATGAAAATTATATATCACATAAAGAATTTTTGGTTCATAGAAGTTATAAACTTCATCAAAATTCTATGATTTATGTTTTATTCTTTCTAAGACTGGTTCATAGCTTAAAAAGCACCAATCACGATGCATTACACTCAATTGAAATTTGACCTAACAAAAACCTTTTATGAAACCTTATAAAATATGTGAGGGATTGTTAAAAAAATACTATATTTTATAAAGTTTCAACATCCCACATTGCCAAGTTATAAGAAAGACAATTAGCTTATATATGAAAACCCATAATAAGCTTATTGTAAGTAATAAAAAAAGAGGTTTTGCACACGAGATTGGATCAGGTTTTGAGAAAATGCAAATTCCCCCTTAAGCACATTATTTGACTCCACATAATTTTTCTTGATTCCCTCTAATTTTCCATTGATTTTATGCTTAGTTGAAACAATCTTAATGATTTATAATTCTCTTAAGCGTTATATGACTTTGTATAATTTTTCTTGATTCTCTCTGATTTGTTTTAATGATATGATTAGTTGAAACAGTCTTAATGATTTATGATTCCCTTAAACGTTATTTGACTCTCTGCATAATTTTTCTTGATTCCCTCTGATTTTTCACTGATTTTATGCTTAATTGAAACAGTCTTAATGATTTATGATTCTCTTAAACGTTATTTGACTTTGCATAATTTTTTTTTATTATCTTTGATTTTATATTGATATTTTGTAACGTAAACTTTCTACTCTACTCTATAAATATAATCTCCCTACCTCAATCACAATACACCAATAGTTCTATCATTTCCTTTAAAACTTCTCTGTATATTTTCCCTGTTTAAGATTTATCATTAATTTGACTAAGCCTAATATTTCTTGATTCTTTTATTTGACTCAGCATAATTTTTTTTGATTCCCTCTGATTTTCTGTTGATTTTATGTTGATATTTTATAATGTTAACTTTCTGCTCCAACTTATAAATACAACCTTTCTACATCAGTTACAATACACCAGCAGTTTCCTTATTTCCTCTAAAGTTTCTCTACATATTTTCTTTGTTTTCGTCGTTTTCCAAGTGGGGTTTTTTTTTACAATACACCAATAGTTCTATCATTACTATTATCTCTTACTAGTTTGTGAAAACTAATAAAAAACAGTTTCTGAAATCCTAGAAGATAACCACTATAGTTCTTTTACATCAAGTTTCGTACTTAAAAAGGATAAAAATTATCTTTAAAGATAATAAAATCACACCTAAAACTTGTGTTGATTTTGTGCTTCGTTATTTTTCCGATAAATTCAACAAAGGAGTATTACACCAATGCAGCTCTTCTATTCTTTTTTGGCAAAGGTTTGCTTCATGATATGGATGTACTAAATGGTGGAATTGATTATGAGGAGATGGATATCATAAAGGCTTGTGAAGCAGAGAAAAAAAAAACAAAAGACCTACTGTTTTGTAGGTCCAAGGAGGAACTGTTTTCTCAAACATTTCTGCTGTTTTTCTAGGATCCACTCTTCCAATCCTTACTTAAAAAAGAAAATTCAAGATGCTTGAAAACGCAGACAATTAGAATTTATAAAAAAAAAAAAAAAACTTATCAATTGGTTGTGTCACACATAAGAGGTGGGTACTCTTTTGTCTCCTTTTCCATTTAATTACTTGCACTTAATTATTTGATTTTGAGATTTCAAGTGTTTTCCCTAAAATAAGATATAGTCCTCTTGCATGATTATTAAGTAAATTTACTTAATTTTGTCTACTTTGTTTGTATAAATAAAATTATCTTATACAACAAATCTATTTACCTTATAATATCCAGTTATGTGATAGTTGATCTAGAAAAGGAAGCAAGTTCATTTATGATGTGAATATATGGGGAAAGAAAAAGCAATGAATGGGGGCATGACCACCACAAATGTCGTATTCAATTGAAGGAACTCAACCACTAGCCTATAACATAGGATGCATGCACTTTGATTGTTTACCACATTCAAACCAAAGAAAAAACAAAACATAGAAGAGGTAAGACTACATCATAGATCATAGTCCAAAGTTGAAAACTACAGCATATGTTGTTGAATGTCTATGTGCAAAGCACTTTCATACCTTCGTTTCCTGACATTATTTAATGTCAGTGACTTTGAAGCACAGTGTGATCATTTGTACAAGGAAAAGAGAGAGAGAGAGAGGTGCAGCTCTTGCTTTATAGTGTGAGTAGGTGAAAGAAGAGAAGTAAAAGACAGTTCAGCTAATCATCAATGGCTTTTCCAAAGGGGAAAAGGGGAAAATAATTAGAGAAAGTGGGTTGTCTTCCTCCAAAAAGAAACCTTGCTATGCCCCTTACTCCGACCTGAATCATTCTTTACCACGAAGCAAAGCACATCATGCAGACGCTATTGGTTTGCTTCATCACTGAAAATGGCATGGAGACCATGAAGGAAAGGGTACACGTTCGGAAAGTACAATTTCCTCTTCATCATCAATCTTAGCGTTTTAATTATTTTTTTTCAACAATTTATTCAAACGAAATTTGTAACTAATACCTAGGCCAGAATATGCTGGTTATTTACAACCCTTTTCTCTCACTCAGCATTCCGAATAGAGTTCATGCTCTAAGATAGCTGCAGAGCAGAAGCCCCCTTCATTTATCTTCAACAAACCATACATCATTTCTTTATGTTCAAGAAAAAGGCGACTTTGGAAACAGAACGTTATGGAACCCAAATCAGGCAAAATTTTGGTCATGGGGTACATATCCACAAACTGAAAGAAAGTAAGGAAAGAAAGTAACAGAGATCGTTTCCAAAATTGTATTCTAGAGGATGAGGACCCGTACGTGAGAAATAATATGATTGCTGAAATCTGCTTGATAAGAATACGGATTATATCCCCGCCGATTGGCTGACAAAGGTGTTGTTGAATGTGGTTGAACCAATAGCAGCTTTAACCAATGGATATGTATTATATCTGAGAACTACAGATCAAACCTCTGTGGAACAAGCCAGAGCTTTCTCGGACTGGTGCTGTAAAGCTTGAAACTGTGACAATTGTCATATAAAATCAGCAGAAAGCGCACCCAAAAACAAGTTCAACTGAATCCACACCAAAACAATAAAGCCACTGTCAACTGAATGGATATCTAGCTTACGTTCTCACTCTAGCTCTTAGATGCCATTGATGTAGGACCAAAAAGTAACTAGTAATGAAAAACACATACAAACACACAAAGCGAATAAATAAACTGAAACTCACTCCAGCAATGCTCTCAAGAACTGCTCCATTGTCTGAATTTGCATATTCCACGACGATTTTCAGTAAAAGAATCACGAATGGACTGGAGCATGGAAGATACAGCAGGAACACAACCCAGATCTTCATCATGTTCCTACAAAGTTAATTAAAACTTTCTTTAAGAATATCTTAAACATGAGTTTGAATATTTTTATGTCTGTAATGTGTGTGTGTGTGTGTGCGCGTGTGTGTGTGTGTGTGTGTGTGAGAGAGAGAGAGAGAGGGGTATTACCACTTCAGCAAGACGCTCATCAAATCCCATAGAATTTGTGTCACCGGGCATGAAAATTTTTCTGTAAGCTGTTCTCAGACACTTAATCTAGAACCTTGCCCAAAAAGAAAAATGTACAGCACTTTTAAACACATGACCAGATTAAATGAATGGAGTTATCACAACAAAGTAGAAACTTATCTCCATGTATCAACGGTATAGACTATAAGTGATGAACAATCTAACAAACTAAAGGAAAGGCAGAATAAAAATAACAATATTGTGCTCAAACAAAATTCCAAGAAGCTGCCTGTGACATCCTCCAAGCAATAAAAGGACATGAAAGACTAGCATTCACATATAATTTTTCCTTGCAAATTCTATACCTTATGTTTGTTTAAAAAATTGAACATCTGGATAGTATATGTTGATTTGAACAGCAACGGAAGCAAATATACATTAGAAACTACAATCTTTCAATCTTGATAGACTACAGCCTAACTCCATATCCAATGAGTTTCCACATAATATCACCCATACATTATAGGATGAACTTATCTTACCATGTCTTTCATTTCTATAAATATACTCAATAAACATTTTCTTGGCTGGAGTTAGACTCCATAACATGCACTTTGGAGAAAGGCACACCATAATAATGCCTTAAACCGACGACAGTGGGTCTTGTGGCCAATATCAAACATAAAAAATCATAAGAAGGTGATACATTTGAACACAAATGCTACTCGAGGCAGAAATAAGAGAAAAAGCGAATGCAACTTTGAATAGTTTTCTGAAATTCCACCTGCATACTATGTTGGTAACCAAAAACCTCAAGCAAAATCCAGAAGACCATGACATGCAATTTTAAACAAAGGAAGACTACATTATAGAGAACGATCTTTTTGAAAGAAAGTCTTTTCCATCCCACACCAATAATATGATGGAAGTAAACTATGAACCCATCAGAATAACTGCTGAATCTTTTCACCAACCTCTGTGACTAGGAATCCACGACGACGAAGACCCTCCAAATTCAAACCACGAAGCTCAGCTCTCTCTCCAGACACCATCATGTACTTTGGGACATCTTGTGAAACCTTCATGCAGGAAACAAAGTTGAATTTGGTTGTAAAAGCAAAGGAATGTCTGTAAGTCATCTGCTATATGATAAAACGGCCCTACAGCTGGATTATGGAACTACAGGACTTATTTAGCATCTTTTTGCAGTGTAGGGCACATATGATACTAGAGGTCATACCACAGATCCACCACCAATGAAAGCAAATGAGCCAATATGACAAAACTGATGAACAACAATTGCTCCTGCAGTGTGCGCATGGTCCTACATTTGTAACACTTGAATCAAATTTAGCAGACACTGTAATCTAAGATAGACACATATAGAAAGACATTTTCTATAGCAAACGGTAGACAAGGGAGTTACCTCCACAATGACATGGCCTGCAAGGAGAGTATTGTTCGCAAATATGTTATTATTACCAATTTTGCAGTCATGTGCAATATGACAAGACCCCATGATAAGATTGTTATCACCAATAACCTGATTACACATGTTAGTTAGATAAGGGAGGAAATGCATGGATAGCATACACATGTTTATGACTTCAATATATAAAGACAAATAATGCTGGTAGTTTTATATGCTTATCTACCGTTATATCACTTGACTTTGAAGATCGATGGATTGAAGTAAATTCTCTGATCTCATTGTTGTTTCCAACATCCAGAAAACATTCATCCCCTGACTAAAACCACAGAAATATGATCATAAGTGGTCATATCTTTTTCAAATATTAAACTTTTGAAACATAGTACACAGCTGCTATCAACATACACATGCTCGTCATTACTAGCCATCAGAAGCATACATTGGATTACGCATCAAACACTGAAGAAGATAAGTTACCTTATACTTCATGTCTTGGCATTTAATACCAACCACAGCATGATGCCCAATGATGTTGTTCCATCCTATTACAGTACGCCCAGGAAGATCATCACCAACAACAGCACCACTGCCTGATAAAGTTTTAGGACTTACATAAATTACGAAATATACTACATAAAATAAATATATTTCTAACAGAAACACAAAAAGAAGAAGAAAAAGAAAAATGACCAAATAGAAACTCACGTCATCAAAATGCAGTGGTTCCCCAATTCAGTATTTCCAAAAATATGGCTTGAAGGATGCAACTGACATCCATTTCCTAGTTTTGCGGAAGAACCAATTGTGCAAAAAGGACCTATTGAAACACCCTGTGCCATAAATTTTGAAATTTTACTGATGGATACATATCATTACAAAGGATACAGCAATCCATAGCCCAACTAATGATTATGCAAATAAGGAAAGATGTCAAAAGGCAATTCAACAAACAGAGAGCCGTTGTTAAAGTAGCAAATTGTTTGACAGGGAAAAGCCAACAAAGAACTGGGTTTCAACAAACAAAACAAGTCACAGATTTTCAGGTAGCTAACTACCAATGCCTATTGAGAGAAATACGTTCCAGGTTTTAATCAAAGAAGGAATAAAAAAAGGGAGTAGAAAAAGAGCACCTGGCCAATCACAGCATTTGGATGAACAATTGCAGTTGGGTGTATAAAGCTCGTACCCTCCTTTTTATTCTGAAAAGCATCTGGTTCACAATCATGGGGGAAAGAAAAATAGAAAGAAACCAATGTAACAAGTTGTTCAATCTTCATTGTAAGATAGATAAAATTGAAAAAAGAAAAAAAAAAAAAAGAAGAAGGGCTTATTACAGTCGAGAGTTGAGGAGAAGCGATGCAAAGATAGAGTGGTGAGAGAAGAGCTTAAGGGCTTTCGAAGCTTGAGCAGGGAACTCATGGGTTGCCGCTCTTGCTCTCACTCTCGCTCTCCGACAATGGCGGATCTTTTTCAACCTTTTAACGTTTTCGTTTTTTCAACCTTTTAACGTTTTCGTTTTTTCAACTTTCAGCCGCCGCGCCCCCGATGCTTCCGATCTTGTCTTTCCTCCCAGATTTTATCCGTTAGTTTCGTACTATGACTCATGTTAATCTAGACCGTTCGTTTTTCCGACAAGATGCTTGATGTACGGAAGTAAATACACGTGGATTTTTTAAACACAAAGAATAGATATTTGGGCCTATTGGGCCAGTTGGTAATCTGCTATAACTTGGGCTACTTGGAGTTTTCAATGTGAGTGGATCGGATCATTCATGCTAAACTAGTTTTGTGTTGAGGATGGATAAGGCCTAATTACTATCTGACTACGGCCCTACAGAAAGGCCCAGTACTATAAAACAAAGAATTCGTGAAATTCCAACAAAATATGATGTTTTTTCTCTTTTGTTACAGTGACTGAATTGTGAACCATCTAATCTGCACCATTGAAATTTACAAACAAGGGAATGTTGATTGCTGACATAATAGAATTGAACGGTAAGCAAGCTCCCTCAATATTCTTTAAAGAAAAAACATAGTAGTTGTTGAGCTTACATAATACAGACTGACAAAGAAAAAATACTAACGAAATCGGCATGTCACCGATCGACATGATTTAATGGAAACAAAAGGCAGAAAAGTGCTATAAAACTATGGTTCAACTCTAAAAAATTAAAAAAAAAAAATGGGTATAAGGAGAAGAATGATATAATTTACAAAACATTGACTCAATTTTACAGCTATATGAATATGACCATATGAATCTATACCATAATTCACCTTAGTTAATAACAAAGGGTGACACTGTTTCCAAATTATATTCGCCTTAGCCCTCAGGCCTTCTTCACTCTTTCCAGAGTGAGCTGCCTATCTACTCGTCTCTCTGTGCAGTGTAGCTATCAATATATTTCTGCCTTGGTCAAGATCGGATTACACAAAGGTAGGCATTGCTTATGCTGATATTCAGTCTACCTGCTTCAGCAGCTCGGCAGCTGTTTTGAAGATGCCCAGAAATTTATGTATGGACAGTCGAATTTGTGATGAAATCCCCCTCCAACATCCGAAGCACCTTCAGTATGAACAAGAGTGAGTTAACTGTAGACTGTGAAAGATTAATGTAAAATGTTTTTAGGAATCAAACAGGTGGGGAAGGTGTTGTTTCTAGAAGTAATGAAGTTTAATAAGCTTATAAGCAAATATTGTTAAAAGCATCTTTCAACTAGTAATTGTTAAACATGAAACTCAACCAGATTTGTAGCAACCAGTACAGAAAGAACTAATAGTGCCTCCGAGCTGATAGCCAATGCACAAAACTATAAGGTGCACATACAAATGTAGAAATTCTCATTTCAGACATGTTGGCATTACGTGAGTTTTTCACAGGTTTTGCGATGATCATTGAAACAATGATGATCCAATAAATGTTTTTTGCAAGGGATTTTTATTATATTAATTCCAATTTCCTAACCTGAGACATGCGAGGCCTTGAATGAGGATCCCGCCTGATGCACAAGGAAGCACATTGCAGCATGCCATAAACATCTTGCTCTGTGTAGCAGTTCCCCAAGCGGGGGTCAACAAGTTCCTGTATGGCATGACTTTCTAGTAAAGGGCGTGCCTGCTCCAAATTTGAACATCAATAGTGAGACAATGAATTTATGATAAATTTTAAAGTGATTAATATTTGCCCAAGGAAATTACCATACAATTAGAAGCAAGGGACAAGATAAACTAGGTGATCTGTTGATCCTCTAATGACAAGAAGTCAATCTACTTTTATCAAAGATTTTCTGCAATCACCAATCTACAAAATTGTAACCTAAAATCAAGTCAGTTTCGTACCCATTCTGTGAGGCACTGCTGTCCCTTGGGCCGATTTATGTCCATAGCTTTTCGTCCAGTAATGAGTTCTACCAATACCACCCCAAAGGAGTAGACATCAGCTTTTTCAGTAATTTGGCCACTTTGGGCATATTCTGGAGCTAAATACCTACCAAGAATGTTTTCCTCAATAAATTTGTCTTCACTAGATCATAAAGCAACAATGAAAAAGAAGTTATGTAGGTGTACCCGAATGTCCCAATTACTCTAGTTTCCACTCCCCTGTCTCCATCTGGCTGCCACCTTGCCAACCCAAAATCCCCAACCTAAATGATCCAGAAGCAATAGTCAGTTTACATTCCCTGTTAATGGATAAGTATAAAAGGAACACACGATATGTGCCTATTGTTTGACAAAAAATGAAGAGCATTCACACTTGAATGGGCGGTGCATTGAGGCCAAGATACAGAGGTCAAGATAAATTTGAAAATTTGTTCACATAGAGCTTAGAAGACATGACATACTAAAGATTCAAAATCATGGGTGAGAAGGATATTGTTAGGCCGCAAATCACGGTGTACTATACAACCAACTCTGCATTCTTCATGCAGATATCTCAATCCTCTAGCTGCTCCAACAGCAATCTTTTTCCGTGCAGACCATTGCAACGTATTATGATTATGTCCTGAAAATTGTCCATTTAGAGGAGTAATTATCAATGACCATTGAGGACAAGGAACATATTAGACTCACACACAACCATCTCCAGTCTGAGGACCAAGCAGCATTTCCCATTTAAGAAAGTTTTGACAAGTGATTGGAATGAAATACATTATCCACAAAAGAAATAAGTTTGACAAAATTATAAAGGTATTACATTGAAAGGCAATCTAAGAATTGATTAAACATCTTATGTAACTAGACACACCATTCCCCCAATAAATAGCCAACAGAAAATAAAAGTGGTCATTTAAGGGCACGACTTTAGGACATTCCAGGTAACTCAAATTAGTTAGTTAACAATAGTTTTGAAGTTCATTAAACTGAGAAACTGATATAAATATATCAATTTCAATTCATAAGCAGAGAGGAACATCTCCCTTGATATTCTCTAGCTATTTGCTTGTCCATGATCAAGATTAGTGAGTCATAAATAAATTAGGATAGAAGAGAACTTACCATAAAGATGAGAGTCCAGAGACCCATTGCAAATGTACTCATAAACTAGCAATCTTTTTCCATTCTCTACACAGAACCCAATCAGCATCACAACATTACGGTGCTGTGCACAACTTAAAACCTCAACTTCTGAGCAAAATTCTAGATCACCTTGAGAACTAGCCAACTTATGTTGCTTTACAGCAATCACCTGACCATCTGGTAAGATCCCTCTATGAACAGAGCCAAATCCACCTTCAGCCAAGAAATTCGATTGTGAAAAGCCATTTGTAGCATGTTCCAATTCAGCATAAGTGAACCACCTAGGAGGATGCCCAAACACAGGGGCCTTGTGCTGACATATTGAACACAATGGAGGAGGTCCAGAAGGAGCATTTCTTGACAGTGAGATAGCTTCCCTCACACTTTTGCTCACCTTCAGATCAAGCCTATAATTAAGGACCCCGACATCAGGTTCTCGATTCAATGTAGATAATTTCTCCAACAAAACTCTATATGTCGCTGTTAGAGATGAATCGTTCAGTCTCTGAAAATCCTTGCCAAGATGCTTAGAGTCAGTGACAGAACTGCGAATGTCAGCTGTCCCTGGCTCGAAAAATGATATTGTTTTTGAAGGATCTATCTCATTGTCAGAGCCCGAATCAGATTCAAACAGATTTTGGCTTTCTTCAGTTATAAATGAATACTCCTTCTTCAAATTCTCATATAATCCGGGGAGGGAAAACGGTGAGGCCCCAGGATCGGAGCTTGATATTGATGAAGTTCCAACATCAGTAGTAGTCAGGGACAATTCATGATCTGGACTGCTCACAGGAGTCACAAATGGCCCCCTAATTTCATCTAATTGGTCATGCTTGCTTTTCTTATGTTTAGGAGATGCTTCTGATTCAAATGATAATGGCCAAGCCACTTCAGGTGCCATGTTAGGTGATCCAACCAAATTCAATCGCAGAACCTTTGGCTGAGATCGTTTCATGACCACAAGATTGCATTGCAGCTCTTCCAGGCAGTGTTTCTTCTCATGTTTTAATCTTCTGTGCAAAGGTTTGATAGAAATAATAAAAATAATTAATTGAACAAATAGAAGAATCGAAATGAAACTAAAGTGAAAAAGGAAGTTTCAGAACATGAGAATGTTGGCTACTATACACATGTGTTAACTAAGACCTTGTGTAATTTGCATATTCTTACATAGCTAAAACCATGCTTAGGCTTGAGATCAATATATGATACATCATGCAAGAGAACAAAGTTTACATTGTATATATTACTTATCCAATATAACCCAGTTCGATTGAGCTTTCTTGGCTTCAGCAGCCACTATCCCATATGGTGATCCAGGAACGATTTTTACCCTGACCTTGACCTGTAAACAGGAAATAAAAACTCAATACTAGGAACGAAGCTTTAAGAACTAAAGAAACATCTGAAAATAAATTAATCCACTAACCTTCTCTGGGTCATAAACATCTTGTAACTGAAAAATCATTTGGGAGCAAGAATCTGCAATATCTTGTTTTTGATCTAAACTTGTTCCTGAGAGAGACTTCCAATGAGCAGTGGTGCAATCACTGGTAAATCTTGAAATCCCCCATATCTTTTTACCTGATAATGTATTAGGTCTCAATAGGTTATCAACAGCAAATACTATGAAGTGAATGTAACCAGCAGAGACCAAAAGAGATAACAAAGCAGCAGAATGCTTAAACCATATTCTCAGTTGTAGCAATTATATATAACTGAACCTGATAATTGCATATTAAGCTGATAAGAAAGTATACTGCACATGATCTTAGCCTAATGGCCAAGAATGTTATTCAACCCAATAATAGGTTAATGTCAATAACGTTCATTCTTTTGGCTCATGCTAAGTGGCCATTTATAATCTGTGAAGCAGTGTATCAAATACAGCACAGCATGAAGACGCTAAGATTAACAGTTATGAGCCACCCAACAGCCAAGTAGAACAAAGGAAGAAAGGAACATTATGCACCAGAGCTCTCTACTATTTACTCAAATTAAGTGAAGTTTATAAACATCACCAAATATATGCCCCATGCTTTATTCCCATTCTATTACATGGAAACTAATAATTTCAGAAACATAAAGAATTCTATAGTTTACTCGTGTATTAAGGCGCAATTTCATTTTCCACCGCGGCATTTACATACAGAGGACAAGCCCATCAACAGGTTCGCCAAAAGTTTTCTTCCTAAGCTATTGAGGAAACTGGTAGGCAACTTATTTTGTTGTAACGATTGCATGTTGCCACTTGTTAGACATAAAGGTTTCAAGATCCAAACCTGGCAAAATCTCTATCTACTGAAGTTTATACTTTAAGCTCTGGACCATCTACAATAATTTTTGCCTTAAACATAAGAAAGTTGTAGAATAAATTTGTTCTCAAATGTATGAAAGAAAGCCCAGTGCAATATTTAATTCTACTAGGTGGCTCCTCTAATCCCCCAATCAGCTCAATGACTTGTATCATCATTCAAAAAGAAAGAAGAAAAATAAAAGTAAAAGGAGATGTGTTTATAAGGAAAAGTAGGTTACTTGAGGAGAGGGCAGGAATAACCACAAGCAGCTTAATGCAATCACCAGGCTGGACGACATGAGTCAAAGCCCAGACGAGAGCAGTCCTTGGGATCTCCCTTGCTGCTTTAACAGCCACCACCACTATTTTACCAGCCAAATCTGAAGTACCCTTCTGTTTCATCTCCGAAGCCAGCTAGAAACTAAACCCCTGAGCACCTTCCACACACCCCATAATCAAAACCCGCATCCCAGTTCTCCATCAAAACAAAACTCTTGAGCAGAAAAGATTGCATTTTTGCTGATTCACAATAACCCAGATGCTTTTTTTTTTCCCTGAGAGATGCCCAGAAGAAAAGTTTGACATGAAGAAGGAGAAGTTGATGGGGACATGCACTTGAAGGAACTTTTATCAAATCAAGTAAGCTCTTTCTCTTAAAAAAAGACGTCTAAATTCTAGCTAGGAAAACAAGCCCTTCTCTCTCTCTTTCTCTCAAAAAGACAGCTTTGGATGCAATAAAGGAACCTGTATCAGCTCTTGCAAGAACAGGCTCAGCTTTCTTTCACAGAAACTGAGGCTGCCTTTTTTCAAGCTCATGTAACGTGCGTGAGCTTTCTTTAGAAACGGAATTTGATTCCTGTGAAATCGTAAAATAAAGCGGGTGGCCTAATTTGGATGCCTTCTTGTCAACTGGTTATCGGTATACATCCTTATCCTCCTGCTTTCAACAAATTTACAAGAAAGGGGCAATTGCCCAATTGCCAATATTATACAAAAAACAAACGACAAAAATAAACGGTCTATCTGTGTTAGGAAACGACGTCTGTTTAATACCAAACCACATGTAATTATGTAAGCAATTAGCTGCACGATTGGAGGAAACTTCCTTTCCTTATCTATCTCCTTCCCAAAGAAATGCATATTTAAATGAAATTAGAACTTTGCATGGAGCCCTCAAATGTGGACTTTACTTAGCAATGAAATGTAGTTTGATCCTTTTCTTCTCGACAGAAAGTTGAGAGTAGGTGATGGGAGGAAATTAATTCTTACCTTGTAGTTTGGAATCTGCTACGGTGTTTGGTAATGTGCTTTACCTTCATCTTTTGATAAAGACCAGATGTAATACTAGCAAATTCCTTTGAGAACAGCAACAACACACTTTAAGATATAGTTATTTTCCCAGTTTGTCATTTGTGATTGTTTTACTATTTCATCACCATTTTGGGATTAACTATGTATCTAGGATGCAACAAAACTGCCTCTTTATTGCCCATATTGAAGTTCCCATTATTTTATTCTGGGACATTTTTTAGGCACTGTCTCCTCGGAGACAGTAATCAACTCTTTTTTTGAGTCTGAGGCTAGATCCAGCCAGTAGACCTTAAATATAAACAGGTGGGCATAGATAAACTAATCCTTCTCTTTAAATGTGGCACTTAAATTTGTGCCAGACGTCAAAATAAATTTCTTTTGTTTTGTGTTGCTCTGACATGGCACAGCATGGCAGATTGGTAGTGTGGGTAGGACATATGAGCCCTACACACTGACAAATGAAGACAAAGAGCTTATGGTAGGGCATGGCTTCGCATAGGTAACATCAATTATGAGCTTGCTGGCATCCTGAATATAACTGCTCACATTTTCTTCAAGAGAAATGTCAATTTCTAGCCAACAATAGCAGCTTATAGCTGGCTCCCTCCCTTGAGCAGATTTGAATTCTGTACAAGTGACCATCAGTCAACAAGTAATCTGCACCTTGAAGAAAAAAGCAACTCTGCCAAATTCAAAATAAATAATGGGTAATCACATGACACTTTATAGCAGATTGTCTATTTATCTTAATGACTGAATCTGTAAAAATGACATTGTTGTTTGTAGATCCTGCCATATAAACTATGAAAGAGGAACCAAAATGTAAATTGAGAGGTAGGTTGAACTAGGTGTGCAAACATCTCCCAATGTAATTCTTTATGGAAGTGGGACCTAAGGTTAGCCAGCTACACGAAGTGAGTGACTACCTTTACAAAAGATACAAATCAAAGAAACTTTAAGATATTCCCTCATGTTATTCATGCATGGAGTAGCTCCAAACCTATGCCTGTCTAAAAGAAGAATAGTAATCTTAATAAAAGGCACAGAAAAAACGTTAACGTTTAAAGCTAAATACTATGGCATGATACGCTTAGTTTGATGATTACCCACTTTAAGAATTGATATATTCCATCAAAACCATCCAAATGTTTCATCTATTCACCAAAGTATGAGAATTCACTCAACTTTTTTTTTTCTCTTTTTTGCTATGCTGGAAAAGTAAAGCAGCCTTGATGAGACATATGGCGAAGAAAACGATAAGAGCTACTAACAAAGATGAAAACTTTTGAGGTCACTAAATCCTTCAGCTTCGAGGCAGGGAGGGGCTAAAAGATTCAGCTTCGCAATAAGTGCAGCACAAAAAAGACAACTGAATTTCACAGTCACATTCACATCTTGACATAAGCTTGCTGCTCTTATCTGCAATAAAAACAATGAGGAAGATGCTTTTTCTCTTTTCCTTGATAGGCAGGATTCTAATTTGGTGGGGGGCAGAATATGTTATCGTTGCTTACACTAGGGATAAATATGTCCGCCAAAATCCCCTTAGAACTAACTCCCTTTGCCACCACTCACCCCCCCAAAAAAGAATCATAGTAGTAAATCTATGCAATATCTTGGTAAAGCATAGCTCATATATGCACAACAATGCTTATAAAAGAGAAACGTTCAAAATTTGGATTTCCTTTTAAGGTGCCTGTCACATGTTGCCAACAATGAGAGAGCTGATCATTTCTTATCTTGGCTTTTTGCCAAGCTATGATGAACTCTGTGTATGTTACACTATATTCATTTCTCATCTTGGCCTTTTGGCAAGCCATGGGGAAGAAAGATCACTTTTCCTCAAATCTCAGTTAACCCGAAGTTCAAACTATAAACAACAGTTTTGCAACTGAACCGCAAGCCCAAACTTAGCCTAAGGCCATGATCTGATTACTTGATTAATGATGTTTCACCATCCATCTACTTCCCTCGTTAGATTTGAGATTATTCTTTAACAGAATTGGGGTTAAAACTTGTAGTACTTCCTACTTGGATCGGGCTTGTAGCCCAAGGGAATTCGGGAAAGGTTTTGTAACTTCCAAAAAAGGAGTAGGCAATTTGGTCTTTTTGTATTTTTGCATTGCAGACGCCTGTTATAACATGACAACGTGACAACGGTCGTTTTCCAACCAGGGAGAACCAATGCCGATGGGAGCGACTGAATTGGCCGCTGTAGTCACCAGATGGAAGCGAGAAGATCACAAGCGGACCAAACACGACTCCCAGTTCTCCAAATGGAAGGTTCAATTCAATCTACAAAGTCTCTTGTCCCCCATAGTTTCCCCATAAATTACTGAATTCTTTCAGGCTTACATCAATTCATTCCCTTCCTTCTATCAGTTATTGTTGCTAAACAACATCTACATCCAATTTAAACTTGATTTATAATCTTTGATCTCTTCTGGATCTTTTGTATCTTGATGTGTTTAGGTTCTCATCGGGCCTGATGATTGGGTAGACTATTCAGTGGGGAAAGAAGGAGTAGCCAGATACAGGGTTGAAAATCTTCCCAAAAATTCAAGCTCAGGGCTTTATGAGCTTGCTATATACCGTAGTGGCTCCTCGAGCAGGGAAAACACTGGCAAGCTTGACCGGGATAAGGTTTTGGTGGTTTATCTTGGGGAAGCTGACAATGTCAGGACAAGACTCCAACAATATGGCCGTACAGGTGCTCATTTGGGTAGAAGTAGCTCTGGAGAAAAGGGATGTGGACGCTTTGAGGACATTTTTTCAAGAGGCTATTCGATTGTCTACAGATGGGCTCCTGTGAGTATATTTCTTTTCAGTTTTTTTTTTGTGATTTCAATTTACTTGTTAACCTATCTTATGAGTCTTGAATGGAAACTATTTGAGAAGTTAGAAAAATAAAAATTAGAATAGTGGTTCTTAGCCTTGGAGGCTATAAACTTTGTTATATTTTTCTGGAGTATCTTTAATTAGTAAAAACAGTGATAAGTTAATACATAGTGAATGAGATATTTGTTCTAATGGTATTTCATTGATCTTCTAGTTTGCATTCATTTGAATTGTTAACGATCTTGTATTTGTGATTTTTTTTTTTTTTTGCTGTTCTGCAATTATACTGCAATAGCCTAGCCGTTTACTGCCTATAATTTGGAGTTGCAGTCTTCCAGAAATTACTACTGTGAATATTAATGCTTTTTATGGTGAAAATAGTAAGAATTACTGGAGAAACTTGTATTAAGAGCAGTGAAAGTACATGTTTACAACTTGTTAAGGTCAATTTTGCAAGTGGTGAACCAGTATATATATTTCCTTCTTAATATTGTTATAGGCTCTTAGTCTTATGTGAATTACAGATGGTCATTGAAAGGACTCTTAGTAGTACTCCAATGAGGATCAAATTCTGGACTCTGAACAGGATGAGATGGTTTTTGAAAGCCAAATAACAGTGAAAGTGCACTTGTTAATAAATGTTCTTATTACATTTTCACCCATCTACACATAGCATGCAAATTATACTTGACTGATTGTCCGTAGGGTGTCTTCCGAGTATGTATAGACAGAAGAATGCCTGCACTAAATCTTGCTATCTAATTTTCTAAATTTTAATGTAATTTTCCTTTCCCCTATTGAATGCTAAGTAGATGGAAAACAAGGCAAACGCTCAAAGAACAGAAGCTCAGCTTCTCAATTCCTTTGATTATGCCTGGAATAAAGGTTCTAATGGTGCACGCCGCCATGACGATATCCTTCAGAAACTTGATAAAGGTGCATCCAATTGTGCCCCACCAGCCATTTTCTCCAGAAAGCTTCTACCCTTCAGCCAAAAGCAAGTAGGCATCAAAATCAAAGCAAGCAAGCTGCTTTCACAAGACAGTGAATTCAGCAAACATTCTGATGGAGAGGGCTTCAACTTTTTGTGGCAAGTTTTCAAGTTCAGCAGATCACAGCCTAGGTTAGTTTTCGATCGTGGTGGCTCTAATGAGAATGACACTATCATTTGTGGGGTGGTTTTAGTGGATGGTTCCATCTGTAGAAGGCCACCAGTTGAAGGAAGAAAAAGATGTGCTGAACACAAGGGAAAGAAAACTAGGGGGTCCTCTGTGAGTTTGAGTAAAAGTGAGAAATCACAAATGCATAAGGCATGCTCAGGCTATGTTATTTTTGGAAATGGAGAATACAATGTTAATGGATCAAAGATTCCCAGCTTTGGCACAGTGCCTTCATTGATTGCAGGGGACTGTCCTGCAATTGAGCACTGCAGTCCTATTTGTGGGGTTGCCATGGATGATGGCTCTCTTTGTACAAGACAGCCAGGCTCAGGAAGAAAGAGGTGTGATGAGCACAAAGGGAGGAAAATTTGTAACTCCAATTCAGAGACAACAAGATACCAGACAGTGCCATATGTGGTTTCTCATTCATATGCCAATGATGCATCAGGTTTTGACAAAAAATCCTCAGAAACTTTTATGCGTGGAAAAGTGGAAACTGGAGTTGCACCACATAGGCCTGTTGTCAATGATGGCTGCGATACTATTTGTGGGGTGGAATTAGGTAATGGCTATTTCTGCACAAAGCAACCTGTTAGAGGAAGAGTCAGGTGTGAGGAGCATAAAGGGTTGAGTGTTGCTAGTCAACTCTCTGGATTCGATGCAAAGAGCACATCCCATGATTTTGACATGGATCCAAGATTCAATTCATATAATTGGAAGTACGGTAGTAGCAGTAGTAGTACAACCATTTGCGGAGCACCTACCCGCAATGGTTCTTCCTGCCAGAGGACAGTTAACGGAAATGCAAGATGTTGGCAGCACTCGAACTATGGTAGTAGTAGTAGTAGTAGTATTAGTAGTAGTAATTTTAGCACAAAGTACTCAACTTATGGTGATAGTAGTAAATCCATTTGTGGAGCACCCACCCGTAATGGTTCTTTCTGCCAGAGGAAAGTCAAGGGAAATGGAAGGTGTTGGCAGCACTAATTGGTTAAGGCAATTGTCTTTTGGGCAGAGATTTGTGGGACTTTCTATTTATCATGGATGATGGTCTGAGTGCCGCACTGGGTGGAGAGTCACCATTTCTCCTGTTCTGGAGAGAGTGCAGGAACCAAAGAGTTTCTTAAGTATTTTGTATATTAGATGATGGTAAAATCTAAAAAATCTTGTCAAAACACTTCATAAGAATAGTTAGGTCTCTCTTATTTCAAAATAATGTTTTTAATTTTTTATTATTAACAATCGTTAATCAATATTTAAAAAAAATTATACTTAATACTATATAAATATTTTAAAATACAAAAATCTTTTTAAAAACATTTGCTCATGTTCTTCCTTAAAACTTAATAAATTTACTTTGATATTTAATAAAATTCAATATTTAAGAAAAAATTTTAAAATTTAATAAAATTTTAAAGCGAGATTTATGAATGTAATAATTTATCTCATATACTTAACAAAATTTAATATTTGACAAAAAAAAATTGTTCTAAACCAAATTTATTGATTAAATTTAATAAATAGTTTTAGGGTTTAGAAAGAGGTAGCCGCCCATACCCGTATTTTCATAAATTTATTAATGATGTAGGTTTGTTAGACCTTGGCTTTAAAGAGCCAAGATTTACTTCGAGACGAGATCCAGTTTCGGAAAGGATCGATAAGGCGATTTGTAATATAGATTGGAGATTGGAGTTTCCTGAAGCCACCATTCAGCACTTGTCTCGAATTTGTTTAAGTCATAGGCCTATTTTAACTAGTATGCCGAATGGGAAAGTGAGACATAATGGTATTAAGTTTTTTTTTCAAGCAGCCTAACTGATACCCGAGAATTTTAATAACTTAGGTAAAAAAGAATGGGATACAGCGAATGGTATTCAAGGGGCTTTACCGAATTTTGCTTCTAAAGCAAAAGGAGTGGAATTTTGCAGGTTTTGAGAATGTATTCTTTCGGAAGAAAAGAATCCTGGCTCGACTCAATGGTGTGGAAAAAGCCATAGAAAGCAGGCATTCTAAGAGAGCTAGAGTTTAATTTACGACTCGAGTATGAGACTATTTTGAGATAAGAAGAGATTTTGTAGATATAAAAAGGTAAATTTGGTTGGTTTAAAGTGAAGGATTGAAATATAAGATACTTTCATATTCGTTCTTCTAGAAGGAGGTGTAAATCAAAGATGCTTGGACTCAGGTTATCTAATGGCAATTAGTGTGACGATGAGGATACGTTAAGGTCCCATGCAGTTGAATTTTTTTAGTAAACTATATTCAAAGGAGGATGACATAATTCCTCTATTTTCGAGGTGCTTTTCCTTCTCTAAAGGAAAATATGAGGGACAATCTTGTGCAGCTTGTAGATGAAGCTGAGGTACATGATGCTCTTTTTGAGATGAAGCCTCTTGAAGCGTCTGGGAGTGATGATTTCCCGGCTATCTTTTTTCAATAGCAGTGGCATATTGTTGGGAAAGATTTGGTGTCTTGTGCTAGAGAAGTATTCAATGGTGCTGATGTTGGTAATGATTTGTGTAAATCAATTATAACTTTAATTCCTAAAATACCATGCCCTGAGGTGATTTCGCAGTTTCGGTCAATCAGTCTTCTACCTATTGTTTTTAAGATCCTGATGAAGGTTATTGCAAATCGGCTTAAGCCGACTATGAGTCACCTTATTCCTGGTAAGTAAATTTCGGATAATATCATTGTAACGCAGGAAGTTATGCACTCATTCAGAAAGAAAGAGGAAAAGTTTGGGTGGATGATAATAAAAAATGATTTACAAAAAGCCTATGAAAGGTTGAGATGGGAGTTCATATATGACACTCTGATGGTGATGGATGCCAATATTCTAGAATGACTCATTGACATCATTGTTAGAAGTTGGAATAGTGGCAGTTCACAGGTCATATGGAATGGATCATTTTCTGGTAACTTCTTTCCTACTGGAAAAGTGAAACGAGGAGATTCATTGTCTCCTTATCCTTTTGTTTTATGCATGGAGTGCCTATCTCATGGCCTCAATGAAGCGGTAACACAAGGGCTTTGGAAACCAATTCGCTTGAGTAGAGGTGGGGCTGTTTTAACTCATTTATTTTTTGTCGATGATCTTACTCTGTCTACGGAAGCTTCAGTTTCATAGATGGATGTAATCAAAGGCATGTTAAATGATTTTTGCAAATGTTCCAAAGAAAAAGTTAATGTGGAGAAGACCTCATTTTATTGTTCCAACAATGTTTGAATGGATACAATTCATGCGATTAGCGAATGCTCAGGCATTTTTCATTCAACTAATTTCGATAAATATCTAGGAGTTCCATTATTGCATGGTCGCGAGGAATATTCCTTATTCAAATATTTGGAGAAAAAATTTGTAGCAGATTGTCTTCTTGAAAAGCCTCGACTCTCTCTTTTGCGGGCAAACCGACATTGGTAAAATCAGTGTTATTGTATATTCCTTATTACGCAATGCAAACAATTGCCATCCTAGAGAAAACTTGGAAAAAAATCCATGCTATGAAGTGGAAGAACATATGTCGACCTAAAGAGGAGGGAGGATTGAGAATTCGATGCATGAGAAAAATGAATAATGCTTTCTTGCTTAGAGCCTGCTGAAACTTAATATCGACACCAGCATCTTTTATGGGTAAAGGTGGTTAGGAGTAAATATCACATTGGTATGAATTTAATACCGAATAACATCTATAAGGCAAGGGCCCAGCTTTTTAGGGCTCATTTAGTAAGTTGTGGGATAACTGGCTGTGTGATTATCTCTTAGCAGCTGCTGCACGGACCTTGGGATTGGAAATTGATGATTCGAGCAGTGTTTGTGAGTTCATTCTATCTAATGGAGAATGGGACCTAAGTCAAATTGCAGGCAGGTTAGCAATGGAAAAGTTTAATACTTTAACAAATACGCTCCCTCCTTCATCCAGCTTAGAGCCAGATAGACCCTTTTGGATGTCTTCCTCTTCAGGTGTGCTCATGGTGGCATCGGCTTATGCAGCGTTGGGAGGTATTTTGGAAGTTAAATCTACTCATAATAGCAGTCTATGGAGTCTAGTTTGGAAGTGATGCGGTCCGGAAGAATTCACACCTTTCCTTATCATGCTTTCATGACAAATTGCTCGCGAATAAGGAAAGGCTGCGAAGACGTTTCACGAATGACCCAAGTTGTCCTCAATGTCATCTGGATACCGAGTCAGCATCCCATGTGTTGAGGGATTGTCTAGTAATCACTGCACTTTGGTGCAGAATTGTCCCACAAAGCTTACACGGTGCGTTTTTTAAATTCTTCCTTACCTGAGTGGCTGTCTTTGAAGTAGAGTAGAAGTAAATTGTTTATCAATGGCATTCCTTGGAGTACAGTTTCTGGTGTTACTTGCTGGTTTAGCTGGAAGTGGAGAAATCTTTTTGTGTTTGAGAATAAGGTGATGACAAGTGAAAATCAAATGTCACTTATTAATAGCTGGGTGGCTTCAATACATCAGGCCTGTGCTACTAATGTGCCGAATATTATATCAACTCATTCCTTAAGTGAAGAGCGGCTTATCGGGTGGCAGCCTTCTGAACCGGATTTGATTGCGTTAAATGTAGATGGAGCGTTTAAAGCTTCTGTTGGTAAGTCAGCAGCTGGTGGTACATTTCGAGACAACCAAGGCATGTGGAAGGGCGGGTTTTCACTCAAGTTAGGCAAGTGTACTACTTCAAGAGCGGAGTTATGGAACGTCTGCGAAATTTCGTTATTGGCATGGGATTTGGGGTATAGAAAAATCGATCTTCTAATTGATAATAAAATGGTGGTTTAAGCTCTCAAGAATCAAATATCTCATCCTCACTCAAATTTTGATCCACTCCAATCAATTCAACCTCTTTTTTGGCATCAATGGAAGGTTCACGGCATGCTTCTAGAGAAAACGATCTATTTGCAAATTTCATGACTAATATTAACTTTTCTAGTTTAGAAAAAATTTATTGTTTTCAATAATCCTCCTAGTATTGTTTCAGACATATTACGTCATGATGTATGGGACTTTGTGTTTTTCGTATTATAAAAGTATAAACCTTATTTTCCTAAAAAAATATAGACAAAAAAAAAAGCGAAATTAATAAATGCGTTACTAGTACACTACTTATATAATACTCTTACCAAAAGAAAAATCATTCTCAGGAGACGTGTTGGGTAGAGGGAAAAGACCTTATTCTTTCGGAATAGTGTAATACAGGCATAATTGACAGTTCCTCAGCCGAAGCAAATCTCCCCACGTGTCATCTCCGCGAACTCCCGAAGAAAAAAACACACAAGAATGTAAACGTAAGCAAATAGCTTCCACAAACTTTGTATTTCCCCTGTTCTCATCGTACCATCACTTGTAAAAGTCCGCCCTTCCTATCCTGTAACGCCGCACCATCAGAGACTTCGCTAACGTACGCCACCACCAAAAAATGCCGACCGGCGATCTCCGGTACCCTTCTCCGCTGCCTTCTCAAGCGACTGAAACACCCGTGGAGGAAGACGAGGCTTGGGTGTGGGCACAGATAAAAGCCGAGGCGCGCCGCGATGCCGAATCGGAGCCGGCTCTAGCTAGCTACCTCTACTCTACGATCCTATCTCACTCCTCTCTGGAGCGCTCGCTTTCCTTCCATCTCGGCAACAAGCTCTGCTCCTCCACGCTGCTCTCGACGCTCCTCTACGATCTCTTTCTGAATACTTTCTCCTCTGACCCTTCTCTTCGAGCCGCCGCCGTCGCTGATCTCCGTGCGGCTCGCGTTAGGGACCCTGCTTGCGTTTCCTTCTCTCATTGCCTGCTTAATTATAAGGGATTCTTGGCTTGCCAGGTAACACACTTTCTTAATTTCCTCTGATTAATTGAATTTGGTTTCATAAGCTATTTCAATAAGTCTGATATACTTTAAAGGATGATTTACGGAAGGAATATTAGGCATTACAGGGTTTCAACATTAAGTTTTTTACATCATTATAATTTACATGATGGACTTTAGATCAAATTCCTTGCTTGACATGGACGGTTACGATTGAATAGCCTTTAGCACTTTGGATAAAAATGGTATGCTTGTTGTTAATTGAATGAATGTTGCAAAAGGAATTTGTCTAAAGCCTTGGTTTTTATTGATGGCGTAGAAAATTGGGGGAAAATGGAGAACAAATTAATAATATTTGGAATTCTGTTGCTATAGGCTCATCGAGTAGCACACAAGTTGTGGACTCAATCACGTAGGCCGCTAGCATTGGCGTTACACTCTCGAATCTCTGATGTCTTTGCTGTTGATATACATCCCGCAGCAAAGATTGGGAAGGGGATTTTGTTTGATCATGCCACTGGAGTGGTGATCGGTGAGACCGCGGTTGTTGGTAACAATGTGTCAATCTTGCATCATGTTACACTTGGTGGGACTGGGAAGGCATGCGGAGATCGGCATCCCAAGATTGGAGATGGGGTGTTGATTGGGGCTGGTGCAACCATATTAGGGAATGTGAAGATTGGGGAAGGAGCAAAGATTGGAGCAGGGTCAGTGGTGCTGATTGATGTGCCGCCTCGGACCACAGCTGTAGGGAACCCAGCAAGGCTCGTGGGAGGGAAGGAGAAACCGTCAAGGCACGAGGAATGCCCTGGAGAGTCCATGGATCATACTTCATTCATCTCTGAGTGGTCAGATTATATCATTTGATCACCCAGTTTCAGTTTTGTTAATTGTTTACTATTTATACTTCTGTTTCGCATGCTATGATGTTGAAGCTGTTAAAAAGTGTAATATGATTCTTAATTACTTTAAGCTTCGATTATACAGCGAGGCCTTGAGTCATGATCATGTACTGGGGTACGTTGACAATAAAGTAAAACTAATTTTAGTAACTGGATCATCTTGCAAGAATGTTTTGGTGCTTGCTATCCAACAAGAATTACCCTCTGAATTCTGATCCCATTGTGGGACACCATAAACAAGATTCTTTGAATGAAATTTGTTTTATAAGGGTATAAACTGAATAGAAATTTTGATGAGAGTATGATTAAGACTATTCTAATTTTGCACCCCTACTGGGGTAGTTTTTGAGTTCGCTACCAGTTCTCTTGTCCAGCCATGGTGCATTGCAGGGTAGATATTTTGATGGGGAGCTCCATGGATGACACCTTGCCCAGCATTGGTGCAGGATGGACTCCAAAACAGGCAGCATTTGCAAAGCAGCTGAAGCACTGAAACAGCATGGTATTTGGCTGATTAGTTTTGAACTTTTGGCGCTATCAGATATGCTGACAAGAGATGGTATCTTGTCACGGCAGGCAATACCATCACATATCAATTTTACTTCATTCAAGTTAACTACTTGAAAGAAGAGTACCCTAAGGAAAATAAACTTTGGGAAAACGCTGTCGTTTAGCTCGATTATTGTTTGATAAGTTTGTAGACATCCGAGGCTCGGCGACCACATTACTTTGGCCCCCGTAAGAAAAAAACAATGGCGTCTCTGGCGTCCCTTCAAAACACGGGTAATTCCATTAGCTTCTCTTCCCACTTAAAATCTTCGATCAATGCCAAGCACTCTCTCGCTTTCAACGAGAAAATCAAGGTCTGTTTTTCTCAAAACCCCAACAAACTCAAGCCTTCATGCACCTACGCGGCATCCAATAACACTGATAGCAACAGCTCTACCAGGACTTACCGCCGCCGAAGTGTCACAACTCACCGCCAAACCAGGAATAATCGGCCCAGCCTTCGTAAATTCAACACTGAAAACCAAAACGAAAACCACCCATCTCCTGAAAATCCAACATTTGAAAGTATTACCGTGGATTTGATGAAGTTATGCAAAGAAGGCAAGGTGAAGGAAGCTTTAGATTATATGGGTCAAGGTGTTTTAGCGGATTATAATGTTTTCGGGGCGTTATTGGATGTTTGCGGGAATATGAATTCGCTAGAATTAGCCAGAAGAGTTAATGAATTCTTCAGAAGATCAAAGTTTTCTGGTGATATCGAATTGAACAACAAATTGATATGTATTTATGGGAAATGCGCTAGTATAAGCGATGCTCGCAGGGTGTTTGATAAAATGCGTGAGCGAAATATGGCTTCTTGGAATTTGATGATAAATGACTATGCGGTGAATGGGAAAGGAGATGATGGATTGTTGTTGTTTGAGGATATGAGAAAAGATGGGTTTCAGCCGGATAGCGAAACTTTTCTGGCGGTTCTATCGGCTTGTGCCTGTGTGGCGGCTGTGGAGGAAGGAATAATGTATTTTGAATTGATGAAGAATGAATACAGGATTGCTCCGGGAGTTGAACATTATCTAGGAGTGATTGATGTTTTCGGGAGAGCTGGGTATTTGAACGAGGCTGTGGAGTTTATTGAGAATATGCCCGTTGAGCCAACGGTGGAGATTTGGGAGGCAATCAGGGGTTTTGCACGAATTCATGGAGATATTGACCTTGAGGATCATGTTGAGGAGTTGTTGCTTGGATTTGATCCTCCTATGAGAAGTGAGAATGAACACCGAGCACCACCAAGGAAGAAGCATTCTGTGATTAACATGATTGAGGAGAAGAATAGGGTGATTCAGTATCGGTGTATGAACCCTTTCCAGGGAGAAGTAAATGAGAAGTTGAAAGGTTTGAATGGGCAGATGAGGGAAGCAGGGTATGTACCTGATACAAGGTATGTGCTTCATGACATTGATCAGAAGGCAAAAGAGCAGGCCTTGCAATACCATAGTGAGCGTTTGGCAATTGCTTATGGTCTTATTAGTACTCCGGCAAGGACACCTCTTAGGATCATTAAGAACCTTAGAATCTGCGGTGACTGCCACAATGCAATAAAAATCATGTCCAAGATTGTTGGGAGAGAGTTGATTGTGAGGGATAACAAGCGCTTTCATCACTTCAGGGATGGCAAATGCTCTTGTGGTGATTACTGGTAAAGTTATGGAAAACCCTTCCATTGATGTTGTTTGTAATGTTAGTTGCCGCATCAAGGAAAATGTAGTTGCCGACTGCAGATTAACTCATAATTAGCATTATGGAAAGTGTTTTGGATTGTACATTATGCTTGTATTGAAATTTAAACATCCATTCAATAGCAACCTTTTGTCATCATTGAAACATTTCTTCACATCAAACAACTTTTTGCTTCTGAATACTTGTGTACATCGATCAGGGAACGTTCTGTTCAAGGATTTTGTAACCCCAAGCTGACTCAAGGTCAGAATGCTGCCAAGAAACATTTGTTTCTGTTGCAGTAAAGAGATATCTCATTGCATCCACCATCATGTATCAACTTTTTATACCCTATTTGGTTGTTTTGAGCAACCATCAGAAATCTGTAGTCACTTGATCACCTGGATCTTGTGAGCAATCAACCTACTACCTCTATAATCTTCAATTTTGTGTGGATTAGCCTTTCCCATCAAAACCTTGGTCCGCGGTACTATTGTAGCTAGTGACATACATACGTCCTCACTGATATTTATTTCTCAACAGCAGTAGTCAAAATTCTTTATTCAATTAATACCCAAATTATTTACATAGCCTGAGTCTAAAACTTGGAAGACTCATCATCCTTGATCGAGAAACTGCTACAAGTCTAATCAATAGAGTTTGCTACCTGATCATCCCTTTATGTAAGCTGTACAATGTGTACAGCTTAAAAGAATCGAATGTACAAGTGAGATGGCCTGATTTGGTCAGTAATTAAAACATAAGAATTTTGAAGGTGAAGCAAAGCACCGGATGAATGAGATGAATTAATACTCATTGTTATGAATGGAGATTTCTTTTGTTTGTTACCACTTCTATCACAGCTTCATCATGGGATGGAACTCTCAAGCTTGATTTCATGACTTCATAAACTGCAAAACCCATTGCCGTAGACGGTACAACCTGGAGTATACATACAAAAATTAATATAACAAATGAATGATAAAAAGCTCACAAACGGGAAGGGCCTTTTCCTACCTTAAGGTAGTTGATGCTCAGCCCTGAAAACAATTGCTTCCAGCCTTGATTTTGGGCAATCATGATAAGTGATCCCATTGTTCCTTTCAACTCGGGCCTGTTGGATGCCGAGAGCTTTTGGACCTAATAAGCCAGTTCTCGTCCATTACTTTAGAATCCACAGTTTAATCACTTTTCAATTGCTCTTTTGGATCCAAGGAGTAAATATACCTGCATTTGCCTCCTCACAACATCAAGAGGATATGTGAAAGTTTGGCCCAAGAGACCAGCTACAGACCCACATACTAGATTCACCATTATTTTTTTCTTCTTCTCCCCAGGTACATGGCGTTTCATCTCCTCATAGAAGTAAAACTTCAAACCAGCATATGGGAAGATTCCATAAAGTGATGGGGCTGAGAAAATTTCTCACATATTAACAGGAAACCCCACAAGAATGAAACTACCAAAAGAGAAGCTAACAGCAGATTCGTTTTGAAATTCATACCTACACCACGATAGAGACCTCTGAGCCCAGACCCTTTGTAAGTCTTCGAAAAACAATCAAGAATTCCTCTATAAATTTGTTCAGTACTAACTACCCCTTTCGCATTAATCTTTGGTAGACCAACAACCTGCACTAGCAAATACAACTTTGTCAGAGAAACGGAAAAAGCTCAGAACCGAGTGCCAGGCCGACAGTCCTGGCTGCAACTCTGAAGAGCCTCCAGCTTTATATTCAACTATTTACCTGATAACCTAATTTAGTGCGAATCAAATCAAGTGGATAAGTAAAGAGCACAGCAGTTCCAGCTTTATATTCAACTATTTACCTGATAAGCTAATTTAGTCCGAATCAAATCAAGTGGATAAGTAAAAAGCACAGCAGTTCCTCCAGCAAATGATCCAGCCACAAGATCAAGTACAGGGCCTCTTCCAATGTCAGGAAATCCATTGATGATCCATCTACGGTACTGCTCGTAAGCCATATAATGAAGTGCTGCATAGGGAACAATTCGAGTAACACTAGCACCATTTCCTCTGCTCATCCCATAAAATAAGTAAGAAATTGAAGATAACTTTTCAGAACAACCTTCATGTAAAGGATAATGAATTGGACATCAACCTGTAGAAACCCAGGATGCCTTCTGTCGTTGCAATCGTTTTAATGGATCCAAAGATCCCTATGCTGTGAAATTCTCCTCTTCTAGTCTGAAACGGAATAATGAATTAGTTCTTTCAGCTAATGCAGGGTGAATCTTCACAAGTTGCAGGTACCTGGGCCTTGGTGGATGGCAGCGCAATAGCAAAGGCCACAGCCTCTCATTACTAATGATTTGGTTACATCAAGGATATGAGTTTGTTATTCCTCAACTTTTAGTCACCTAGAATGCAAAAGGCATTCCGAAAATATTGGGAAAGATCAAAAAATCAACATTGGTAGGGTTTGATAAGTTAAATCTCCTAATTCTCATCAGCAATTGAGACTCAAGAGCATCAGAAAGACCCCATCTTGGCAAAAAATGAACAATCCCAAAACCCATATAATCTTCACCAACAGAACATCGTCTCATTAAAAGATAATTCACTGACTTCATCGCACCTGAGTTGAGCTACGGTCAAAACAAGGCATCACAGGCTCGAAAATCAACTATGGATGCAAGCCATCAGAGAAATTTAAAAAAAATAAAAAGAAGCAAGCAACAATATCACAACCAAGAAGAACCCAAGAATCCAACAACCATGACAAAGAGTAAAGAGACACAAAATAAAGCAAGAACTAAGAAATCAAGTCAAAGTGTTAAAAAAAAAAAGGAAAAATCCAACTTTACCTGTAACAAAATCTTGACACGCTCAAGTGGGGCAACAACGGTCTTTGCAAGCCCCCCAGCAACACCTCCAGCAACGAACTGCTTTGCAAACAAAGGCATGGACTCTATGATCCCATCAAAGAACATACCCAGCTCTCTTTCTTCTCCCTTTTTTTCCATTTTAACTACGCCTTGAAGCCCCAGAGAGGGAGAAAAAGAGAGATTTTACTTGTAAAAAAAGATTTGTCCTTGAAGTCACAATAAGGGAGGGAAAGCAAAAGACAGAAGAAACAAAAAAAGAAAAAAGAGACGTCTCTATCTGTTGGGGTTCAGTATACGGTCCGAAAAATGTGGTTTTTATATGTTTCGGACAACTGACAACTCAGAGGAGTCCATGCCACGGCTCCTTGGTAGATACCTGTTGTGCCAGAGAAGGGAAGGTAACGAGTTTCTTGGAACTGCATTCGGTTCTATTTTATTCTGGAATGATACTGGCTTTATTCCCTTTACTGGATCAAGAATCTTGCAATCTTGGCCGTTCAAAATTTTTTTCTCTCATTGATTCCAGCTTGCCAGCTGAACGTTTCAATGTTGGCCAGTCGCCAGTGGCAAGTACGGAATGAATAATTGAATATGTTGTCTTGGCCCATCATTTTGTTTGTTCTTTCTTATTAATAGATCACATGGACGCAGCAGACACGTGGAAGGAAAATATTGTTGTTGTAAGTGAGTTTTACTTTGAATTCAAAAGAATTAACATCAATGCGTGAATTTTAGTAGATGTTATTTTAAGAATTATTTCACTTTCAATATGTTAACAGAAAATATATAAATAACTTCATAAATTCAATAAACATAAAGGTTAACCACTTCTTATGCTTTTAAGAGTAATTCATTCAATAATAGTTGAATAAATGTATTATTTTCACAATTATCTTATAAAAGATAATCATTCTTATCATATAATATAATCTTTAAACTATAATACAAAAAGATAATTTTTTATATTTAAATTTTAAAATTAAATATTTTTTCATTATCTCATAACTTTTACATTTAAAAGTATTATCCCAATATATCCCTATACCAAAAGATAACTATTTACCTAAAAAACTAGTAATAATTCAATAGTCAACATTTTCAATGATGTGGCGTCTGTAGTCCAACGGTTAGGATAAACAAATATTGCAATCAAAGTATTTATGAGGGTAAGAAGAATAATTTTTCTTCTTTTCCTTATTAATAATAATAAATACAAAAGCTTTTTTAACAAAATTTTCAGTTGTAATAAATTGAAAACTCGTTCAAAGTTGGTTGCGGCACGCCGCATCTATTGTCCTTTGAATAATCGAATTGAATACCTCCAGTTGTCCCTGTCAGACGTACAGGCCAATAGGCGGTGAAAGACATAGAAGCCACAAGTGGGATTGGAAGTCTCTCATCAGAGATGAAGACAGAATCAAGCCGTGTAGGAAGAAATGAAGTAATGACTGTGTGGAGGTGGGAAGAAAAGCTGGTGTTTATTAGATTTCATGAAAACTATGTTTGAAACCCTTGAACATCAGAAATGGTTTTCTTCATAATACTAGTAATATCTAGTTCATTACAGAAGCCAAAATGTTCCCAAGCCAGGATTAGCCCTACATGTTATTTGATAAACATTATCAGAATTTAGCGATCAGATTCCTGAAATATGTGGGCCTGATCTCATAAACAACCTTGATTCTAACTTGGCTTTAGTTCATGCATCAAACTACCTTGAGCCTAGACGGTGACTTTCCGAACATGATCCGAACTGAAATGAGATCGGCTAGGAAGTTGTGATGAGGGTGAAATGCAGAGAGCATTGATCCCAAAGATAAAGCATAATTCTACATTTATCAACTGTTGCTTGAGCTGATTGTAAGAATAGACAGCAATACGACAACACCCTCCACTGTTAAAGGGTCTCTGGTATGACTTCGTACTCCCACCACTACCTAGTGAGGAACCCGGAGTGTTTGAGTAAATGATTCAGGGGAAGACACTGAAATGTGGAGCTTGCAATCAGATGAGTTCGATTGAGAAGAAGGATTGCTGCCGCTGATGCTTTGTTCCGTAGGGATTTTGTCGATAAGGTGGAGTAAGATCTTCTCAAGCTCTTCACCGTTGCTCCATTCATGAACTTCTGCTTTGACGAGGGCTGGCTCACTAAAAATACGGTCCCATAAAGGATACTTCTTCCTTGGCATCACGTAATCACTGTCTTGAAGCCTCAAAGTGGGGCAGTAATCACCCCTCCCATCTCCCAGGTAGATAAAATTCCGCCTTACACCTTCAGGAGCAGAAGCATAGATATGGTCGAGTACTAGGCCCTACAATGGAAGAAACCACAATTAAAACTCTACCTTAAGATGAGGAATAACTAAAAAGAAAATATCTTATAGCAACACAAAGAATATAATTGTGGGATACTAACATATGGTAACTATTAAATTGCCGAACTAAGATCCTGGAAGGCAGCATATATCAAGCAGTAAATGAGCAACCAAACTATGATTTTATTGGTAATAGTGTGCATTAACTAAATAAATTCTATGTATTGTGATGACTGATGATGACGTAGCAAAAATTAAGCACATTAGTTACGCACTGGTGCTTAATCACAAAATATTTCACCCAAGCACCCAGACGCCAAACCAATATGATTCAACATGGCTAGAATTGACAGAAATAAATGAATCCTACTGTTCTCTACGCCAAATGCATAAACACTGACACCTTGCTTATTTCGAGGAGTAGGAGAAGATTGACAGTACATAAATTTCACGGTAAAGACCCTTTTAGAAAACACATTAAACTATAAATTCAGATGCTTTAGAAACAAGGAAGGATGACCATATTCCCTTGCAATTCATAAATTCCCTCAGTTCTTTCCAGAAACTGGAAGGAACGTCAAAAACCATACCAGAAAAAGGACCGCACAGATTAATCCACCCTAGCATATACCAATATATCCATCTATCAAATAAATAAGTCTCCATTTCTACGATATGCAAATGTGTAATTAACACTCCTTCACATAAATTCATATCATAGGAAACCATCCAAAAATTCAATCATCAGAAAGTCGGTGACTAATGAACCAGTTATTGAGAAATCATCACATGATTTGATAAATATGCTCAATCAGTGAACTTGTTTACCTTGCACAAATTGGAAGGACATAGACTGCACCCATGTGCGGATAAGGTAGAATCATGATAAGGAAAGATCCTCAGCCTTCCTTCTTCATCTACAAAGCTTGGGTTTGTATAGATCTTTGAAAAGCAAGCCAACAAACCCTGATATTCCAAGATTTTCTCGATGAAGAACTGATTTGCGTCACTGACTATCCTCAAGTCGCATCTGAAATTTCATAACAGTACCATGACAACCATTATGAACCCCAGAACTTGACAAAGAACAAACAAGGAAAAAGGAAATGACCATGATTACTACCCAAGCGCATAGGCTGATTTTATAGCAGCAGCAATTCTTGGATGTAACGGAGTCCGTTTCAAGCAAGCCGCAATCTCCTCAGCTGTTTTCCCTTGGGAATGAAGCTCTTTCATCATCCTACCCTAAAATTAGATTGAACATATCTATTAAGTTCATGATATTAGAAAGCCTCTACTCTCTTTCAGCAACAATTACAAAAACAGAAAAGTTTACTGCAGTTAACAATAAATCATGCTCTTTACTCTTTAATAAAAAAATGAAACACATTTGATATGATGCAATTAAAAATAGAACTTAGAAGCCTTTAAACTTTCCTAGTGGTAACTTATTAGCATAGAAGGTGATTTTGATTTGATAATTTCGAGTTCACAGATACTGCAGTTTCTTTCTAGTAATCAACATTGGAGAAGGAAGAAAATTTACAGGAGACTGAAAATTTTCATTTCATTAAGATAGAAATCGGATGTTCCCAGCAACCAAACATAGGGTAAATCAAATACTAATATTAACTAGCAATGATCAATAAAAATAGAGTATTTATTATTATAAGCAAGCAAATCGAGTGGTAACGGATAAGAAAGTTAAATCAAAAGGCAACACAAACCATGAGGGAATTCCAAGGTAAGGTAGAGCGAAGCTGATTGAAAAGGTCGGAAAGGCCCATCTCTGCCACCACCCAACTGTCGCTGTCCCCGTCTATTATCGTCCGATCAAAGTCAAAAACCACCACTATTCCGCCATTTTGAGGCGGCTCTCCGACGCCCGCCTGCGTGCCCGCCCGCCCGCCCGCCTCAAAACTGTTGAATTTTTTTGGTGATGTGTGGAGAATGTATTCGGTGGGGACGTGGAGTTGGCATTGTGGTGGTGACGGAATACCTGAACTCGACAGTAGCCGTTAGATCACCGCACACTATGCCAGCCCGCATGATGCGCAGTTGAAAAAAGAAAAAAGGAAACGAGGTTGGACTATTCAAACCATAAAAGCAAGGCAAAGACAAAAAACAAAAAGAATTTCCGTTTTTTCTTTTCTGCAAGGTCCAAATGAAAACAAACTTTTCAAATGCATCGTTCAATTCTTCCCATTCTTATATTCTTTTCTTGATGGTTTCCGTCACAAGCAAATCATGTAGTATTTACGTTCAAATTCTACATCAATTTTCTTTTATCAAATCAATAATTTTAGGCTTTGCGTGGATAGAAAGGAATGATAAATAAATTTTGCATTTTAAAAAAGCTGGAGGTCGACTTCTTTCCAAATTTTAAAGTCAAAACTCCACCTCAAAAACACCACATCTTCCATAACAAGGTATTTAATTAAGCATGTTCCTCTGCCATGGAATGGGTTCATCCCATCCCCATGTGCTACCAAATCCTCCAAATGTATAGCATTATTAACATGGAAATTGACAATTCAGCCACGGGGGTGGAGGGAGAGAGAGAGAGGAGAGAGAGAGAGAGAGAGAGAGAGACCCTGAAATATGGGAAAATAATCACAATAATCAGAGAGTTCATCTCCATTATTGGTTGCCTGTCATCATCATAAATAAATTCAGAGTCCTCTTTGGAATTTACATAAACACAGCTCAATGACTCCTTTATGACTGACTACAAAAGAATCAATGCAGGCTACGGTTACCGCTCCCTATATTCCTTCAGATTCTTCCTGTATCTACAGCCCCATCCCAACTGCTTCTACCCTTCTGATACTTGCTTTTTTTTTTTTCCAAAACAAAAAAGAAACCAAAAATTTTTTATAAAAAATGAACAAAATAAATCCAATCTTTCTAACCCCTGGCCCCCTATCAAACTTCAAGGGAAACACGGGTTTTTATAGGCTTTAACTTCAAACCCATGCTTTCTGGAGATAGAAGCTCCGGTGAGATACAAGATGGACTTAAAGGGCTCCTCGGGCTGTCACTCAACTGGCAAGGCCTATACAACCCATACCCCATGAAGAAGTATTCCATAGGTATCAACATTGCATGTGGCTGTTCTTCTGTCACCATTGATCCACAAGCCTGGACCTGCATAGGCAATCCATCCTCCCCCATTATGCATAAGATTTGGCACTTTCATTTAGGTACACAAAGCATTAGTCATCAAAAACAAGACTCAGGAATTAATTGAAAACATCAATAAAAATGGGAATTTACCAATGTTATAGGAATGTTATTAATAAATTAAACCTCACAGCCCCTAATGCATATGGGAATCCTTACTATCATCCAAGAGGCTGGTTGGCCTACCCATAATGGTATATTTGGAGTATGTGAGCGACTACTAAATGCCCCTACTGATTTGCAAATCATGTGTAACATTGACCAGATCAAATAAGTGTAACTAAGAATGTACATGACACTGACTTTGCAGAATATCCAAGTATCATTCAACATCATTTTAGCAAAGCAATCCCTGGTACATAGGTAATCCCAAAAACCAAGAACTACTTACCTCAACTAAGGCACTAAATCTTCTATCCAACTTGGATGTCATGTAGAGGGCCTCAGAATGAAATGGTGAGTTATCCCCAACAAATATTAGGGTACGACATCTGAGTCTCTTCAGCCCACTGCTAAGGTCAGGTCTCCTGCAGGTTGGCAAAACAAAGTTTTGAGCACTTGAAAATTCAACGTAATAAAGACTAGTAATATGCAAACAAAAGAAGTGACAATAAAATTGTAGTCATATTATTTTATACCTATTAATTGCTTGAAGAAATCGCATCACATTTGAGCCATGCCTCTCATCCAGCAACTAAGAAAACAAACATGCCATAGGAATAAGTATGCCAACTTTCAAATTCACCATTTAAAAGAGGGTGAAAAAGAAACAGAAAGAGAAATCGAAATCCAGCATACATGCTATCCAGGAAAGAAGAGAAAACCAAAATAAAAGAAAAAGAAATGCTTAAGCACTAACTCTTCTGCATGCTTGAACTATATCCGACTCAGGAACTTCTGCATTACCACGAACTTCCTGTTACAATTTATATAAATCTCATCACTCAACCTACTCAATAAGTGAGGATATACAAAAAGAAACTTACAAGATAGACTGCTAGGATACCTTGCTGAAGTAACGTTGAAGCAAAAACTCTTTAAGCAGTCCACACATTCCATAAAAATATAACAAATTTGACATCACCTACAGAGTATAAGTCATTTTAGTTATACTATAGAAATTTAATACAAAGGATGTTAGATATAACCAACAATCTAAGGAAGGAACCTTGTTATAAAACCATTCCGTCCAAGAGGGTGCTCTGCAAAGAGGGGATATAAGTATCAAACCAAGAACACGTTCTCTGTATTTCATCTGCAATGCAAAGCTTTGTCAATGAACCTGTACATCAAAAACATTTAAACAATACTACTCAAAGGATTCATAAAGAAACCTACAGCAAACAGAGTAAGGATGTAAGCACCCGCTGTTACTCCCATGCACATCACTGCACCGAGCCTGATGCCATCAATAAAAAAAGTTAACACATAATCTCAACCATGAATTTGTTAACAAAGACGTCCACTGCTCCTAATGGGAAAAGAAACCCCCTTTCAATCAAAACATAAACACCGGAAAAACCAGATAACTCTCTAGTAAGATGCTATGCAACTTTATCATAAGTCAGTTGGCAGCCTCAACTATAAAAAAAAAGTCTTGTACATAAAATTCAGAATGAAACAATGCAAAAAGGTATTAGCAATCTGATTACCCAAAAAAGTTAAGGACCTCAAGGATCTGATCAGCTAAGTCGTCAACACAATGTGCAGAAGCACTTGGACAAATTGGAGCAGCTCCCAACTGCAAGAACTCTTGTGAAAGTGCCAGAAAAGAAACTATGTAAGTAATAGAATCCAACAATTGATATAGTGTGTTATCAAGAGATAAAAAAGTCCATATATGACAGAAATAAGATCTTACAGGCATATGCCAACTAATTTACAGACCTCATGCCCAGGAGGACTAATATGGTAAATGCAGAAATTATGGAGCAGCAAGGAGGCCGCTTCTGGACAAAAGAACAATCCTTGGAAACAAGACATATCTGAAGAAAATTACCAAAATAAGGAACAAAAGAGTTGTAAGAAAGCAGACTTGGAGATAAACACAAACTAAGAGAAGCAATGCTTCCTAACGAACTTCTCTAACATGTAAATGTGCATACATAGATGCATTGATCCAGCTAACAACAAAAATTATGAATGAAAAAGAGTATATTGAAGAAACCGCAAAAGACTACTCCTGAATTGGGTATATATTACAAATTCATATAACCGGGGAAGATAAGAAACAAAGGGAAGAAGACGCTCTGGTATCCAACACCATAATACTTACGATTCAAAGCCAAATCAGGATATGTAATTAGGGCTGGCTTGTCTTGGTCCCCATATACTATAACAGACACAGAACCACAGCGCGTTCGTACATGATGTTCCTGAAAGATGTTTTGGCAAGCACATTATAAACACATAAAAGATGCATACTAATCAACGCATATGGTTAAGCATTCCAAACAATCATAGATGAGATGCATTGAAACTTTGAGTACCGTAATATTTTCTAACTACCTAAGTAGTTGTTCAAAAAGAAGAACTATTAGTTATGTAAGACAAATCATTTGTTTCATGTGACCCTTTACAAAAAAGGAAGAAAAGAAAAGAAACACTCTAAATTATCTAAATAAATTTATTCATCAAGAAGCACTTCCCATGTGCACTCACCTCTTTTAGGGAAATCCAACTTAACATTACTTTGCAAAAGAAAAGCAAAATCAAATGAGTGGTTCCTGATATCAATCATTGCATTCTTCAAAAGACATGACAGTCTAAAAAGAGAGCACGGAATCTCTCATATTAAAAGCAGACATTGACAATGGGTTGATGTAAACAAAAATTGTAAATTTACAGCTAGACAATATTAATATAATAAAATAAAAGTGAAACAAGGAAAAAGGTACAGCCAAGGTTTTTTCAATTAACTGCAAACACACGTTGCATAATCCCGAAGAATGAATAGTTGGAAGAATCCATTATCCAACTTCTTTTGCCATTAGAAGCAACAAACAAAGAAGGAAAGAATCTCCAAACAATCAAAAAAGAACACTAAAAGCAGATAAATCCAAAGGCAATTGCAACAACAAGTAACATTGGAGAATTACACAAGATCAGAAAAAAAAGACAAAAAATGTTGAGAAAAAACCAAAAAAAGATTGCTTTATAAATAAATAAAAAAAACGGAGGACAGTTGAAACTACTAATGGAAACTAACCGAGCTTACTAAATATGTAAAAGAAAAGAAAAAATATATAATAAATTTGACCAAATAAAGAATGCATAGATCTGATGATACCCATTTCGTTAAATTCTAAATATTGCAGAATTAAATTCAATGAATTTCGAATCAACCCAATATTCCCCCATTTTCAAAAGAACAGAAAAAATGGGTTCTTCTCCCCATAAAACTAACCCCAATTCAGAAATCAAAATGCAGAATATAAAATGAAAACAAAAAAAAATAGTGAAAAATAAAGAAAAATGGAGCGGGAACGAACCTTCCCACCCATATAGATCTTTTCTGTATCAAGAGGAATGGAATCGTTTGACTCAGCCATGGCCGTGGCTCTTTCTCTGTTAACTTCAAACAAAGAAAGAAAAGCTTTCTTTAAAAAACAATAAAAGCTTTTCTCTCTCTTGCTTCTTTCTTCTTCTTCTTCTTCTTCCTCGGGAAATATAAGCCTCTGGCTTTGATGGCTTATAAAGCAAGCGATTCTTTCTCTCTTCGAAAACTCTCGTTCTCTCTCTCTCGCTCGCTCGCTCGCTCTGTTTGTTTATTTCTTGTGTTTTTTCTTTTTTTTTTAATCAGAGGTGGAGCTCCACCGATGCATTTTAGGAAACAAATGGATTTACTTGTTTTAACCCCTGACTCTGGTCAAATCTTAACCCTCGGTCAAATCCTGTCAAAAACGCGGCACTATTTTAAAACATAAAATCTTTTAAACGACGCCGTTAAGAGCCGACGAAAGATGCGGATTTACCCAAATGGGCTCGGTTGTTGGTGAATATTTTTTCGCCTTTTTTTCTATTTCTCTTTCTTTTCTTTTAAATAATTAGGGAGCAGGGGGGTATTGTCATTTGGTTTGACTTAAAAAAGAATGATTGGCCCCGTAGTGATCTGTACGTCTGTCATTGGATGCCCTTTTTGTGGGTTCCACGTCTTTCCCATTTTACGAATTAAATTATCACTTTTTCATTTGGATATTTTTTTTTCTTTATTTATTTCTACATGGATATAATATGGCCTTTGAAGTTACAATTTGGTGTTTGCTTTGCCGTTCATCTGACTCAAATTGATTAATCATGCCATCTTTTTCCAATAATAATCATATTGTTATGTAAATATTTTTTTTTCATATCATTTTCCATGATAGTACCATTTCATTCTATCAAATTTTATTTAATTTCGTCTAAACATTAGAGCTCATTAATTATTGTCCATTCATAGCCTAAAAAAACAAAGACAAATGTCACCAACACATGACTTTTCCATTTCCATTACTTAAAATAAATCATCAAAGTAACATCAAAATTAAATCTATAAAGTCACCATGTTATGTTGATCATGATGCATGATAGACAACCCAATCCAATGGGTAGCAAATGTCCACACCGTATTTTGTTTAAAACTCTTTGTTGGTGAAGGTGGGGTCCACCACATATTGTCCTTTTAAAGTTGGGGTCCACACATCCATGTAGAAATTGATGCCAAACTATTTACTACATGCTTAACCTTTATCCCTTTTTTCTTTTTTTACTATCAAAAGAAAAAACATGTATGTTTTTTTCACCTTTTTTTAATTTATTTAAATTACAAGATATAGCTAACTCCTTTTTATCACTTGATCCTATCCTATACTATCCTATCACTTCAATGCATTATTATCCTCAAGAATTATGGAAAAAAAATTCTATCAATTAAGATATTATTTATAAAATAAATTTGTAATTAATGCATTGTGAGAATAGTGTGTCTTAGCATGTACTCAAAGATATGTAGGTCAAAATTTACCAGTTTGGCAAGTGACAAACGCCAACTGGAAGGATAAACCAGACGAGACGACCACTTTTTCACGTGGCTGGTTTTAATAAGGCAGAATTCCAGGTGAAATATTTGGCAGATCCAAGTGTGCATGAATTTATTTGGTGCACTTTGTTTGGTATTTGGATTGGGTAGAATTTATTTATGGTGTTCTACAATGCACACGTGACATGCTCCTTCCCTAATCTTTATTCAGAAATTAAAACCTGACACTGTATGATCAGACGTTACATGCAAAATGTTTATATTTTGTTGAGGAATCCAACCCATGGCATCGAAATACTTGTTTCCAAACTTCAAACCACTTGTTTATATTGTCTATCAGACACTATTTTTTTTAATTGAAAAAAGAGGATTGAAATCTTATTTTTTAAATAAAACATCATACATTAACCAATAAATAAAATATTTGAGTACTAATTAGATATAACATTTGTTTTGATTTGGTTACGAAATTTTTTTAATTTAAAAAACTATTATAAAAAATAATAACTATTATAATTAAGTTAAAACTATTTGATAAATTTACTTTTTTGATAAAATAACTTATATAAATTTTTATTTTGATTAAAATTATCATAAAAGGTATTTAATAAATAAAAAATATATAATATCTCCTATAATATTATGAATCATTGAAAGATACAAAAAGAATATAAAAAATTATTTATTGTTGTTTTTCAAAATTAACTTTTGAAATTTATAAATTAACTTAATATTATGAATCATTGAAAGAATTTTGCAATTCTTGTTGTCAACAAAATTAAAATTTATTTTAATTCTCTTATAGTACAACATATTGTTATATTTAAAAAAATTATTTAAAACCGAGTTACCACAAATGAATATAAATATTAACTTTTAAAATTTTATTTAATTTATCTCAATAATTATTGACTTATTTGATTAATTATTTCAATCATAATAAATAAATATTATATACATAAAAAAATTTAAAAATAAATAAACATCACAAAATTATTATATCAAACAATAACTGATAAATATCAAATACTAAAAAGAGTTTTCAAAACTAAAAAAATGATAAAAAAAAAAAAATCTGAATGTAATTTAAAATTTTGATTTTTTTTCTTTAATTTTTGTGGATGATTCGCAGAAAGGGAGAAAGAAAAGAGAGATCGATAAGGAGAAAGAGGGAGAGAGAGGAAGGAAGCAGTTTTTTTCTATCTTAAAAAAAAATTACTATCTTAAAAAGCTAATGTTGAAGATCGGCCGATGGACGTTTGATCGGGCTAGAAAACAGAACTACAATTCATGTTGAAGATGTTTAGACCGGAAAGGCAAAGTCTCGTATACACCAGAGCTGCTGGCTCAGACTCAGTCGGAGGTAGAGACAATTCTCTCTCTAATGTGCCCCCGAGACGCGCATGACTCCATTTTTTGTTGAAGAAATGTAAAAGGTTGAAGAATGAACCTTTGGTTTAAATACAATGCAACTCAATGCTTAGTGTGTTTTCAATTCATTGTAGCAGTGAATCTTTGCTGATTAAAACCTTCCCAACGAAGTGCCATTTCATAGCAAGAAACTTTACTTCATCCCAATACTCTAGGCTGCTACGAGACTCTGCTTCAAATGGATCTCTAAATTTTGGGAAGGCAATTCACGGGCAGCTGATAAAAATTGGTTTGACCTCGTGGACTTCGTTGCTGCATTTTTACACAAAATGCGGGAGCTTTGGCTGCGCTTGTCAGGTTCTTGATGAAATGCCAAATAGAAACGTTATGTCTTGGACTGTACTCATTTCACGGTTAGTATCCGAGGGACATACCTATCGTGCTGTGAATTTGTATTGTAATATGAAAAAAGATGGTGCCAGGCCAAATGGGTTCACTTTAGTGACAGCCTTGAAAGCTTGTTCTACGGGATTTGAGTTAGATTTTGGAACAAGTTGCATGCAGAAGTGATTAATATTGGGGTTTTATTAGATACATTTGTTGCTTCTGCTGTTGTTGACCTCTATGCGAGATGTGGTGAGATGGAACATGCAGAAAGAGCATTCTTTTGCATGCCAGAGAAGAATGTTGTGTCATGGAGTGCTTTTCTCAATGGTTATGCAAAGATGGGTGATAGCCAAGAGGTTTTGAAGTGGTTTTGTGGGATGAAAGGAACAGAAACGAAGTTTAGTAAGTTCATTTTATCGACTGTGTTTAAGAGTTGTGCGCGTTTGGGAAATTTGCAAGGGGATAGGGTTGTACATTGTCTGGCAGTTAAGATTGGCTCTGATATTGATGAATATCTTGGTTGCTGCATTATTGATATGTATTCCATGTGTGGGGTTGGCGAGGATGCACAAAGGGTCTTTGAGGCCATCAAGGTTCCCAACGTGGTTGCTTGGACTTCAATGATCAACTGCCTCGATGGGCAAGGCAAGAGTCAAGAAGCAGCAGAGATGTTCTGCTTAATGAGACAAAAAGAGGTGAGACCAAATCAACTTACCTTTGCTAGTATTGTTCGTACTGCATCCAATTTCAGTGATTTGCACTTCTGTCAAAGCATTCATGCTTGTATACTTAAATTTGGCTTTGAATCTGACAAGTTTCTAAGCAATGCGCTTATCACCATGTATATGCAAATGAAATCTGTTCAAAATGGTTGGGAAGTGTTTAATGCAATGAGTTCTTGGGATTCAACTTCATGGAATTCGCTTTTGTCTGGTCCTCGTGACTGTGAAACCTATCATCAGGGACCAAGAATCTTCTACATGATGCTTGCAGAAGGTTTTAGGCCCGACGTTTACACTTTTGCTAGCATTCTAAGATCCAATGGCACCCTGGAAAATTTTGATTTTGGAAAGCAAGTACATGAGCATATAATGAAGAATGGGCTTGATTGTAATAACTTTGTCGGAACAACCCTTATTGACATGTATGCCAAAAACAGATGCTTGGATGAGACTGAGTTACTTTTTAATGAATTGAATGAAAGAGTTCATTGGATGAGACTGTCATCATTGCCAGTTATGCTCAAGCTGATCAGGGAGAGAAAGCTGTCAAATGGTTCAATAGGATGCAACAGGAAGGATTTAAGCCCAATGAATTCACTCTCTCATACTGTTTTAGTGGTTGCCACAACTTAAGAATGCTGGAAAGTGGGCTGCAACTTCATTCCATGTCAATAAAGTCTGGACTTCTAAATGATACCTATGTTGCAAGTGCACTTATTGATATGTATGGAAAAAGCAGGTGCATAGAAGATGCTGAGGCTATTTTTAAGGAAATGGATTTCCGGAATACGGTCTCATGGAGCACAATTATATGTGCATACACTCAGCATGGGCAAGGAAAGATGGCCATTGAAGCCTTCAAAGTTATGTTAGATGAAGGTTTCCTTCCTGATGAGGTTACATTTATAGGTGTTCTTTCTGCATGCAGTCAATTGGGTTTAATCGAAGAAGCAAAAATGTATTTTGACTCAATTAGCAAGGTCTACATGATTACTCCTACGATTGAACATTGTGCTTGTATGGTCAATGTATTTTGTCAAGCAGGTAAATTTGAAGAAGTTGAAAGGTTTATGAAGGAGATGAATCTAACCGAAAATGCCATGATATGGGATACTGTTCTTTGGGGTTGTAAACTGCATAGTAATGTGGAATTTGGTGAAAGAGCTGCCAGAAAGCTCTTTGAGCTTGAACCTGAACTAGAGTATAATTATGTGACGTTATCCAACATGTTTGCAGCTAGAGGAAAGTGGGATGAAGTTGAGAAAATTAGGGCGTTAATGTGCAAGCAAGGAATTAAAAAGCAGCCAGGGGGCAGTTGGCTTGAGATCCATGGTGAAACCTACATGTTTTATGCACAGGATACTTCTTATGCAAATATCAAGGAGATTAATATGCAGATGGAGAAGCTGATAAAATGTAGAACGAATGAACACAAAATTATTTCAAATTTCAATCAAGATTAAAGGCTGTGAATTCAGAGGCACCACCATTTGTGCAAACTCAATAGATGTATGGCCATGGGGAATCAGTCTCAAGGCCAATGTCAGTCAGTTGGAAACCACCTCGTAAAGCCCACAACTTAGCAGCAACACTTACAGTTACTAGCAACTTACTTGAAATCCCAGCTATAAATTTACCTTGCATTAAGTTTGGCAAAGAAAAAGGGAAAGAAAGGAAAGTTTGAATAAAGTTGCAAATAAAATGATCAATTTAAGTTGAGTGAGTGTATTTCTCTCACTTTTGAAAGGGTTGGATTTTGAGAGAAAGGAAAGGAGCAAATCCACTCACTTTCCTCCCCTCTTAATTTTCCTTCTTAGAGAGAAGGAAATGACCCTTTTCCTTCATCTTTTGGTCTTTCCGTCCAACCAAATACAGTGTTTATGATCACAAGTAACTCCTCCAAACCAAATACAGTGTTTATGATCACAAGTCACTCCTGTCCTAACCTTTCCCGGATTGCCCAAAACTGATCCATCCGCCTTAATTTTGGAACATCCCAAATTTGGTGGGTTTTCCAAGCATTGATGATGGTAGTCTTCATTGTCTGTTTAACTCTTTGTTATGTTCTTCCATGCTGGATGGCTTTTTCTTTGATGTTGTGAAATAGTTGAGAAGCCCCTTTTGCCATGTCAAACACTTTGTTGTTATGTTGAAGCCACATGGTCCATATTGTCATGGAAAAGAAAATGCTATTCCAGGGGATATTATGATGAATAAAGGGAGTATATTCTACCTGCAATTCTTTTTCAAGCCAATCAAAAACATTGATGTTAAACAAAATCCTAAGTTTTTTCTTTTCTGGGAGTTGGTATAGTTAATAAGGAAATGAAATTGACAACAAATCATCAAAAGTTTATGCCTCTTCATCAGAGAGTGGGTTCTCAACTTCACTCTCACTACTCAAATCATCATTAGTAACAGCTGAGACCTTGTCTTTAGCTGATTCAGAATTGCTGCAAAGATCATACTTAAAATACTTGATCTTCTCCCTGTCTGCACTTCCATTTCCTTTCCTTTTTGTCCTGGAGCTATCTATCAGCCTCATTGAATGAGCAGCAGTCATAAATGCAGCTGTCAAAGATTCATTTTTCATATTATTCTCTTCATCTTTATTTTCCTCTTTCCCTTGGTTATCCATGTAAAAGAGAGGATCATCCTCGAGTTTCTTCCCATCTAACTTTGATCCTGATCGCTCATAGTCTGCCTTGGAATCATCAACAAGTAATTTGGCACGGCATTTCCAGATGCTATCATCAAATGACTTTATCCCTTGTTTCTCCAGGTTCAGTAGCCACTCTGGACAATTGGATTAATTGCAGTGAAAAAACAAAGAAAACAGTTAGTAATGTATCTTAGAAGCTACAGTAATTGCAGACACTAGAAATGACTAGTGGAGGTACTCACTAATAAGAGCTTTAGGTGAGGATCCACTTGTTTTTCCTGCTTTCTCATCCATGCCAATCTGCCTCATGATGCATTGGATTATTTGAGAGGGTAAATGAGAATTGGCAAAGGCACTTGTATAACGAGTAGCTCTTTTTTGATCCCCATTTTTTCTACAGCAAACCAAATGAGGAGGTAAATACCATGCAGGCTTCATTAATTATAATTTGAGCCATAACATTTATCTATACCTGGAAAACTCAATGCCTTCAAGTGTGACAATCAGTCTTGTCATGGCAATACTTTTTATGTGCTCGGCTGGTAGGTGAACTGTCTCTGACTTGAGGAAAGAATACTCCACCAAGATAACAGCATCATACAAAATATTTCTCAGCAGAACTCCATCTTCAAGTCCCTGCATGGAGTGTCCCTTAAATTTTGACTAACAAACAAAATCTATCAACAAGCTTAATTCTCTAAGCATGACGTAGTACATATGATTGATGGGATCAACTGAGCTCAACGTATATCAAAATGGAAGCCCAGATCCAAGTTCAAGCACATGTTGCACCAGACCTATGGATAGTAGAAAGAACATGAAGATATGGACACACTTCCATTCTCAAGCCACTGATACTTCATTCTCCCTGCCCACACTTAATGCCTATAATCCATTATTTTTCCCAGGAAAAGGATATAACTATCACCTTGCAGCATGGAATCACTCAATGCTTAAAATAGACAGCTAAATCCTAAAAATAAATTGGTCTGTAAGCAATCATTGTTCCTATGGGGAATCAGTTAAGGTGCTGGGACAAAGAGGGAAGAGAGTAAAGGATAAGAGAGGCAGCTAGAGGCCATGATCCACTGATGCAGAACCATTAATGCAGCATATGCATTTGGATGATTTAAGCATTTGCATAGGCAGACAAACACAATTTTCAAATGTAGAACCACAGCTTACAACTCATACAAATTTAACACGTGTGAGCATTGGCAGACAAGTTGATACAAAGCACAAAAACATACTACTAAAAAGAGGAGGAAGAGATATTAAAAAATTAAATATCCAAGCACAGCAAACTAACCAGAAAGGAAGTCACTGGCAATGCCAGCTGCAGCAGCACCCTCAAAAGTATCTCTGGTCAGCACAAAGTGACGATCAGATTGTAAGTATTGCAAATATGAATTAAGGGAAAATGAGTGCAATCATGGGGAAAAAGGTAATAATAAAATCAGTACATCTTTTTAAGGAAACAATATAGAGACTATTTGAGACAGGCAAAGTTAACAAATTAAGCTAAACCAAAGGGGAACTGCTCAACAGTGCACAATATGTAATGTCTCACATTGTTTCACATGATTTGAAATTTGTCCAAGGCAAAAGGCATCCAAATATACCCAAGTAAGAACTGAACAACATTACTATCAGTCAAGAGAAACGAATGCATTTTGCTAAAAATGAAAAAAAAAAAAAAAGACAGAATCTAAAACACACATATAAGCTTAAGATTTAGACAATGTTGAAAATATTTGGCAGATAAATGCTCTTCAGACATCTAAGTAGAAGTACACACTTAACTGAGAATAATGTAATGCAAAATACTTACAGAAAATCAAGCCAAACAATTACCTCAGGCATTACCAAACAAATAATAACAATTAAAATTCAGACAAAAAGTACAGAGCACTAACCAAAGAAATAAAAGTTGTGAAAGCTGGAGATTAAAGCAACAGCCCAACTTCTCAACTCTTTCTCCAACACCATCCCTTCAGTCCCAAGCCTTAAATCCAAGCAAAGTTTCAACAAAAATGCCTCCACCATAACTACACCAGCCAAGTAATTCACATCAAACCCTCTTTCCCTAATCACTCTACAAATCTCATCACTCAAAAACGGCAAAAAAGATTGTAAATTTGCATTTCTATCCATCCAAATAGAAACCAAATCCTCAAACGGAATTACCAAATTCACATCAACACCTTCACTCTCCTCACTCAATTCCTTACAACAGCACATGCTAATGTAGCCAATAATCACTTCAACCATAGACTTTACCCTTTTAATCACTTTCTTCTCCCTCTTTGAACCCAACTCTTTTCCTAGTACTTCCACAACTAACTTATAAACCTCTAAAACAATTGGCGCAAGCAATGCTATGCTTTTAGAAGAACTACAGGGACTTGAACATGAAGAAACTAACTGAAAGAGATCCTTTATGATTGATAATTGATTCAACGGATCTTCATTTGCAAAATCATGGCTTCGAAACGACAAAGCAGAGTATACCCAGATGGATTCCAGAGGTGGGTCAATCTTTGCTTGCATTAAATCATAGAATTTATCAATGAAAACAGAGAAATTTGGGGTTTCTTTGTGGGTTTCAGCTAGGACAGCTTCCAGGGATTCTTTTAGAGAAAGTTGGTAGTTTTCACCTATCAGAAAATTGGGTTTTGGGGAATTTGCAGAATCTTTCAGAGATAAAGCCATGGCGTCAGTTAGAAGCTTAAAATTTGTGAACTGTAAGTGTCAGAATAAGGGAAGGTTTCAAGAGCTAAGCTTTGATTTCCTAAAGAGCTCAGCTTAGGAGGCTCTCAATGTGGGGTTTTAGGTGGGTTTCAGATATCCTTCAGTATGGTTCTCTCCAGTTCATACTGTTCTTGCATGATTCTTCCACGTAAGCATAAATGAGTGTGTCCCACTATGAAGTTTGGACGGCTCTGATCAGAAAGAGAACTCAAGTCAGCGAAGTCTTCCCTGGGGTCACCAAAAACCAGAACAGCGTGTATTCTCGAATCCTATTGGTTGATAAAATTGGACCCCATGTTTTAAAAGCCCAAAGCAACCAATCAGATGCAGCGAAACACGTATCAGTTATTTTCTTTCTTAAAACAATAAACTTCAAGTCCACTTCGATCAGTTCGTTAAAAAGGATCTTTTCTAACAACTCTTTGAGTTCAGCTAAGCGTTTGTTACAATCAAGAGCGTGTTATGGGAAAGATGAAGCAAATTTTAGTTCTTCTTGTATCAGTTTTGTTATTTTCAACGTGGGTGCCTGTCTCTCTATGTGCGAAGAAGCCAGTGGCAGTTGCGAGAAAAGAAGATATTCCTTACATCAAATGTCAAGTTTGTGAGAAGCTGGCATCACAGTTGTACCAACAAGTACAAACAAAACAAGCCCAGATCTCTCCCAAGAAGGTCTTTTTATCATCTGGGTTTGCTTTTTATTGTCTAAATTTTCTATCTTTGAATTCTGTTTTTGGTTTTTTTTTTTGTTTTAATTATAAATTTTCTATTTGGTTTGGTGGGTTGTTAGATCTCAGAGTATCAAATCATTGAGATCGCGGAGAACGTTTGTAATTTGAAGAAGGAGGAAGCTGATTGGATTTTGAAGATTGATATAGTAGAGCAAGGAAATAAGTTGGAGGTAAGATAAATTAATCCTCAGTGTTGTGGCATTTTAAGGTTTTTCTGCTTTCTTGGATTTTCTTTGTTGTTCTTGTTGATGTTTCGATTCTGAGTAATGATGAAGAGAATAAAGAGTGGAGAAAAATAGGTGTATCAATTCAATTAATTTACTACGCTGACTCAGGAAAGTTTCATCTATTTGCAGCTAATCGAACAGGATGCCGAAGGGATTTGCAATTCAGAGTGTAAGACAATTGAGCAAGCTTGTCAGGAGGTTAGAATTTTGATAACATAAACAAGATGTTCTTATGATAGATCAATGCAGTCTAGCCTCTCTGTGAGCATATCAAATTTTTGTGCGTTGTTGTTATCTAGAACTGGATTGATACATCATTGTATTAACTAAAATATCAGCCCATCAAACTTGGTCTTTGGTTCTAGCAGAAGTGATCTTAAGACTGTTAAGCCTGGCTGCTTATGTTTTTTTCCAGGTTATGGGGTATTCTGATACTGATGTTGCTGAATATATATACACGTCCAAGCCTGATATTGAGTCGCTGGCCAATTATCTGTGTAATGACCTGGCTAAGGCATGCAAAAGCAAGCCTCTCCCACTACCAAAGGTAATCAGATTCGCTATTCTGAACTCCTCTCTTGTCATTATGTGTAGTTTTCTGGCTAATATTAAGAAAGAACTAATCCTCTATGAGGTAGACACTTTTTATTCTGTGGGAATAGCTGAATAGCTGAACTTTGGTTCAAATGTGGCTGAGTCACCCAATCCTTCTTGCTGTTTTCAGTAGGCTATTAATTGCAAGCGCATCATGATTCCACATCTGTAATAAAATGCTTCATCTCTAAGAACCTTTAGAAGCATTACTTCTGTAGCATCATTTATATTTGATAGATTTCATTTTCTGTCTGTTATGTTATTTTGTTGAAGTACTACTTTCTGTTTTTGTGGTGAATTGCTGTGAGGCAAAGAATGGGATTGTTACTTCAGTACTTTTTGAACTGTATCTGCATAATTTGGATTATATGAATCTAATTTCACTTTCCCCATAAAATGCTTAGAATACAGTAGCCTGACTTCTCATATATTATTTTACTTGGGTACAACAGTGTCTTTATAGCTCTAAAACCCTCTTCTTTGTAAACTGTGTTTTTTTTACAAGGAGTTTGTTGTATATTATGTTGTATGACAATCTCCATTGATGATGTTTTCTTTTACATCCGGTGTGAGGAAAAGATGAGTCAACTTTATTAACTCAATCAAACTGATTTGTTCTTATGGATGCGCACAGGATAGGACTCCGGGAGAACCTTTTGTACCCAAACCCACTAAAGAGGCTGAAATGGAAAAGATGTTACGGTCAATGGAGGTGATCAAAGCTTTGTTGCGAAACGTTATGCTCTCCATTCCTGATGTTTATATCTGATCTCTGTTTAATTGTTTAATTTTATTGTGATTCAGGGTATGCCAGGGGCACCCAGCATGAAAATGTATTCAAGGGAGGAGCTGATGAACATGAAGAATTTGGGTGAAGATGCAGATGATGAAAATGACGATGACGACGACGACGAAGAGTTTCCATCTAATTTGGTACTTATCAAAACTCCACAGCACATAAAAGTTTTCATAAGGTTCTTGTTTTGATTATGATTTTTTCTTTTCTCAGGGAAAACTTTTGAGAGACCAAGAAAGTGGAAAAGGCGATTGGAAGCAGAGGATCAGCAAAGGCGTCAAAAAAGCAAGCGAATCATTGAAGAAACATGCAAACAAGGTCTCCAACCGGGTACAAAGGTGGTGGAGAGGAATTAGTGCTGCCCGTTCCAAGGCCAGCAAGGCAGAGCTTTAGGATACCTTGAATTCTACGTGTGAGGAATACCAATGGTTAGCACGTTTTCTTCCGCTGTGTTAATATGCTTTGTTACTTATTTACTCGGAAGAATTTGATTCAGTAGGAAATCAGAGGAATTAAATCCCCTTTTTCCCTAAACTTGTCTTTCCCCGCCCTTTGGGAAGTTTTGATGATTGTTTTCATCCATGGGGACTCTCTTAACAGTGTCATGAGTAGCAACTTCATCTTTTTGCTGATTTCAATACACAATATGTTGAAACGTCTCTCTTCCTATCTGCTCCTTTTGGTTTCTGGCGTATTGTCCATTGCTTACTTGCCTGGTAATTCCACAATAGATTGGCCTTGAAATGGATCTAAATTCTGAAATGAATATTTGGAAATGCAGCGGCCTACTGTTGAATTTACGGTAATTCCCAATGCTCTGCTCCGGCCGAACTGTCACTTCTCATGTCTGTCATTATAACCACGGTACTCCAGACTTATTAACAAACCCATATCAGAATGCATCCATTGATATAACATGAACTTAAGCTTATACAAAAGTGCTGCTCAAGTTCTCATCAATGAAAATGGATTTGGCATTCCGGACTTACATCAGAAGTTCATGGATAAACACCAGTAATGCCTCCGCTTCACCATAGCCACTATTTGCATCAGATCTTATTTCCTCATTCCTTCAATTGGAAGGGAGAAAACTTTTTAAGTCAAAAATAAAAAAAGCAAGTGCAAAGGGTGCAAGGATTACGTTAAATATCCAAAAAGATCTTGGCATTCCAAGTATCGAAAATCTATTTGTTTCTAATTTCTCATGCATTCATGGGAAAGAATTAAATAAAATTACAGGCAACTATCGTTACATTTTACATGAAAAAACCAATTTATGGGCATCTCATTCTTAGGCAATTAAGGAAAACTAGAATACAGACGCATTAAATAGGAGCAGTGCTTCATCCCTTTGCCAAATTCATAAATTTACTTGTGTTGCAGAAGCTAATAGTCATGAATACTGTGGCAATCAGCGCATCTTATAGAATTGAACTTTTGAAATCACACATCGTCGACCACTCAATGAATATTTGACCATTATATCGACATCTCGGGGATTCTTCTTGTTTGGTGCAACAGTCATGCTACCAACTATTGCCTCCCCTTCACAAATGGTTAGCACATCCTCTAGGTATAGGACTGTTTGCTTCCAATGTGTAGCTCGGGATCTTGGCCCTGCATTTTGTTTTGATTTGAAGAAGTCAGAAACATAGATTAATTGCACAAAACTTCAGGCTTGAGCAGATGCATTATTGTATTGCCAGGGCAAAAGTACTCCCAAGCTGCACTTGCTGCTTTGTATTTGTAGATAAGATCGAAAGGCCGAATGATAGAAAAGTTTGCAATCTACTGACTAGAACCAAAATGGATGTGGGGCAAGAATGAAGAGACAAACCTGTAGAGAAGCCCATTAATTTGTGGCACTTGGTAAATGATACATCAAAGTATGCAACAAAAGCATGGATGTAATCATCACGTTGTGCAACGAGCTTAAAAGCTGCAGTGAAAGAAGCATCCCCAGGAGCCATCTTGGAGATATCCATTGTCTGAATAAAGAAAAGCAAAATGAAAAATGCAATAAATTCCAAAAACATTATGTCAAAGTATTTCCCCCAAGCATGTATATATAGATACACAATAATATCCGTTTGTGCTGCGTATTTCACACCTTGAGAAGGTGGCAATTTGTCACAATTTGATTCTGGTCAACTGTGTCAACAAGAGGTTCCATCATAGCTTGCTTTTTGATGCAACTCATGTCAAAGCCGTAAACATTATTCCAAACTGTAGCAAGACGATGCCATGGAGAAAAGACGGGTATATATAAGAATACAGAAATCAAATTGCAATGAACCACAACAAGAAAACTGATTGAAAGGCCATAACCACATATGAATGAATACAAAAACTTATATCAATCTAGGAGTCTACTATGCTTACATTCAATCTTATCATCTTTGTACTCTGCATCCTCGATTGCTGTCAAGTAAAGAGAAGCTTTATCTGGTAGCACAATTCCATCATTGACCTGAAACAGGCAAAGGAATAAATTGAATAAAAGGAATTTAGCATATATGAAATGAACAAGATTTTGCTTTCAGGAGCAAAACAATAAAATTAAGTTCAAAATGCAACCTAGCCACACATAGCACAAGCAAAAAATGCTCTAGAGAAGTTGACACAAGGATGGAGTTAAAAGTCTTGATCAATTAAAAGTTATAGCCGGACGCAAAGCCTCCATTTTACAACTCACCTTGTACAAATCATAACATGGAATAGATGATTTAAGAAATCATGTTAAGGCATTTTAACCAACAGAGTGATAGCTGCAAGTTAACGTGCCTCCAACCCAGAAAAAGAGCTTAACATACTAGCAAGTGGAGATTAGGAAAGGACAAGACAGACAAGGATATAATGATAAGACCACGCAACATTGCTGTCGTTCTTTTAAAATTTGTAGATTGGTAGCACAACAGTACACTAGATACGATATCACAAGAAACAGCCCATAGAAGGCAACCTGCCTTGATGGCCATTCGACGACAACTAACTCCGAGCCATACGTAACACATACAACTCCATAAATGTGGCAAATCTAGCATATATTATGTTGAAATTCCAACCTGTATATGCATGCATGCACTCCAGGTTGAATATCAGTTTTACACAGCAAACACATAAATGAATCATCAAGGAACTTCCTATTACATAATAGAAGTACAAAAACATATTTCCAATATCAACAATCATGAAAATATCTCGCGTACAGATATTTATAGTATCCATAATAGCAGTGACTTACAAGCCATTTATCACGGGCATATAACACTGTATTCAACATATTCTCAAACAACAAAAAGTAACCCATCCACTCTGATATAATGATATCTACTTTCGCGACAGGAAGCTCAATTTCTTCAATCTTTCCTTTCAAAACTGTAACAACTGTAACAATCAAATAATTCTTGGGTAAACAGCAAGCTTAAATAGTGGAAGCAATACAGTAAAAGACAACAAATTTTAATAAACTCACCATCAGACACGCCATTTTTTTCAACAATTTGTTTAGCCATATCAGCCATATGAGAGCACTCGACCTAGGAAAGGAAAAATATTAACCAAATTAGGCAAACAAGGAAGGGACACCAGGAGTGTAAGAATTATGAGATTATTAACAACATGAAAAACAGAAATAAAAGGAAAAAGGAAATCTGAAACACATACTGCATAAACATGTGCTGCCCCTGCTTTTGCACAAAACAGAGACAAAATTCCAGTTCCAGCTCCCACATCGAGAACTACTTTATTCTGGAATAGAAACTTATTCTGATAAATAACATTTTGATATGTCTTAGTTCGCACCACATCCTTGAGCATTTCCTGAAATACAGGGACTGTCAGGTTATCATAGAGGAAAACCATTTTCCAAACAAAAAAGAAGTGAAAAACTTATCTGACCCTACCAAGTTCTTCCACTGTAATCAAGAATAATAATTGCAAATGTAATTTTTCATAAATTGCCTTAACGTACAAGGTCAGTACACAAACGACAAATGTTTTTGGATAGAAAGCACAGCAAATTAATTCATGGGTAAGCTTAAGTAAACAGAATAATTACAACCAAACGTTCATTCAGATATTCAGCACCCAACATATCATCAAGCAACAGTGACCAAAGCAAAAATACTCTATAAATAACTCAACAATAATCAAACAAGAAACTGCTCTCCGCTCAATAGTCCAAGTGCTGCACACTTACTTCATGAATACCTGCATACAAAAAAAAAAAATCAAAAAAATCAAAATAAGCTTTATAAGGAAGTGTTCGCTGAACATAAATAAAATTATGTAGTATAAAACTTCTAACATTAGTCAACTCAATGCACTGCCAAATATGGACATGCTAATCCATTAAACATATAACCATTTGACCAGGGACCACAAGAGTTTCATTAATTACTTAGATATAAACAAACTATTGAGCTGAACAAGCTCTGGTTTTCGAAAAGATCGAAACTTGTTCTCTCATTCCAAGCTTCCTCTAAGGCAAGGTCAAAAGCAATACTAAAAAATCCTCACTTTCCCATAGTTTTCTAATCAGCAAGACAATAACAGTCAAAAAGATGCAAACTTAAAAAATGAATCTCAAATAAAAGAAAAGGAAGAAGAAAATATACCGAAGTGAGAGTAAGAATCGAAGTAATAATCAGCACTGGTTTTATCATCATCGCCTTCGCAATCGACAAAGGAGACGTCGGGTTCTCCCATGGAGACGTCTTCAGTAGCTTTATCAATGGCGACGATTGATTCGTCGAGATTAGAGCTGTCTGTGGCGGCTTCCTCGTCGTCGGCGTCATGGAATCGAATCTTGGTTCCTTCGAATCTGTTCGAAGAGTTCGTCGCCGTTTGAGCTGCGTTGCTGTTTTTACGGCGACCCATTTTTTTAGAGAGGAAGCTTAGGGTTTCGTAAAGAGAAGCAGGGAGAGATTACTGATTAGGGCTTTTTGCTTGAGACAAGGTGAGCTCCAGTGTGGAGGCTACGCTTTTGCTTGTCTTTAAATATGGTTGTGTCTTCTCCTTGTGACCTTTTAGAGGGACGAAAACTTTTAAATTAAGAAACACAAATATCTACTTTCCAATATCGCAAGGTAATTAAACAAATAAAGGTGCAAGATCACCAATGACGTCGTTTCACTCGCAACTGTAGGAGTACATGGTCGAACTTCCTTCACTGAATCACCACCGTGCACTTTCTATTTGCTTCACCGATCAAAGCACGGCGCCGAAAGTCAATGTGCAAATAGAAAGGGAAAATAAGTAAAAAAAAGTTCTTTTTTTTTTTACCATTGGACGTTCCGCATTACAATATGAAACTTGTAGCTGAAAATAATAATAATAATTGTTTAAATTTTGTAACATATAAACATTGAACATTATTCTCCTAACCGTCCATACAAGACTTCTATTGATCAGGCATGTTTTACACAACTAAATAAGTCGAATGGCTGATAAGAGAGATATCTCCCCACATTTTCAGGTTCACTAACTGTCGTTATTTGCTAAATTTTGGCTTCCCCACCATTTTCGGTGTAACCAGAGGCCTTGCTGAGTGGTGGCCATGGTCCCCCTGCCATGACAGCTTCGATCGCCCATGTCTCCCGAGGAACTTTGGTCATGTTCTTGCTACCATTGGCTGTGACAAGCTACAAGAGAAGAAAGGAACTGTATGATTAAGTGAGACCACAAACAGAACAAAAGCACAGAGTCAATTCTAACCGTATAACAGATGTAACACGTACATGAACAAGCTAAGTTCTATAGCTAGATCCATCCCACATGAGTGAGCTTTAAAACGTCCACGGTACATACAGGATTGCATGCATTTAGCAAGTGCTATACTGGCCTAGTACCAATTCTCACCAATACCACAGATCCTGCAGTAGGTCATCTGTAGCTTTTCAAACTTATGCCTAGCTACTTGAAGACCAACAATCAAGTGCATGAACTGAATTGTTACAGCACATTTGAAAGATTTTCGATCAAACCTCAGTTCAGCAACATATCTCATTGTCTCCTTCCGTTCTTTATAGCTAAAACTTAGTTTGGCACCATGAGTTTTGATCAAGTATATTAACAGCACAGGGAAATTTACTTTCTATCTCCACATGCATGTATGTGTTAAAATAAGAGAGAATGTTTTAAACTATATTTGAAACATAGACAAACTACTTATACGTGTAAATTTAAATGAGGCAGGAAATTTTGGACTTGAATGACTGTAAGATTTAGTAAATACAATACCACATCACTTTCTATTCGAACTCCACCAAAATTTTTAAATCTGTCAACTATTTCACGATTGAAGAACTTTGAAGTGTTTGCATTTTCCATAGCCGGAACCAACAATGCATCGATGAAATAGCATCCAGGCTCCACTGTTATCACCTGCAGCAAGAAGATGAAAGCTTAGTATGCATTCTGCTTGTTTGAAGCACTAATTGAATTCCCTGTGCAGAATTTTTATGAGAAAGAACAACAGATCACCTCTAAGAAAAACCTTCAAACTAATAGATTTATTGCAAACTGATTCTTTGTCCAAACGTTTTAGGTGCGTCACTTTAGAGTTAAAATAGGAGCAACTAATTGAACATTAAAGGGATGTTACCTCAGGGTTTCTTCAGAAAAATAGTCACTATGTCATAATTTTTGCACTACCAAAGCACATTAAGAGGGCTAATGGTTGACTGAGCTTAATTATAAACTGAGAACCTATAATCAATCAGAACAGTTGGTATTGGGACGTTGAATTGTAGTCCTTGGAAATAAATATAAGGTCTAAAATTTTAATAGAGAGTGATGTCAGTGCCAGACATTAATTCCACCAAATGGTCATGCAGCAAAGCAAATCAAATATACCATATAAAATTATTTTTCAAAATTCAAACTTAAGCATTGCTTTTGTAAGAATGAAACAAATATATTAATTAAACACAGTCGTGCAACATTCCAATGTCATTCAACTACAAAAGTATCCAAAGACATGTAATATTTAACCAGTGTTAAAGTGTACACAGAAATCATACGTACATCATAGCTGTGCTGATCATAGTCCTAAAAGTGGAAAACTCCTTTGACAACAAAAGGGCAAACAAAAGCACTTACCATTCCCTCCTGGAGTTGTCTAGCAGTACGCAAAGACTTCAAACCAGGTTCTTTTGGTCTTTCTACTCCCTGCTAGATGTTCCAATCCTTCCAAATCAGGGAAATGGAAAGTGTAGCTACTAATGAATTAGGAAAAAACAAGACTAGCATTGAGATCAAATCCATAAGTAGATAAGTTAATAACAAGGACCTTTGGATAACCTCCAGGGTCATGAGTATCAATACCCAAGAAATGGCCCAGACCATGAGGCATAAACATAGCACCCAGTCTCTCAACCATCATATCATCAATGTTTCTACAATAAAAAATTGAAGCCAGCTACTTATAAGTTTAGATTTACTTCTAATAGTAGTAACACAAACTGAATAAAAGAAATAAGTACATCATTAAGAAAATAGAATTTACCCAACAAGGATGTTTCCCTTTATCAGAGACTCCAGAATGATTTTCTCAGCTAATCTGCAATAGATAAAAAGGAAACAAGAATATACAAATCGAAGATAAAAGAAAGAAATTATAAGAAAATTATCTTGTGAGCATTATTATTTTTTGGCCTTACTTGTGCATATCCACCCAGCTTACACCAGGTTTCATTGTACTTATAACAGCATTGTGAGCATCAAGGACAGCCTGAGGAGCATAGCAAGTAGAAAAAGGAATATCAAACAATGACAACTTAAACCAAAAGTATTGTCCTTTCTTTCTTTTTCTTTTTTTTATTAAAGGAAATATGGGTTCATACGAGGAAACTTGATATAATTCCTATCAATCATTGATCAAAGAGTAGAGCACTAACATTATATATAAGGCTTTGATCGCTTGTAAACTTCCCATTCACCTGCCCACAGAATAGGATAAATTTTTGAGAGGAAACTTACCACTGTATACTAGAGAACAAACAGGTCTCTTACTCCCAGTCCCAGTAGCATGGGAGAATTTTGATATGCCTAAGATATATCAGTATTGTCTATACAGTGTAGAAAAACTTGAAATCATATACCAATAGTGAGCTGCAAAAACTGCAGTAAGAAACTTAAATAATATATGCAGCCATCAAACAAACACATACTGCATGTTCTCTAAGCGACTTGGCCCCAAAGGTCACAAAGATACCCACTGATAATTCCATGCAAGCTATGCAAGAATTGGACATGCAAAGCCTACATTTTCTGCTGCACATCTTTGGACTAATGCTAATGGTAAATGCTACCCATTCAATTTCTTTTTCGTTTTTGATTAATCAGATGATGGTATAATGGTATGGCAAAATTAAATCATGAAACTGAGAGATCTAGGAAGGACTAAAGCATAGAAAACATTGGTATTCTTTGTGAAGTTGCATTAAATGCTTCAATTGAAAAGTGAAAGGCCCACATCCAGCATTCAACACACAAGCAAAGAAATTAATTGCAATATAAATAGACATACTCACAGGGAATGAGCATGTAATGTCAGATCCATAGAAACTGTATTCAGCTCCCATGTCAAGCAAGGCCATATCTCCATCTTCTAAGATCTGCAGGAAAGACATAACAGTATTCAAACCTTACCAACTACTACCAGTTTATCAGATTAACTTGAATACATGAATTTGAAACTGTCATTGCTACTCCTTCAGCAAGCACGTGGACATACCCACTTACATCTACATGCTTTTACAAATATTCACCATTTATTTCATTAAAGAGAATAAGACTGCCTAGGGTTGAAGTTCAATTCAAAATCTAATGAGATCATTTTTTTCTTGTGCAACGAAACTGACATCAATTACAAGCATTAAAGGACAAAGGACAAAAATTATACCCTATCATTAGGAGCTGCAGCATGTCCATAATGTAGAACAGCACTGCACCATTAAAACATAAGGATCATTATTTTAATGGAATCTCATATCAATATATTCATACTCAAAAATTAATCATACACCAAGCAAAATTTTCCGAAGTAAAATCATAATTCACAGCTGCGGTACATTTCTCAAATTACGCAGCTGATGAGCTGAGTACCAATTATTGACCTTCAAAATGTTTTAAAGCAACTGTAGCTACCCTAGGTTTCATTTATTTGAAGTTTAGTTTAAAAGTTAATCCTCAAAATATAGATAATTGTGCATGAAAACATTACTAATGTGCTGTTCTTACTGCATTGCATGTATTGAACAAGTAACAATCAGAAACTGAGGTAATCCTTACCTATTTTCACCAGTAGCACAAATACATGTGTATGAACAGTGCCTACAGCCACCATACATGTAGGTGTGATGAAGAAACATACTTTCCAACTGATATTCTTTCATACCTGCTTTAGTTTTTCTCATGACCTAGTCACATAGCACAGCAAATAAATGTTAAATTATCATTATCAATACACTTAGGCAACTGTTTTTGCCAATATATTATTAAATACAGGTGAAGTAAAAGATGAAGAAAATAAAGAAAGAAAAAAGAACAAAGGAACTGGCCACAAAGTAACTAAAAACATGTACAATGATAGATTAATCATTTGCTAAGATATGCAAAGAAAAATATATACAATTGTTTTTCAAGTAATGAGATAAAAACGATACCTCAACATGAGCTTCAGAACTTATATCATTGGCAAATTGGATAAGAGCAAGCTCCAAGTCTGACTTGACAACGCGGCACTCAGTCAATATAGGATGCAGAGTTGTCAAATCTGTCTCAAATTTTTCTATTCCCTAAAAACAAGAGAGGAGGAAAAAAACAGTATAAGCCTCTAAACTAACTAATATGCCACTTTTACATAACATCATAAAAATTGAGTCTAAGGTCATGTGCCAGTTCAGTAACTTTGACAATAGAAAAGAACACTAGAACTTGAGGAACAATATCACTCTGTTCAAAAGGCAAAAAGCAAAAGAAAATAGAATAAAGGACGAGATGTAAAACCTCAAACTCAGCTGGTTTTGAGAAATTATTGCTATCAGTGTTAAGCCCATGTAAGAGGAACAACAATGGTTTTCCAAATCCCTTGTACTGGTCAACCAAGACTTGAACAATTTCATCAGTATAGTAGACCATGCTAACCATATACCTTTCCTGCAAACAAGAATGTAAACATAAAAAGTACTAAGCATACGCATGCACTGGCGTAACAAGCTGGAAAACATTAATAGAAGAGTCACCTGAAAGAAGGGCAGCGGCTTTATTTCTCCCATCCAAACAGCGTAATCTGCAGGTAACCTAGGTGCAAATAGTATCGACTTCCCAGTTGCAATGTCCTTTAGTGAGTTAAAAAAGCTAAGTTTATCAACTTCAACAGTTTATAAATTCGAGAAGCTATACTATTTAAAAATGGAATCGGAAGTTAAAGAAAATGTAATTTTAGAAAAGGAAAAATGCATAATATGGAAATTGATGCATAGAACTTACAATAGCACCGTAGAAACCAGGCTCTCTTACACCAAAAAGATAAGCAAAGTAGCTCTCTTGTCTGAAAACCGATGGATTATAATTAAGTTTGAATTACTGCATTAAACTGAATTGTAATTCAATTGAAAGTTTATAAGAACAAGGCATGGTCTAGGTACCTGAAGAGCTCGATGTGATCAGTGCAATAGCGCGTTTGCTCTTCGCCTCCCTGTTCGATCGATTAATCGAGGAATCTTACATCAATGAAGGCGTTTATGAATAAAATTTAATGGGAATGATAGGTTTACGAGTACCTGAAGCAAGACGAAGCCGTGGAGGGGACGAGCGGAGTCGGAGAGGTGCTGGAGAAGAGAGTCGAGGAGCTTTTGACGGTTGGAGACGTGGAGCTCCATGGGGACCTCCGGAGGAGAGAGAGACGACGGCGATGATGAAGCCATGGAAATGGCTTCTCCTCCCGTCATTTACAAGCAACAGAGCTTCAGTGCCACTATTATTTGGCAGTTCTCTGTTGAATATTGAGGCGTTCAAAACGACGACGCATATAACATGGGCCATGTGTTGGGCTCCAATCGGGCTTTTTTTCTTATAATGATTGGGCATTGAGGGAAAGATAATGATTGGAAGATAATGACACCTTCGTCCGTTTGCTTTAATGAAAAATATTTTTCAAAAAACATTTTCAGGATATATATTTGTTTATAAAATAAAAAATTTAATTAAGATATAAAATATTTTATGAGTTAATAGAAAAAATATCTATTGATTATATAAAATGTTTTACATCCTTAAGAGGCCTAAGACATTTGCCAGAGTTTTGGAAAAACACTTTTATACTAAATTTAATAGTGTAAGTTTGATAAATATTAATATTTAATTTAAAATACATAAAAAATATTTAATTAAAAAATTAAATTCAAATATTAATATTTAAATTACTCAATACTATTAACATATTAAAAAATATTGTCAAATAAAATTATTCAATGCAATTAAAATTTTTATTTATAAATTGAATAAATTTTACTAATAATTATAATAAAAAAATATTTCAATGATTTTCACTTAATAAATATACATTTATAAATATAAGTTTTATAGTGTTATGATTAACGAAATGATGAAATGAAAATTTTTTAAAAAATTAGAATTTACTTTCATTATAGGTATGTGGTTAAATACTCTAAAAAATATTACTATTTATTTTGTTAATTTTTATCTTCATTCTTAATTTTGATGGAAATGAGTGAAAATCAAATGAAACCCTCATTTTATAATCAACTCCTATTTATCATTTTAACACCCTATTAACTCCACTAGGTGAAAAATATTTTTTACACAATGATCTAAATAATAGGAAATATTTTCGACAATTTATTCAAACAATATAAAATATTAAATTTTTTTATAAAATATTTTATACAAAAAAATTCTTTCAATAATTTATTTTTCGATTACCAATTAGACTCTAAATGACCTTTTGGACCTTTTACCTGTGGCCTTAAAAATCTTTGATAAGGTTTAATCTTTAAATATTGTTTACAAATAAAAAAGTCATCTTAAACTCTTTGTCAAACTAACAGAACACCTACATAGATGTATGTAGCATAATCAACCCTTTAGACCTTCAAGGATAAAATATTTATTGTCCCATAAAAAAACATATTTCATCACTAAAACAATGTAATATATGGCATATGTTTACAACATAGCAGCTGTGTACATCATAACAATAAAGCAAGTCATTGAAGGAGTGGGATTATAAACATGACGACCATTAACAATAGGAACTCCTAATGTCAAACCTTATATTAATTTTTAATTAACTCCTAATTTGTACCGTATATGAACTAATTTGACCTTAAGAGCTCTTTTTGGTTTTGATTATTTAGTTAATTAAATTTATTTGAAAGTACATGTGTCACGCCAAGAGATTAGATATTAAACAGATATTAGATGAAGATTTGAATTGGTTGATGTAAATTTTAAATAATTACTTATTTTGGTACACATTAGATTTGAAGTGTTGTTATGGTTTCACCTGCTTAGTACCTAAATCATGATTAAGCTCACAAATAACAATGCTATTATATGCACTTTTGCAGATAAAACATAAAGGCAGAAGTCAAAAAAACAATATTTAATCTAGGTGTAACCAAAAAAAAATCTAAGCAAAGCTGTTAATGAAACTGCAATATAAGCTAAGAGTTAAGAATCTAATTAATCTGATTATGATTTGGGATGAAATCTCCAAAGATTACCCAATATATATAAAAGTGGGAGAATACAGTATAGTTGGCAGATTATTAGATTTACTCTAACTAAATACTATCACATGAATATAATAATAAGCTTATTTAATTGTGGGTAGGAGATGCCTAGAGGTTTACTTGTTTATATATATATAGATATACACCAGCAAAAATTTTGCAATGAAGCTTTTTTTTAAAAAAATTCGCTTGGTTTTGTCAGCGTTTGATGGTGACAGAATTAGGTTTCCAAAGACATGAGGGAGAAAAAGGACGAGTTTTTCCTTGGGCAGATTGATGGATTCTAAGGCAAAAGCTCAGGATTTCTGGAGTTTGTCTATCATTTCTGCTTTTCAACTTCTTTTTTATGGTGAGTATTAGTTGGGAGTTGCGACTCATAATTTTCTATCTTGGAAATTTGCGTCTGGTATACGAGCTAAGTAAGACTAGGAGAGCCTGTTCTCTGCCGATTTGATCTTTGATGGTCAAAGAGTAACTTGGTCAGCGACAGCAGAGGTAGCGATTTGCTATTGTAGGGGTTTGTTGCATTGCATGGCTCGATGACAGCAGACACGCTTGGACATTCAAAACAGGAAGGTAAACACTGATTACCGGAGCTCTGCAGTGCCAGCAGAAATATTTGACATCTTTCACTTTTGGTTTCCCTTTTTGATCCTGATCGGATCATTCAAACAAATTTGCAACCCCTGCATTGAATAATTATTAACATTGTCATCAGTCTCGCTAATCCAAATAACAACTCCAAATGGCTTTGTAGTTAATTTTGTCTTTTAACAGTGTGCTAATATTGTCACTGTCATGAGGAATGAGCTATTAACTGGCAATATAGCCGGGGTATATCCAGGAGTTTGGGTGTATGAAAAAGGAAAATATTGTTGCCCTACATAAAAGGGTAATTTTTATTTTCTATACGATTTCATCTGTGCTGCCTCTTTCATTGAACTACCACTCAGTTTTTAGTCGGTGGCAATTTATTTAGGATTCTTATCTTATAGCCGTATTTTGCAAAGAAATTAATTAGGAGCGAAAAGGACCACAGCTGCTTCATTGAGCTGTCTAAAATCTAAATATTGCTTGGATTTTGTTGACATGTGATGGTGATAGAGGTAGGTGTCTAGCTAGTTACATGGTGGAGAAAAAGGACACGAGTTTTTCCTTGGGCAGAATAAGGGATTCTGGAGCACAGGGGCAGGATTCCTGGAGTTTGTCTATCATTTCATCTTACTTTATGGAGATAATCAATCTGGGAATCAAATTTTCTCTTGGAAATATGTCTGCTAAGCAAGACTTCTCCCAGCTGGTTAATATTCCTTGTGCATCCTTTTCTTTTGTTACCTTACGTCTTTAAAATGCTCTAGTTGTCAAGTCAATGGGGAAATTTTCCATTGACTTGGCATTTGGTGGTAGCAAGTTGTTCATACTGGTTTTATATTCATACAGAGTTAATTTCTAACTTCCTTTATGTCTACAGATGCATCTTGTACCAAGAAAAGTAAAGCGATCAGTGACAATAACTGCATTGGAAATGTGGTCCTAACTTGGTGAGGAGGATGATGCATGGTATCTGAAAGCTAAGACACCCATAGGATCAGAACATCTTGAAAGTTGAGAGTAGCATATTAAATGGTTTTCTTTTTCTGGTGTGTTTTTTCCCCTTCTTGTTGCACAATTATATTGGCTTTCCCTAGCTAGTAAAGGAGATTAGTTCATGACTCATTCAGAAGACTTTCTCTTCTCTTAGTCATCCTTAACCAGTGTTTGATAAAACGTTACATCACACTATCTATGATCTATCAACAGATTTGCAATAGATTGACAGTCAATGGTAAACTTAATAAACGTAAGCCTACGCGGAAACAATACCGGCATTTGTCTGATTAGCTTTCACCGGTGAAGGAAGTGATCACTGATCATGCAATTTGCCCGCTTCATCATCCAAAGGTGTTCAGTGAATTTGCTTCTAGCATAAGATACATATATATCAAGTTGGCAAACCATGTGTACCCTTCAATTTACGAGGTCATCATCCAATCTCTAAACAACATACGAATATGTATATTAAAACCCCTTATTTTCAAGAGTTCCAATGTAAGTTATGATGTATGGATGATTGTGATCGATGCTGCTGCCTGGTTGGCAAGGGGCTGGATGAGAAGAAAGCGAAATCATCTATCCAAATATAATGAGATACACAAATAAAAAAACGAACGAAATGTGCGAAAATTTCAAATATAAAAAAATATATATGTATATCGGAAAGCTTATGATTTCTAGAACTTGTTGGCTGTTCAAGGATCACAATTTAGAGTGCACAAAAAATGGTTAGTAACAAATCATTCCAACAATAATGAAGATATGTATTCTGCGGGTGGAGGTGATAGGGGAGAGTGGGAGAAAGCACATAGAGGAGAATTATAGAAAATTCTTTCATGAAAAAAGGCAACTCTTGGCTCATGTTTTTCAATTATTTGCTAAATACTCATCGAAAAAATAATTCATTTATATGGGGAAAAGGAATTGTGCTATAGAATAAAAGCAAGTGGGAGAATTAGATAGTAATTATATAATTATTTTCTTAAATCATAATTTTTTTAAAAAAAAATTCGAATCTAAAATCTCAAATTTTAATTGTTAAAGATAGAGATATAAGTAGAGCTAATAATAAAGAATGATATATGGAATAGTCTTAATCATGTATTAGTAGTTGTCTAAACTCAAAAACATATATGTGGACGCCGATGGATCACATTTTGTGTGGTTCATTACAACTACATATAGCAACATATTGAGAAATGTTTAACACACAAAAAAGGAAAACAAAAGTCAAAGAACATCTTTGGTGTACTATATGTAGGGCTAAGTATCATAATTATCAACAGGAAATTTCCAATATGAAGACAATGATAAGCATGTTTCCGATGGAACAATGCATGCTTATATGGGGTTCACAAAACGTGTTCGTACAAACACGCTAAGAATCTTATATACTATATATATATATATATATATATATATATTACAAGCTTAATTAAGTAAGCATGTAATGCAAATTTAGACGAATGAAAATGAAGAAAAAGAAAAACATTTAAATAATGAGTGAAATAGATTATTATTATAATTGTTGAAGCATGTAATCTTATTGCAAAACCTTTTGTTTTTCTTACATAGCCAGAGTTAGTATTAATATCCTAACTACCCAATATTCTATACTTCTCTCTCTATTGACGTGATCTTAGCATTAGAATAAAGATTCCGACGTGGCATGTCTTTATTGGCATTGTATCTTCCGAGAAGATTCATGCCCGCTAATAGGGATGCAAATATACACACCCCCGCTTTTATCTACAGTCGTAGGCTTACCTCATTGAGATGCATCTGGGTAATTAATTATGTAACTCCAGGTTGTTTGGTCTCTTACTAGGGGTTACAGTTTATGAATTCTAATTTTCTTCCCACAAAAATTGGACAGAGAATCTATATCTTGCAGGATTTCAATGGTGAAGAGTTTACCTTTTGATTATATATATATATATATATGTAATTATGAGCCGCAACAGCATGTTACGTGTTTTTTCCTTTGAAGAAGTTGCTGATCGAGAGAGTGATTTCGGACGTTTTAACCACATGTCGGCGATAGAAGTTGAAGGCAATTTCTGTCAGGCTTCTGGTGGAGTAGCAACATCAGATGCAGAGATAGGAAGAACATATATACTTTTAGTTCCTTTTTCACTTTCTAGTCTATATTCAAAGCATATGAGGTGACAAAACATGGCCCTTAAATTTTGTGATGTTGACTCACTTAGCAGCTGAGTGCTGACAATTCAAAAACGTACTTCTCTTTAAGCCTAAAAACTCATTAGTAGTACTAAATTAAATTAGTGTCTTATGCAGATAAAAAGGGTTGGGGGTGAGAGGGGGTAGTGCTTTGAGCCTGTCCAGTTGTAAGTTCCCTATGAAGCCAATTGGCCTGTCATTTTCCCTTCCGAAACCCCAACTTCTTGGGTGCTTCCGTACCCAGTTGCCTATCAGTTGGATTCCACTAAGCAGGGGGAAATGTGAGCAACTAGACTTAATTGATAAGACTGCTTCTTAGCTTGGAGTTACCTAACACACTGACTGTACTGTTTTATATATATATTTTCTGATATGGTACTTCAATTTTATCTCTTGAATCTTGATGTAGCAGAACAAGCTGGTTTTGATGACTCCCAGTCTCCCCATTCATTTAAAAAAAAAGGGGGTTTACTCTAGAAATATGCGATTTTTCCAACTTAGTTACTGCTTAACTCTGTATTCTAATCAATGACAGAAAACAACCAGCCTTTGCTCTGTACGTTGACAGTTGAAGAATGAGGTTTACCTTCATTATTAAAAGCAATTAACTCCACTCTTTTCCAACCAATAATTCTGTTATTATAATACTGTAACTGCCCAGAACACACCAATCCCATTATTATTCCAAAGATTAAACCAACACAAATATAAAAATTGAATTTTTTTCCCATATCTGCTGGAGGACCATTGCTTGATACTTGTCTCTCTCCTAGAGGCCGAAGTCGCGGAACAGTCGTCATCGACCACTCTTTTCATGTTCTCTCTACTTTGCACTGGTATATGCAACCTATTAATTTGCGAATCTCCTGCTGGTTGAATTCCTGCACATGGATACTCATGATCTCCATCCACACGTCGTTGATCATAGACAAGAACTTAAGCATATTCTTCTCTTTGGTTTTTGTTATGAGGATGTTGTTTATTCTCTACGTTAGTTAGTTCAAATCTAAAAGCCTTTTTTTTTTTTCAAAACAAAATAAAACCAACATAATCTTGACAAAAATCTCTAACTCTAATTACATGTAGGAATATACCTACATATTTATTAATAAAAAAACAAGCATAATGTTATTGATGAATGAATCTAATTAGCCATGTACAAAAGTTAATTAGCTTGCTAATGAACCATTATCTTTCATTTGATTTTAATCGATATATGTGCTTTAGTTTTTTCTTCAGCATATATATGTACTTAGGAAGAACTAACAGAATATAGTATACCAGAAATAAACAAAGCATTTCACTTAATAGGCACTGAATGATCAAATGATCATTTAGTATATCATTAACTGAATGATTAAATCATAAAACCCCCATGATTGCTTTTGTTTAAGATTACGTTCAAACCTTATATTAAAACTTAGATTAGATTAATGAGCATCCATAATGTTGAAAAATCCTCAAACCTCTGAAGAAGTAATAAGTTCTGTTGCTTGGAACTAATGCCTCAGTGGGGCCATCAGATCTTCTCGGAGCTTCTCTTTTGTCTCAACTTTGTTTGCAAATCAGAATCTTAATCTTGAGTAATCAGGATCTTTGTCAGGTTATCGGAACTTAACTACTCTTAGATCTCTCGGCATGATTGTGTGTAATATGCATTCTTCACGTAAGATATGGTTTCACTGAAGAACTTTCGGTTTTTTCAACAGGGATTTGATTAGTCATAGGTTTGGGAAGTGGGGAATTGCAAAGGGAACTCAATTACAATTATTTAAAATGAAATTAATTAGTACTATGCATATTACAAATCAAGAGAGTAATTATAAACTTGAAAAGAACCATTGTCTATTCTAACAATTTGAGAATTAAAGGCCTAAATAGGGCACCAACCTTCCCATATCAACCACCATCTTTGGCATCGATCTCATGGAGATTGAGATAAAGAAAGATTTGACAAGATGACAGTTGTCACTGGAGATAAATACTATCTGTAAAAGGTGACCTTTGATTTTGCTTACTCTACAGAATCAATCATTGATATTTTTTTGATTTTCTATCTTCTGAAAGAACCAGGGCAAGTTGTAAGGCCTTTTTTTCTGTGTCAAAGGGCTTCCTGGATCCTATATATAAGGGCAAGTCATTGGCAAAAGTTTCATTCATCAGCTATTCAGCTCCCTTAAGCTCTCTTCTCTCACTCCTCTCTTTTCTCTGTCCTCTCTCCTCTATCCTGTCCTTGTTCATACACAACAGCTCCCTTACAGAAAAAGCCTTACTAATTCAGATAGAAAGATAGACATGGCTATAGAGATTGAGCAACCTGCTGTTGGACTATCAAAGGTTGCAGTTTCTGAAACTCATGGAGAAGACTCTCCATACTTTGCAGGGTGGAAAGCATACGATGAAAACCCTTACGATGAATCAATCAACCAGTCAGGAGTCATACAGATGGGACTCGCTGAAAATCAAGTCAGTGTCAGGGCAAAGCAGTTATCTAAAAACAGCAAAAGAAGCAATTAGAATTTGCATGTAATGTTGTTTGTTGTTCCTCGAACAGGTTTCATCTGATTTACTGGAGAAGTACTTGGAAGAGCACTCGGAAGCATCTAGCTGGGGGAAAGAAGCACCTGGCTTTAGAGAAAATGCTTTGTTCCAAGACTACCATGGACTAAAATCTTTCCGACAGGTACTTTCCTTGAACCTCAAGATTGTTATTTATACCTAACACTTTCATATAAAGGCACAAAACCAGAAAGCAGCTATAGTATTGCAACCCGACTAAACCATGTTCATTTTGCACACAGGCTATGGCAAATTTCATGGAGCAAATTAGAGGGGGAAGAGCAAAATTCGACCCTGATAGAATAGTCCTGACTGCAGGCGCAACTGCAGCTAATGAGCTGTTAACATTTATTTTGGCAGATCCTGGGGATGCTTTGCTGGTTCCAACTCCATACTATCCAGGGTAAGAACAAGTTCGAATAAGAACCTTTTCTCGGAATTTCATTTCCCATGCATTTCCATGCTCATTCATATTTTTAAACAAAGTAATAAATTGAACTGTTTTGTTTCCTCCAGATTTGACAGAGATCTGAGGTGGAGGACCGGTGTGAAAATTGTCCCAATCCATTGCAATAGCTCAAACAACTTTCAAGTTACACCTGAAGCTCTGGAAGCTGCATATGAATGTGCAGAATCCATGAACTTGAAAGTAAGAGGAGTACTGATAACAAACCCCTCCAATCCGTTGGGTGCAACAATCCGACGATCAGTCCTGGAAGAGATTCTTGATTTCGTCACACGCAAAAACATCCACCTTGTCTCAGATGAAATTTACTCTGGATCAACCTTCTCATCATCCGAATTTATAAGCATTGCAGAAATTCTTGAAGCTCGTGACTACAAAAATTCTGAAAGAGTTCACATTGTTTACAGTCTTTCTAAAGATCTTGGCCTTCCAGGTTTTAGAGTCGGAACAATATATTCCTACAATGACAAGGTTGTCACAACTGCCAGGAGGATGTCTAGTTTCACCTTGATTTCTTCTCAAACACAACATCTCTTGGCCTGCATGTTGTCTAACAAGGAATTTACCGAAAACTACATCAAGACGAACAGAGAGAGACTGAGAAAGAGATATGAAATGATCATCAAAGGCTTGAAAAATGCGGGGATTGAGTGTTTGAAAGGCAATGCTGGTTTATTTTGCTGGATGAATCTATGTCCATTGTTGGAGGAATCTACAAGAGAAGGCGAATTGGCTCTTTGGAAGGTTATCTTGAACGAAGTGAGGCTAAACATATCACCAGGATCTTCCTGCCATTGCTCTGAACCAGGATGGTTCAGGGTCTGTTTTGCCAACATGAGTGAGCAGACGCTAGAAGTTGCACTGGAAAGAATACATAAACTCATGGAACAAAGAAAGAGCAAAGAAACCTAATAAAATATTCTCGGTAAATCAGTCATATTCACCAAGTTTTTAGTGGGGTTCTTGCCCATTTAGATTCTTTGGACGACATAACCCGTTTGAAGGTTTGGGTTTGTGTCATAAAATGTAAAGTAATATTTTTATTTTGAGATTCTTGTTTAGGTGTTCGTGATTATATTCTTGTTTTCTTGCTTGTGGAAAGCAAGTTCCCTAGAAATTCTTCCATTTATTTAATTGGAGGAACTTCTGCTGTTGTTTTCTCTTGTCACCTAAACTACTTAAATTATATATACTATTGTCTTTGATTTACTTTATAATGTCTTTGACTTGGTCATTATTTAATTCAAGCAAGAAATGTGCATGCTTTTGAAATCATCAGCTAAACACAATCAAGTTTTTTTTTCCTCTTGGGTCTAAAAAAAATTACTTAATCAAACTGGCTACCAACCAACCAAGGGAAGTAAGTCAATTCAGAAGGCTCCACAGTGTCATGAAATCATGATTATGTAGATAGGCGTGGCAGGTCAAATAGCTTCCAAGATTCATATTTATGTCCACATGAATTTTTCCAGCTTTAAGATAATTTTCCAACCTCATATTATCATTTTGAAGCAATAGATAAGTGTGTTGGACTACTTCGAATTTGGTGAGAATAGATGAGAATTAAACCTTTATGCATATTCGAGATTAAACTTTAAATAAAACAATATGATTTTTATCATAATTGATTCTATATTTCATTTCAAATCTTAAAATTTTAATATTTATAAAATGAGATAGTACGATTTTTTATTATCATTTATCTCACATGTCATTTCAAATCTTTATGATTTAAAAGTAAATATATTTGTTTAACATCTAATCAAAAAGTTAAATCTAAAAGTTTTATTTGATGGAAACTATTCATATGTCATCGAACAGATTAAAATTTATTTTCTTGCAATGCTACATGGTTTTTTAGGCCAAGTGATGTAGCTAGGCATTTACTTGTTGCAACCCACGCCATGCAAAAGACGCGCACACAACTGTATATGATGTGACACCTTGCATATCATACTTCACAGATAAAGGTTAACAATGAAGAAAACCAGTCACACTTGTTTTCTTTGTAATTATCCTACTTTGCATTTGGAAATATATGTAAAAAAAATCATAATCCTTCACAAATATAGCAAGTTTGGTTCTGGGTTTCACAGCTCTAAATCAAATCTTTTCATTTTTCTCATATATTTATGCTTCTATATATAAAAACTGTACCTGGCAACTATGAATAGGGTAGGAGAGACATGCTTCCTGCAAATATGTTTTTGAGCTGGATTATGGATATGAGTTTTTGTTTTTGTATATGGATTCAGATGAAGGGTCATGGCACCTTATTTTTGTTTGGGTGCTAGGTTGCTGGTATTTTCTTTTTACGGCTTCTGTACAAGGTCTAAAGGAAAGGGTTTGTAGGTTTCTTCATGACCTGCGTCCTGGGATGTTTTTGTTCCAAAGGAAAATTTTCAGTCCCGGCGAATCAATGCAAGCTCTTATGATTTCACAAAAAAAAAAAGGTGAACCTGGCAACTTGAGATATAATCCATTATCCACCCAAATTAATTATGCAGTTGTTGGGTTCAGCTGAAAATCTTCTGAGCAAAACACCCATATATTATCAATGTATTAGTTGGCTTATCATCGCCACATTCTCTTGAAATAATTATGAAGTTGGTTTGAAAGATAACAATGAATAAAGTAGCGGCCAGCGCCACAAAATCCCCCAACCCAACCCCTCCCTTAATTAATCTCATGGCTAGCTAGGTTGGAAAGCTGGACTTTGAATCTTTTGACATTAGAAGGTTTTTTTTTTTTTTTCTTTCTTCGTTTGGGGCCAACACATATTTCAGTTGATCCTATCAACTGTCATAATCAGGTCATGCTCAATAACACTAAGCTTGATTAAGATGTACTGATAATTAGATACTTTAACGACTGCATGGCTTGATTTTATTTATATTGTAATAATTAGTAGATAAGATATACATACAATATTCTATGCAATTTAGTTATATATATATAAAAGTTTGCGTATGATCTTAACTAAACACCGAATTAATGGGCCACCAGGAATTAATCATATCATTTTTAGTGTTGGAAAATCAAGCGAGATTATTGGGTGTGATTACATCTTATCATTAGAGTGATTAGACCTTAATTTGTTTATCTATGTATCATTCAGAACATCTCATCGACAACTAACGTTTTATGTGCTATGAAATGATATTTATCTAATCATACATTATATGCTAACTTAATCTAGCTATAGTTGATTTGATCAAAAAAGGCAAGTCCTATTGGTAGGATAATTGTTTGCACAAATTAAGCATCAATCAATTTTATGAACCTCGAGAAATATTAGTGGTCATGAATTATACTAATCTTTAGCAAGAAGACATAATACAACTGTTAAGCATCCCTATCAGGAAAAAAATTTTTTATTGGTAACTTTTTAGAGCAATATTTGACTTTAATAAGGGCATTTTCAAATTGAAATTAAAAACCAAATTAAAGATTAATATTGTTAATTAAATATTTGAAAATTTGCGAATGATCTGAAATAATCCCTACTTAAAAACGATTGAGAATAACACTAAAATGGCTTTGGTTTAAAATTTTGTAGTCAAGTGTTTTTCTTTTTGCCAAAAATAGGATATGCTATTATTTTAATAATCATTAAATTATTGAAAAACTAAAAACTTCAAAAATATCAAATTGATTAAAAAATATAAAAAGGGTAAGAAATACTTGAAGAAAAAAATATGTTTTTTGAAAGAAATAGAGCATGTTGGCACACGTGTGAACATTGTGGTTAGGATTCTGTTTTCTCCAAGGAGCTGAGCTGCTGTGTTGACAAATTCTACAGTTGCGTAGTCAAAAGTCAGCCGAACGCCAACAGAGTTGATTGAATGACAGCCGTTGAGATCGACTCACAGGAAGACAAATCGAGAATGCCGCAATGATAAAAGCCACGTAAGCAATGATGGAATGGTCACAAACTTACATCCTGGCAGCCAGCCACTTGGATGCATTGTTAAGAAAAACGGGGCAGTTCTGGTTGCGTGATCTGCGGCTGCCACCTGAGGCAACGGTCCACATTTGATCACGATCCATTCCTATCAGGGAAGGGAACAATTGGGATGGGAAAGCTTGAAAAGTTTTAATGATAGAATGATTGCAAGGATGGATGGCTTGTCAAATATGTGTTGTTTAATCAAAGATTTACATGGTACATATGATAGCACTTTCCAAAGTCCAAACACATTATCCCAAGAACATAGTACCAAAGCCAATCATTCAACTCTATGCAATAATACAACCTTTTTGCCATAAATGTTACTAGTCTTCGAGTTGGACGATAAGAATCCTAATTAGTTTTGACTTATTATTAGCTTACAATTTCTTGGGAACCCAATGTTTTTTCTTCATCTCAGTTTAATTTTTTCGCCCCAGTGTTTTATATTTGTCCGTACAAGCACAACCAGCTCTGTGGGAGTATATTCGTCAAATGAGACTTATTTTTCGATTATGTAGTTTAATCCAAACTCTGTCCATCATTTTCATTCCTGCAGCTTGAGATAAGTCTGAACAACACCCTGTTTAATAATTTTTTAATGACTTATATTTATCTTATTTCGATCAATTTATTTTAAATTAAAAAATATAGCCCTCTATTAGTCTGGCGTAGATCTTGGTCAAAATTTCCCTCTTATTAGTCTGGCTAGATCTAGTCATCTAGCCAAGCACATCCGTCATCGATCACGCAGCCCAACCCCAAATTTAAATTATGAGTTAAATAAATAGTCATATAGCCAGTTAGCCATTAATTTATTTGACATATTATCTACTTTAATTGAGAACTGAATAAATTATTAACTATAGGTTCCCATAACTATAATTTTGCTCACGTGTTGTTGCAGGGTAAATTTTTTTTATTTGAATCATTTATAATTTTTCAAAATATTTATCTTTTTTATATATCTTAGTATATATAATATATGTATAAAATAACAGGAATATCTCATAAAATTATTTGAAACATTATTTATTAATAATTAATATTACTTAAATATTTTTATTTTTTGTTCATATTATAATCATAATATATGCATTCAAAAATTTGACTCATTTGTTAGTGTATAATTCTTTACTTAAAAAATAAAATTCAAAACTTTTTTCTCTCAATTATAAAAAAAATATTATTGATATAATTAATTAAAATTTCTCAAAGTTTGTTTTAAGATGTTGCTAATAGAATAAAATACAATGTATAAGATAAAATTAGTACTTAATTATTTTATTTAATGATAAGTGTATGTATCTCTTTATCAAAAAGTGGTTTCTAATCCTCAAGCTAAAAAAAATAGGTGTGAATATGATTTTCTTACGTTATATCACTTCTCATAAATAAGTATACTAGATATAAAATATTTAAACCTTTCAAATTTATTATGTAATCTTATTTTTTTATTTAATCAATTAAGTATGCTACTTTTACATTACACATTCTGCACTTTCATTTCTTTCTTTTTTTGAAAATATAAAAAAATAGTCTGAAAGAAATTATTTTTAATCTATTTAAATAAACATATAAATATAATACATTACCATATAAAAAATAATAATTAGTTTTAAAAAGAAAATGAAATTTTTTTTAAAAAAATAACATTTACATTATAATTAAATAGGTTTAATTATATATTTTTGTATTTTTAATATCCTGAAATTAATATTTAGTTGGTATTCTTTTATTTAATATCTCATATATGATTTTAACAAATAGTAATTAAATATTTTAAATACGTTATTTAATTATATATTTATTTTATTCAATTAGGTGTATATTTTTATGTCACGCTTATTTTTTATTTAATAATAATATGTTTGTATCATTTTATGTTAATCTCTTTTTCCTTTTTTTTTCTTTCTTTTAATATATTAAAATAAAAAAGGCCCTTAATTAGTAGGCCTTAGAAACCTTACTTTTCTATTATGTTATATAATTTAATTGTGAGTTAAACAAGTTGATAAATTGTCACTTATGTTAATGAGCCTACATGTTTCGGTAAAATGGCTATACTAACTATTAAATTACTTACCCTTTAAAATATTTTTGTAAAAAAATTTAATGATATATCTCACTTGATAATTTCAAATATGATCCATCATCATGACACAAGATGACATAAAATTGCATAGATTTTAGTTTATAATTATTGTGTTTTGTATATTAATCATATTAATACATTTAAAATATGATGATTATGTATCTTAAACTCGCTTAATTTGTTTAAAACTTATTTAACTCGTTTAATTAATTAAGTTATCTGGCCAACTTGTATAATTTGACTCATACAACCCATTTATGAACTTGTTTAATACAAGTATTTAAAAGACTATTTAACTCTGTTAAAACGAGTTTAAACAATTAAATTTAACATGCTTAATGGATATAATATTTTGTTATAATTATTTTAAGATTGTTAATTTAAAATTTTAATAATGAAGTTACATGTTTTATTAACAAATATTTTTGAATGTAAACATGTTATTTTATTAAAAATTAATTTAAACAAGTTAGTCATTTTTAAACATATTATCAATATCATATAAAATTTAATCTAACATGTAATCATATCGTATTATGTAAAGTATTTAATAAACATAATTGTTTACGTTTTAATTCATTGACATATTTAATTAATTATGTTATTTTTATAGTTAGTTATATAATTATTAATTTTTTATGTTTAGATGATATAAATAAAGTAATTAAAGGACGTGAACACGAATTAGAATATACTCTAATCTTACCTTTATAAGATTTTCACAATTAAAACCTGCATAAATCACATGCATCATGTGAAAAATATGGGCCAATAAAAGGACCCAAAAGAAACATAGGCAGCTGAAAGGCTCTTCTTCAAGACTAGGAGAGATAGAATCCACGCTGCAGAAGAAGAGGCCCAACAACCGTCTGCGAGGACTGTGGAGAAATTCTACAGAATAAAACAGTTGAATTTTATACTTTGGTGTATTTTCTCATTTAATCTTAACGTAGGGATACATTAGCATGTGAGCCTTTAATCTGAATAATATGATGTCAATTACAATAATTGTTTTTGTTTTTGGGACTTTTTTTTACTACTCTTGCCTTATTAGCCTTGGCCTTTTATTTAAATTATCCAAAAATTTAAAAAAAAAACTGAAATAAATTACTGGAAATCGGAAACTGACCCCTGAAAATTACAGAATTTAAAACAGAACCCCAAGTAAAACCCCAAAAGGGTCATGAGCAAACAAATCTACCGATCCCAAAAAGCTAGCTTTCTCAGTCTCTCGCTCTTTTTTCTGAGGTAAGCGGCGAGAGAAGCCAAGACCACCCCCCATCCCACTCTCGTCTTTGCCTTCAATCAACAACACGCTCTGTTTAATCTTTTATTTTTCCTCTCATCAAGGGTAAGATTCACTTTCTTTTCTGAGATCTACAATTTATTTGATCTTAAAACATCTCACAGTTTTCTCTTATCGTTTTATTCTCAGATCTATTGATTTTAGAACTCGATCACTATCAACAGTTCTTTTATTTCCACAATTGATTGCATTTTATGTTGATTTTTAGGGTTTAAATTTGCTGATTTCATGTTATTATCAATTGCAACTTTTTTTTTTTGCTATTTTAGGATATCTAAGGCGTTTTTGGAAAAAGAAATTTGATTTTTTAAAATTGTTTTATGTCTTGTTTACGGTGCAGATTTGAGGTGAGAAGTTGATGGCGTCAAAGTTGCAGCAGTTGCAATCTAAGGCGTGTCAAGCGTCGAAATTTGTGTCCAAGCACGGAACTGCTTACTACAGGCAGTTGTTGGAGCAGAACAAGCAATACATTCAGGAGCCGCCGACAGTGGAGAAGTGCAATGAATTGTCTAAGCAACTCTTGTACACTCGCCTAGCTAGGTATTTGTTACTTGCGCCACTCTTTTTGCTGACTTGAAGACTTTGAATTCTGATAAATTGATTGTAATGTGTCGTTTAGTATCTGATTTCCCTTTCCTTATATCTTTTTGGCAATGTGTCAATATATTTTGCTTGCATTCTCGAGTTACTGAATTCGCCTGCATAAAAATTGACTTCTAAATGTATGTTAACGTGTTATTTATGTATTGCACCTATATTAATCATATACTCAAAATGTCAAAATGTCATGTTTGTTAGCCCTGTGTGACTGTGAGTTTATTGTTATCTCTTCCAGCATCAAAAGTTTTGGCAAGGAAGAAAAAGATAGTGAGATATGACTTGTATCACGTCTTTAGATGTCAAAGCTTTTGTTTGTAGAGCTCCTAAGATCTGAGTTCTAAAATAACAAAGTGATTGAAGTTTCCTCTGTTGAACAGACTGCCACAGAGACTAACACAGTGAAGGAAATATGTTGTAATTAGTCCAAAAAATCAATCAAGTTGATGCCTAGCAATATTTATCGGGCAGAAACCTAGTGAATTTTTGTTTTTGATAGAGTTAGCAACAAATAAAGTTGTTCTGCATGTAATTTTACTTTTGAATAACAACAATCACACAGTCATAATGTCTTTGGTCATATAGGTGTAAGTTGTCCACTGTTATTTTTAAGTAATGAGTATGGTGCTTTTATTGGTATCTACTAATTTTGTTTATGATACGAAAGTCTATGTAGTTGTTAGTAGAATTGGACAAATTGATAGTGTTTATGGCATGTTACTTAGGGCATAGCATTGTTAATCCTTGAGCATTGATGTTGGTTGTTTTAGGGGCTGCAAAATACTCACTTATAGTGTAATTTGTTCTTGATCTTCTCATATTTTTATATTTATGTTGCACTATACATGAATTTTACAGTTTTTCAGTACATCCAGGTGTTCCATGTTTTGGTTGAGATACAAAGTTTGTGGATGAAGCATGGGTGTTAGGATTCTGCTCCGTGAGAGATGAATTCTCTTTGTCATGTTAATAGGAAAGTTCTTGATGGTGATTGTGAGAGAACATTGGTCAATAGTACAACTTGGATTTAATGAAAGCTAGTGAAATTCTTGCAGTTGAGATTGGAAGACCTTCGATGATCTTCTGGCAGTATATGGAGAAGCCATTTTCTGGCAAATTCTCTGGAAAAACATTTTATTTTGTTACTTCTACCTCTCAGTATGTGACTCATGTTTGGGAGTTTCCCTGTTTCATCTCGAGAAGGATGGGAAGTGAATGAAAGCAGCTTTGCAACTTAATAGTAAATACATGAACTTTTTGAGTTCATGAGAACAAAATAATGAGACTGTGCCATTCTATTTAACATTCTGGAAATTTCAGTGACTGTGCATGTTATGTCCTATGAACTTCCGAAATGGAAGAGAATAAAAGAACAATGAAAATGTGGCTGGGTTTCTTATGATTGTGCATGTTGGAAAGAGTCAATGATAATGCTTCCATGTCTACTTGTGTGTTTATTTGCAATTTCCTCTTTGTTATATGCCATCTCACTAGAAACAGTTATTAGATTATTCTATGGAGGCAGAATACTGGTCAAAAATGAAAATCACCAGTGCATGTAACAATAACTCCTTTTGATGCAATTTTTGCAGTATCCCTGGTCGTTATGAGTCATTCTGGAAGGAGCTTGATTATGTCAAGAATCTGTGGAAGAACAGGCAAGAACTAAAGGTTGAAGATGCTGGTATTGCTGCTTTGTTTGGGCTGGAGTGCTTTGCATGGTTTTGTGGTGGTGAGATAGTGGGAAGGGGTTTTACTTTCACTGGTTACTATGTCTAAGGGTGATCACCTGGTGGAAGGACTTTCAGGGAGTTGGATGTGTGTGCCTTTATCGTCGTTTGCACGATTGAATTGCGGCCACTCTAGATGCACATTTTTGTTATTTCGTGAAATTTTTGAAGCTGAGAAATCAGTGGTTAACTTGATAGCCTGAATAAGCCTTTCTATTGTTATGTTATCTTCACAGAGAATTTACTGCAACCAATGATTGATGATAATGGTGCGAATCACTCTCAACTTATTTACACTAATCTTCCAATCTGTTGCTATTCCTAATGTTAACCAGCCAAATGTTGCTAAACTTTTAGATGTGGTTGGATAATCGATTCTAACAGTACAGGCCCTACCTTGACTAATAATATTTAACTAGTTTCTGTGATTCAGATTTCCTTGTAGCGTTTAACGGCTGTGGTGGTGCTTTTAACAGTTGGTGGCATCTGTCCTGGGATCGCCAATAGTCGCCCCGACATATGTTTATTATTTTAGTGGTTATATTGGCCAGATAAAGAGCTTTTCTGTCATTTGGGTTTAAGCTTATATCTCATCAAGGCCAGGCCATAATCAGTATAGTGGTAGTCACCGATCTATGTTTAATTCTTCAGTTTATTTGTCAATGAAGCTGCTCCCGAATCTTGATTTCGAATTTGAGCAATATAGTGCGGTGTGCAATATAGTGCGATGGATTTCGACCGGTATATGACTCTGAATTGGCATATGAATAAATACTAGAGCATCAATTGCTCTTGGTTTGATATTTGCCCCAAATGAAGATCAAAAGCTTTTTCTTTTCGGCCTGGAAAGAAGTAATCAGAAACCTAGCGCATCAAACTTTTGCTGCATTTCCTCCTCTTTTACTGACTGCATTTCACTGTGACCTTCAAAATAGCAATACTAAGATATATCTTGAATAAATATACAAATAAAGAAAGAAGGCGTAAAAGTCGATCGCGATTCGCGAGTGAATTGAATCCACATGCGAGCTACTGGTCCAGCCCATTGAACGGATTCCGCGCTGGCACTTGGCACCGGAGCTCCCAGTGCTTGGGAGGGGGTTTTTGGTAATTTCCTCATTTCCCTTAGTCGTTGCGCGGCTTTACCGCGCCCAAAAGAAAAGTAATGTTCGAAAAAATTGTTATGACGACGTGAATCATTCGGTCAACTCGAGGAAGAAGAAAAACTTGTATTGAACGACGAATCGGTGATAGGATGCCGTCCGGTGCTGTTATCCCTGCTCGGACACGTTTGTTAGCAGTGTTCGCCTTCGTCTTCCTCACAGGCTTGGCCGATTCCGTAACCAATGATTCCCAGGTATAATATTGTCAAAACCCTAGCTCTCTATTCCTTTTTCCAATTAAGTATGAGAATTCAAATGACCGAATCCAATTGTAAAATTTTCTGCTCTCTCCGTTTCAAAAATTAATTGTTGTAACAGTAATTTTATATAATTATGCAGGTAAAATGTAGCAGAACCTGCGTAGCTGAAAACTGTAATTGTGAGTTCCATCTTCTCTCTTTCGGGAATTACCTACTTGAGAATTCAACTAGGTTTTCTTTTCATTAAATCTTTTTCTTAACTAATTTCTAACATGGAATGAAGCGGTTGGAATCCGATACGGGAAGTATTGCGGGGTAGGGTGGTCTGGCTGTCCTGGGGAAAAACCGTGCGACGATCTAGACGCCTGTTGCAAGATCCACGACGAGTGCGTCGAGAAAAAAGGTCCCAATATTCTCTCGTCATTATATAATTGACATATTCACCACTCTGCCCACTTTTCCATTTGTAATTGTTTGCACAAGTTTCCCTTTCTCTGAGATTGTTTGATAATAATTAAGGTATAACAGAATACCGTAATGCTGTCGTTCTTTCACAGGTTTGATTAACGTGAAATGCCATGAGAAGTTTAAGAGCTGCATAAAGAAAGTACAAAAATCCGGCAAGGTTGGATTTTCTCGGAATTGTCCCATTGAAACAGCTGTGCCTACCATGGTGCAGGGTATGGATATGGCCATCTTATTGAGCCGCTTAGGCGGCACGAGGGTTGATGAACTCTGATTTCTCATCTTGTAATTTGAGAGAATTTGATTGGATTTTCTCATTTAACTGTAAATTATTCCATTTGATGGGAATTTTGATACGAGTATTTTTAATGAAGATTGAAGAACAAGAAATTTCTTTTTCTTGTTTGTCAAAAACAGCATCTACAGATTGGCCACTAATTGATGTTTGCCCCACAACCAACTGGATTGGCTAAAACTGACCTATCACCATTTGGTTTAGTAACCAAATGGTGCAGACTTTCACCTTACAAGTTTCATCGGACATAATGTCTTGTCAGCACGAATTTTTGAATAAAAATGACATTTATTTCCTTGGGAGGCTAATATTCGTAGCATTATCTGGCAAAAGAACATTGGCTTCTTCATTCCTAGGGAATTAATATGCGACTTGAATCCGTGCACATGATCACAAAACTTTGATATCTTAATCATCTAACATTACAAATATTTTTAGTAATTATTCAAAATATATTTATATCACTATAAATTCTATTAATTTTTTTACGTAATTGTTTATCTTATAATTAAAATTGATAATTACGGTAATGTGACCTTACCTTTTAAATAGTGCATCTTATAAATTCCATTTATTCTATTAATTATCTATGGATTACATTTTCGTATCATTAAAATGTAAGAACAAGAAGTGTTATGATAGAAATCCAAAAATATAAATGCATACTTGTAAACGAAATGGAAAACATACTTTTCTTGCAGTATTCAAAAAAAAAAGAAGAAGAGAAGTCTTGGAATTTGTATCCTTATTTACTGTGAAAATAAAGTTGATCAACCATGAATAGGGTTTTATATTTAAACATTTAATTTATTAATTAATATATTATTTTTATATTTAAAGAATAAAATTCGAATTTTACTCCTTTTAATTATATATATATTAAAAAAAAAAAACCATGAGTAGGGTTCTAAGAAGTTACTTGGACTTATATTCCTTACCCATGGTTTTGATAGAAAATCATGCCAATATAAAGGAAACTCAAAGGGGCAATCTGGTAAATCCAGAATGTGAATATCCCTGTGCCCTCTCTTAATCAAATGTTGACCCACACCTTTTCTTACGCGATTTCCCAATTTGAGTGTTCTAATCAGATTCGTTTCCTGACAAGCACAAGAAATTAAGCAATAGGAAAAAGGGCAAGGAGGTTTATTTTTTGAAAAGAAAACGGAAAAGGCCGAGAAGAAAAGTAGGAAATTCAATTTCCGCGAAAGTCCAAGCGATTCGTATAACTTTCTTCATCTCTAGCATCCCAAAGGTTCCGTTTATGATCATCGCTTGAATCGATATCACATCTCACTTTCTACGGCCCCTTGCAAAATAAAAAGAAAAAACCTTTTAATCCTTTCCACTCCCTTATTATCGATTTATCTGACTCGCACCAAAAAAAGAAAAAAAAATGCTTCACAGGAGCTTCAAGCCGGCCAAATGGTAATTCTTTTTCTTAATTTTAATTGTTTTATCGATTGAATTTTGGGTAGTTTTTCGATTGAAGACGAAGTGATCGTTTGACTTTGTTTGAAGTTTTGATTGGTTTTGGTTGTTTGGATTTTGATTTGATGCAGCAAGATAGCTTTAAAGCTAGCGATACCGCGAATAAAGCTAATGAAGAACAAGAGAGAAGCACAGGTGAAGCAGTTAAAGAGGGACTTGGCTCAATTACTGGAGTCAGGGCAGGATCAGACGGCCAGAATTCGGGTATTCAATTTGATCAAAGTTTTATAATCTTGACTTTGTTAGTATTTGTGGTATTAATTTTGGGTTTTTTTTTTCCAGGTTGAGCATGTGGTTAGGGAAGAAAAGACTGTGGCAGCATATAATCTTCTTGAGATATACTGTGAACTTATGGTGGCACGTATGCCGATCATTGAAGCCCAAAAGTGTGTAAAAATACTTTCTTTAGTATTTTGTATTTTGATTTTATTCTTCTTTGAATGTTTTGCTAGAGATGCTTATGGAATTAGGGAAACTTTCACTGAGTTTGCAAATGTTTGAACAAACAGAGGAAAATAGACCACCATTGTTAAAGCAATTGGACTTGGTCTTTAAAACTCATAAGTTGCCTCAATCGCTGGGGAAAGTCACATTCAATCCAACTGCCAAAAACTACTTTTGATTTGAACTAAGTGGCTTTCCATTAGAGTGTAGGGCACCTCTTTATTTCGTTGAAATTAAATAGCTGGGCATGCGTGCTTAAATGCATAAACAGATAAACATGTATGGATGGAAAAACGTATACTGGCTGGTTCATTGAGAGATGGTTTTATAATTCTTTGGGTCTTTCTGCCAGACTAAATTTTGTCGATTGTTATTGTTTTAATTACTTTGGGTTGTATGTTGCTTACTTGAATTTTCAGAAACTGCCCCATTGACTTGAAGGAAGCAATTTCAAGTGTCATATTTGCATCTGCGAGGTGTGAAGAGATACCAGAACTCAAGGATGTCTCCAAACATTTTACAGCAAAATATGGAAAAGAATTCACTTCTGCTGCACTTGAACTGCGTCCTAATTGTGGTGTTGGTCGTATGGTGAGTTTGAACAGAAGGTCTACTCATGAATGAACAATAGTTGAAATGTAATAATCTGCATATTAGATCAATCTGAAGTTTGATAGTGGTGTTATTGACCGATGCTTATGTTGTTTCTTTCAGTTGGTTGAGAAATTATCTGCGAAAGCACCTGATGGTCCAACCAAACTAAAAATTTTGACTGCAATTGCTGTGGAGCACAACATCAAATGGGACCCTGAATCATTTGGAGCAAAAGAATCAAAGCCTTATGATGACTTGCTGGTAAGACTAGTATAGTGCACAAAAGGTTATTTTTGTTTGACGTGCCAACAATATAATCTCGCTTAGGATTCTCAGAGAAATATTCAATTATGAAGTGGTTGTATATTGTTATTTGTTTGTCAAAGATTGAAGAATTTGCTCAACAACTTATGTTCTTTCCATATAAATTTGCTTGTGCAGAATGGACCTAATACTTTCACAGAGGCCTCCAAAACTTTGGCAGATTCTCCTAATGCCCAAGCTTCACTCAGTCACTATGAGCAGAGACTTCCAGGTGTTCAAGTTCCTCATTATGATAAGGGACCTCCTAATGTTCAAGCTCCACAACACATTGAAAAAAATGATGCGCCTGCAAGCTTCTATGAGCACAGCTCGATATCATCTTCTCATCCTAAGAATTTTCAGTATTCAAATAGTAGAGCTGATAAGTCAATGTCCTCTGGAATTTATCCTCCAAATTCAAAACCTGATGGTATGTTAATTATTAGATTCAAACATACTGATTTATCAACTCTTTGTGTCTTGTTGTCTTTTTTTTTTCATTTAGTTTATTCATTTGTCTGTTAATTATTAGTATATATTTGGGTGCTCTGTTTTGCAGGAACTAAAAATCAAGGGATTGAATTTAGGAATTCATATTCTGGGAATGAGCATACTTTCTCTTCACCTAGGCAGCATTGGAATATGGAATTCAGGGATGCTACTGCTGCTGCCCAGGCAGCTGCAGAATCTGCAGAGAGAGCAAGTATGGCGGCCCGAGCTGCTGCTGAACTTTCAAGCCGCGGAAATATGTCCCACCAGTATTCAACAGAATCACACATATCATCTGCTCAGGGTATGAAAGATGGGGAGCAAAAGTATGCTGGCTTAGCATCTCAAAATGAACATCTTGCTGGACATCCAGTTGATATTTCCCTTCATGGAAGGAATTCTAGGAATTATGAACAAACCGACAGCAATGAACAACATAGCTGGGCAGAGGAGGCTGAAAATGTTTATAGTAACATTGTGAGGAGCGGTGATAAATCTACTCAAGGTTCCTTTAAGTCGACTGCAGCTTCCTTCAATGAAAAACCATCAGTGAATAATCAAACTGCAGATGCATATTCTCAAAGAAACTCATCTGAAGGCAGGCGGATGGAGCATTTTGCTGAATTGAGTATGAAGAGAAACTCAGGCGAAAATGGGATGCAATTTGTGAATGAACTGCATGATATTAAGAATCCTCAGAGTGTTGATTATTATGAAGTCAGGGTCAGGGAACAATCAAGCACTTCTTCTTCTCTTTCTCAATCAAACACTTCTACTGATGATCATGATGTTGTCCGTAATTTAAATTGGCAGAAGTCAGAAAATTTTAAGGGAAACTCAGGCGAAACCGGGGCACAATTTGTGAATGAATTGCATGATACAAAGAATTCAGAGAATGCTGATTATCATGAAGTAAGGATCAGAAAGCAATCAAGCTATTCTTCGTCTCATTCTCGTTCAAGTACCTTTTCTGATGATGATGATGTTTTATCCAATTCAAACTGTCAGAAGTCAGGAAATAATTCTGGTGATGATTCTTTTCTTCTCAATGATAAAGGAAGCGTTCAAAGAAGCACAAAAGAAACAACAGATTCTTATGACAATGCCTCAGCAGTTTTTGATGATTATGGATCAGATAATGATGGATGTAATTTTGATTTGGAGGAAGAGCATAAGGTACGTGAATACAGTATGAACTTTTCATCTCCTGGTCAAAGATCACCTACTCATCCATTTACAAGTATAAATTCTTGGAGCATTGAGCAGAATGTTGAGTCATCTGCAAAGCCCATTTCACAGTCGCATATTTTTTCAGAGCAGCAGTCTACTCCTGTCTTCTTTGAAAGTTCAACTAGCTCTGCAGTTCCTTCACATGGAGATGACTTGCCCATGACTTTTGATAATTACGGCACTAGTTCAGAAAGTGAAGAGGAGGTAGACAAATCTAATTTTGTTAGGAACACTGATCCTAGTATAGGTAGTCATAAAAGGATTATCAGTTCCCACCAAGCTGAAAACGGTATTTTCACTCCACTGTCAGCTGAAGGCATGGAAGATACTGAACCTTCTAAAGATTCTAGACTGGAAGAAAGTAAGGAATTGAACCTTGGAAACTTGACAGGTGGGCTTCGAAATAAGGGTTATAGGCATCTACTACCATATTCAAAAATTCAGCAAGGCAATGCTTTATCCCCTATAGAGGCAGCCAATCCTCCATCTACCAGAAGTAAGCAATCATCCCCTCCTGCAGCAGTGGAGGCTTCAGTTAGTTCTCGATCTTACAGTCAAGAGCCACACAGTCAGAAAGGGGGTGTAGAAGTGAATAGAAAACTCAGCACGAGAACATCAGTTACTTATGTCGATTCTAGTGATGATGACTCTGAGGAGGAACAACCAAAACAAACTTTTAGTAGCACTCAAGACCAATACGACAAAATTCCAAGCTTTGAAGAAAATAAAAGATCAAGCTTAAGGGCCTCTGTCCCATATTTTGGTTCAGGAAATAGTGATTTTGATGAGGATCTTCCTAAAACAAGTTTAAGTGCTCGTTCAAATGCTGGTTTTTCTCGTAGGACAAGGGCCTCTCCTTCCAATTCAAGGAGAAGTTCCAATCTTAAAACTACAGTTTCCTCTGAGCCACCAGTAGTTTCTGACTATGGTAGGGAGAAGAATTCCTCATCAAGGAGTTATAATGCTGATGAAGCTCTACCCAAGACTCAGCCTCAGAAAAAGTACTCAGATCACTGGGAAAGTTTTCAGCATCCTCGATCAGCGGCACAAGCAACTTCAAAGCTGGTTTCAGATACCAACAGGTCTTCATTTGATGTAAGTTTGAAATCATCAGAAAAGGAACAGCCATCCACTTCTGTCCCAAAGATTATATCATCAGGTAGTGCCAAAAGTTTGAAGGCTCAAACTTCAATTGGAGCGGGACCATCGAGGGAGAATGCTAGTCATGTTCACCCAAAGCTTCCTGATTATGATACCTTGACTGCACACTTAAATTCTCTCAGACAGAATCGCTAATGAATGTAGGTGCTTTTGGCATTCTGATAAGATGTGTTACATTATCACTACTAGTTTCTATGCGCATGTTTATACAGGTTCTTTTTGAGGTTTATAGGAATGTGAAATATAACATGTCCAACTAGAAGCAAAATATTATTTGTTTATTGATTTGTTTGATATACTTCTTTGTTTTGGAACTTGCTGTAATAAATAGAGATTGGAGAATCGAGTGGAATAAGTTTCTCAGGCTGAGTTTTGGTGGTTCAGTGTTGTGTTTTTGGCTTATATTAGCATGCAATATCATCAGTTTTTTCGGACATGAATATGTGAAGAGAGTAATATTAGCCATTGAGCATGATGTCTATATGAACATGATTTAAGCGATTATGCCCTCTAAATCATTTGCAGCCATGGCTTCTGTGTGAAATTCCTGCCTTTGCTCGAGCAATTTAATGTTATCCAGGGATGCTATAAAATCTTGTGGAAGGGTGCAAGGGCTTTCTTAGTGTCCTCTACCTTGACTTATTGGGTAAACCAGGCATCATTCTCTGATGACCGAGGCTGTACCAAAGTTGATAATGTTTTTGTTAAGGTGTAGTTTCAATGGCTACTTCTACTGCCTAATAAACTTTTGGCGTGTACAGAACTTTAAAACAAATAGTAGATTGAGCTAGTTCACTTGTTGTAACTCATGCATCTCGATTCTTTTGCTTAATTTTTACAGTTTTTTCTTTCTTTTTATTTAACTTTTTTTCTATAATACAAATGCTGCAGAATCAAATGTCTCCTTTGTCAAGGGTTTTATTGTGAAAGAAATAGATTTACAGTAAAATATTTAGTCACTTTTAAATTTTGATTAAAATTACATAAAAATTCATTGATTTATGAAAGATATTCTACTTCAAAAGAATGCCTGTCATCGAACTCATAAGTCCAATCTTTAGAATTATAATAATATTTTAAAGATAATTTTACCTTTAAATATGTCAAAAATTATAATATTATATAAATTTTTATTTTTTAAAAAAACTTACCTTTCAAGCTAGATATAACCGGATCCGCATATATCAAATTAGATCTGGTCGGAAAATGTCAAATTTGATCAGATCTGGCTTGGAAATAATTTTTTTTAAAATAAAAAATAAAAAATATTAATCTTTTTATTTTTTCTGTTAACGATATTAAAGTTTTTGGAATGAAGTGTCTATTTTTCAAATTAATGAACTTTTATATACTTTTGATTAAAATTTTGAGATGTCTAGATATTTTACTCAAAAATTTAATTACCTTGCATAATTAATCATTAATTTGAAAAAAAAAAGAAAAAATCCTTATCATTTGACATTTACATTGAACTTTTGCCTGTATGGGCACCTTCACAAGATCAGGAAGAATGTAAAGCTCGTGGGTTCCTACTTCCTAGCTAGTGCGTTTTTCTCATGATGTGATAAACTGTAGAGAAAAAGAAATTTTTGATAACCTCCTCGTAATTAAAGGTTAATATATGTACTTATCAAAAATTTAAATATTTGATGTAATGATAGATATATATATTTTTAATTTTTTTTCTTAAATAAAAATAAAAACAGAAAAATGCGTTAAATTAAGTTAGAGAAAAATACTTGAGAATAAAAGAAAATTAAATTGAATAAATAATTTATTTATTTAAAATTTTAAAGGACATGAAGGTGGTGTGAGCTTAATCAATTTATTTTTGTATATTAATACACATATATTTAGCATCATCTGCAAGCTCTCTAAGCTTTCATCAGACTTTTGCATGATCCATATGATCAGTTGTTAGGCTAAGAAACTACTAAGGTATACCCTTCTTTCCTCCTTCAACATTCTTGTTAGAGTTTTAATTTATTAACCTTATGAATTCCTACGACTTTAATAGCACAGTAACAAAATTGTGTCCTTGTTTCTCAAGCACGTCGTTGCAGAGAATGGAAAATGCCCCGAATAAATCACTTCTCGAGCATAATAAAGGGTTGTTGCAGAGTATTGACTTGTATGAGGTATGTCTCATCAATTCTTTCAATGTATCAGTTTATGCAGTTTTAAGTGATCCTTTATGAAGAAATGAAGCGAAGTTCTTATGGGGTAAATTTATGTGACAGTATATCTTGGAAACCAGCGTGTACCCTAGGGAGCCAGCACCTCTCAAGGAGCTCAGGATGGCTACTGCAAACCATCCATGGTAAATCTTTCTTTATTGACTGTTTTATCGAAATTAACATGAAGAAACGATAACATTCGTTTTCAAACTGTGTGATTGCATTTTGATTATCTGCAAAGCAGAAGAAACAATTCCAAGGTATTTGCCAAGGACACTGATAGCCATATTTTTTTTTCCAGGTTCTTCATGAGTACTGCACCCGATGCAGCTCAGTTAATGGGGATGCTCCTTAAGATAGTGAATGCAAAGAAGACAATCGAAATTGGTGTTTATACTGGGTACTCTCTTCTCCTGACAGCTCTTTCAATCCCAGATGATGGCAAGGTATTTGCACTGCACCTCTCCATTGCATTGTCTCTGATAAGTCTATTTGCCATAATCTCCTTATACATCAGCAAAATTCATCTTTGCAGGTTCTAGCCATAGATATAAACAGGGAAACATATGAGATTGGTCTGCCCATTATCCGAAAAGCTGGTGTTGAACACAAAATCGACTTCATCGAGTCCCAAGCTATACCAGTTCTCGACAAGCTTCTAAAAAATTTAAGCACTAAATATCCACCCTATAAAGCTCTATTCCCATTTTGTATTACAATTCTCGAACTCCAACGAGTCAAGCTCATTTTCTTCTTTGTTTTTTTATTTCATCAGAAAGAGAATGAAGGGAGTTTTGATTTTGCATTTGTTGATGCGAACAAGGATGATTACATGAATTATCATGAAAGAATTTTGAAGCTAGTGAAGGTTGGTGGCCTAATCATCTATGACAACACTCTCTGGGGAGGCACGGTTGCTCGACCTGAAGAGGCTGTTTCAGAAGACAGAAGGGATTCCAGGAGGTCCATAATCGAGTTTAACAAATCCATTTCAACTGATCATCGCCTGGAAATCTCTCTTGCTCCATGGGGTGATGGGATGACCATTTGCAGGCGCATTTGCTGATGTTCTTCTTCACTTCTCCCAAAGATCTTGAAATAAATGAAAGCATGTTGGAAGATCCTACTATTTACTGACAATAAGCATCAGAACACTCAGATGAAAATAAGATTAGTACAAAAGTTGAATCACATTTCACTTTGGGTGAGTGGCAAGGAACAAACGACGTGTCACGATGTTATTCTATCTTATTGCCCACTCCCAAATTTATTCCCGCTTTAGCCAGACAAAGAAAAGAATTAATGTTGAGCTCTCGTTCTTATATGCATATGTGGCTGCAGTCTGACATGTCACGTCGCATTGTCACGTCGTTCTTACAAGCTTTAGTACAGGACCTCACGGGTTTAGACCGAAAACAACCCAAACTTTTTATTCACCAAAACAATTTCTTTTTGCCTTATTTGTCTTTTCACGAATTGAGACAATTGGGATCATCGACGTTTTCCTGATCGCTGCTATCTGAATCGGCAATAAGGGTCGAAGCCAGCACCTTGTTCACATCTCCAGGGTAATCTATCTCTCAATTATTTTAGTCTGGATTTAACACTATGAGATTTCTCCTGCTGTGAAGGCTATTATTAGATAGCTCAACTTAATCAAATCTAATCATCTTGATAACCTTTCACACCAAACGAAACTTTCTGTTGATATACGGGTTCATGTTCTTTTCGTCTTTATCTATGTTTCAAAGTTTTGAACTTTGTATCTGCATATTAGTAATTCTTGTCCAAACAGGAGCCTTCTAATTTTTCATTTGCCACGGGACTCAAGGATCGACTCGCTTGCCCTTTTAATTATGAACTTCACGTTTCTGTTGATATGTTTATGCGGATAATTCAAATTGAAACGGAAAACTTTTGGTTGGTTTATTTGTGAAAGGTTATTGCTTTTGGGAATGAGGATTTTTGATAAGGAATGGCCAATGATTAGGATACTTTTGGGGATTTATTGACTTGATTGGACTAATGTAAGCTGTTACTTGGAAACACCGATTAACAAACATTGGTTTTCCTTGAAAATTCGAAGTTAAGTCACTTTTGATCTGTAGCAAATGAATGTGTAGGATAGGTAAGTCCTGTTCTGTTTTCTCACAACTACTTTCTGGACCTAAATCTGATCATGTTTTTCAACTGTAACTAATATTTGTAACTCTAAAATGTATTTTCATCGAATTATACATATTGAATCTGATCAAATTGTGTTGCCTCCACACAACTTTGGGTTGCCATTCGTTAATTTATGTTCCAATTAAAACCTTGACTGATAATATTAGTTGCTCTATTGATGCTATATGTGGTCTCATAAATATTGGACTTGAATCATGAATGCTAGTGGTGACTATGACTCCCAATTTTTAAACCATGTCACAATTGCATTTCCTTTCCTAGCAATTGTTTTCTATCGTAAAATGTGAGTTATTGGTAAAAACAGTTTGAGAGCTATGGATAATGAAAAGAAAGAATCAACAAGTTTCAGTAAGGGATTACTGCAGACTGAAGAACTTTATCAGGTATGATATAACTCTCAATCATTTTATTTCTTATTCTGTTGTTTAGATTCTTAATACATACTACAATAATGTGACAGTATATCCTAGGGACTAGTGTGTATCCCCGTGAATCAGAGCACTTGAAAGAGCTAAGGGATATCACTGCTACCCACCCAAGGTAATATATTACTCTTCACATTCATTTTAGTTAAAATTTTATTTTTTTTGACTACCGCTCTCATTTTCTTGGTAATTGACTCAAACCAAAGTAGATTCAGTAACAGGGTGAAACCATTGGCTCTAATCTTAGTTTCCATATTGGAGCTGTAAAAACCAATAATTAAACTCATAACTTGTGGTTCTTAAAATGATTCAGTTCAGAGGGCATAAAGTCCATAATCAGAGCCCTTAAAATCTCAACAACTATGAAAATTGATTTGTTTCTAGACCCCTTAACCAATGGAGCCAAAGACAATAAATGGTATATTTACAACTAGATAACCATGTACTCTGTTAGCTTCTATGGTGAAGTGATTGTCTTTGACTTTGTAGCATTTTATCCAGCAGCATAATTAACTTGTTACCTTCCAGGGCTGTAATGGCTACTGCACCTGATGCAGGGCAGCTAATTGCCTTGCTCTTGAAGCTAATAAATGCAAAAAGGACAATTGAAGTTGGAGTTTTCACTGGATACTCTCTTCTTCTTACTGCTCTTACAATTCCTGAGGATGGCAAGGTAAACAATCCATCGATCCTATAAAGACTAATATCTTAGTCCATAAGTAAACAGTCCGCATATGCACCTGTGTAAAATAACATGCAAGTATCCCCTGATTTCCTTTAAGGGATTTTTTACTCATTCCGTATGAAACTGTCTTGAAGACCATTTACTTGATGTTCTCTATACTTTTTTAACTGTGCATGTTAGTGCAGATTGTAGCCATAGATATGAATCGAGAGGCATATGAGATAGGGTTACCAATTATCAGAAGAGCTGGTGTTGATAACAAAATTGACTTCATAGAGTCTGAAGCTTTGCCTGTCCTTGATCAGCTTCTTGAAGATGTAAGGATTCCTTCTTAGTTGTCCAAGTACAAAAATCATTTTATGTTCCATAAGTTCTACATTTCCTTGCTTAGCATCTTGCATTTGTCATCCAAATCAAGATTTTTGCTAATATTTCACTTTTATATTATGGAGGGTAATTCTCATTGTGGGGTTGTGGATCTGTTGCAGCCTGGAAATGAAAACGGCTTTGACTTTGCTTTTATTGATGCTGACAAGATCAATTACTGGAACTACCATGAGAGATTGATGAAATTGGTGAAGGTAGGTGGGATTGTTGTATATGATAACACACTGTGGGGAGGAACAGTTGCATTGTCTGAAGAGAGCACTCCAGAGGCAATGAGAGAGGGCAGGCAGAGAACACTGGAGGTTAACAAATTACTTGCAGCTGATTCTCGTGTCCAAATTTCACTTGCACCACTGGGTGATGGTATCACAATTTGTAGGCGTATTCTCTGAATTCTTGAAGTTATAAATTGTTATGCTCGACAAAGCTATGCCATTGCACTTGTTTATAGTTCTTCTCAGCCTCAGAAGTATCAGTTTCAGTTTCAATGACTGCTGTATCAGTGACTCTTCAACCAATGAATGTTCATATTCTTCAAAGTTAATCATCATTGTTTAATTCTGCTTAATTCTTGTATTATTTTTGATAATATATATTCACTGCATTGTTTTGATACTGCACTTTTGGATGTTCAAAAAAAGAATCTGCACTCAGATGTGTTAAGCCATTAATGTAGCAATAGATATATGCCATTCTCCTTGGAGCAAATGTTTATGCAACCAGCCGAGGAAAAGCAATAGTTGCATCACAGTCTACCTGGTTGAAACCAATCAAGAGGGAGAAGAATCAGATTTTGCATCTACTGCACTTTCGCATGCCATAACAATTCCAGTTGAACGCTGTGTTTTCATTTCCTCCATGACACAGCCTCATCTGGGTACTGGCTCCAGAATTACTCCCATTAAACTCCTGAGCTATGTTGGTTCAGAAAGCATAATCCGTACCGTTAAGAATCATATATATTAGCATTGTAAATGTGATGAGTTTAGCCGTCCACCACCTAGACCTACATTATGCCTGTTTCCTTGGACCTGCACGGACAGCTTCGCTATGTATTCATAGCCCTGCTGTCTCTATTTCAAACCAGTCAGCTAGATTTGCAGATTTATATCGCAAGCCGTCATGCAAATTGCAATGACGCTGAGACAAAAGTTCAGCTGCCTAGTACTATTTCAACTATTACACCAAGGCTGATGAAGGAATGAAATATACAACATTCAAGAGTAAAATATTGGTCAACCTATGGGAGACCGAGTTTACAAAATAATTGGAAACTATTCAGATCTTTGAATTGCTTGACCGGCAATCTGAAAAAGAATTCCAGCAAAGGAGAAATAACTTCTATTGCTAAAAGGGGGAAAACAAAGATTCCTTTACGTTTAAATAGTACTAGCCCCAACTTAAAAGCATTTTTGTTTCAAATTTGATATCATACATTTTCTCTTGGGGTGGTGGAGCTGAGTGAAACATAATTACTTACTTCAACCATTTTGAACTAGAATCTTAGCAAATACTAATGGTGTTACAATAAATATGGGGCATATCAGAGGTGGAAAGCCTTCATTGGCACACCACCTGTGGCACTTCAAAATTTGAGACAAATAATGTTTGCAGCATCAAAATTCTAAAATGATATTTACACTTATCTGAAATCAAAATACTGAAAAAATGACAGTAGCTAAAAGTACTTTTCTCTGCAAAAAGAGCAAGGTTTGCTTTTGTAGTTCAATTATTACAAAAATCAGAACTAATTGAGGCATTAATCCAAAAGTTACATTCCAGCATTTGATATTTAATGATACAAAATTCAGATAAATATTGAATGAAAGTTCACAGATAACCCAGAGCTTAAAGTAGTAGTCTTCTCTTTTTCCCCATCTAAAAGAGCGTAGAAAGACAGACAAGTCTAATGAAAATAACCAAGAACCTGCCCACCCACATTCCTACTGATGGCTTCTTCATGATCCAAAATACCATCTGGAGTTGAAATCACAACATAACCCCACTGCAAATAAGATTATTAAAGGACAAGGTAAGTATTAAACTATAAAAGATTGTCATCTCATGATATGAGGGATTATACAAACATAGCTGGTATATTTGCTTTCCTTCTAGCCAGCACTTTCTTCACAAAATTATGGCAATGAATAATTCAAACACTCAAAATACAATGACTTTTAACAAACCTGATGTGTTGGAAGTTTAAGTTTTGTGTACTTTTCAATATCCTTTGCTTTGATGTCCTGCCTGTAAGTGAGTGCCTTGCAATCATTTACCCTGCCTTGCAGTTCAACTGTTATCCTCCCCACTCTATGAGGATCATAAACCTCAAAATTCTTGATGTATCCTTCCAAAAAGAAAAATTACAAAGAAGGTAATGACACAGCAACAAGCAAAAGATTCAACAGTGGGCAGTAGCCACAAGTCTAAATATAAAAGACATCTAGACTTTTAGCCTCTTTAGTCCCTAAGATTATAACCGTGCCGATGCATCACACACAGCCCTATGCTTAATGGTTTCCAAAAACAAAGCTCTATTTGACAAAAAGCAAGAAGAAATTTCTCAGAACTCCAATCCACGCCATATTGATGAAATAAAAGGGCACACAAACATAAAACCGTGAAATCTGGTAATGAACTGAACAGCCCAACCTGTTACTGAGTTTCAAGTAAAGTTGAAAATCAAATAGAATCGCAAAGGAAGATATTATTTTCATAAAAATTCTGCAGCTATGAAAGAAATGCCCATTGCCCTTCAAATTCATACTGGATTAGGTAACTCAAGTGGCAAAAACCGATTAACCTTCACATGTTAAGATTATAGGTCCAGTTTAAGAGTGAACCAGTGGCTTAGAGCATCCAAAATTTTATATCACACAAAACTTCAAACCAATAAAAATGAGTGTAACCAAGTAAAGAAATATACTATATAAGTTAATTCTTAGACACACATAAGCATAAGCATACGCATTCACTGCTTGGGCATCAGATAACACTAATTTTCCGCACAATGAAGATCCGATTTAAACATTACAGAGAAGTTCAACGAACAAGAAGCAAATTTCTAAACTTTTTTACTGGGTCACTACGACCATAACTAATCCTTGAGATTAATCAATAACAATTTAAAATCGAGCAAAAATTCATTGTTATTAACCAAAATAACCAAAACCCATTAGCAAAACTACGAATTAAAAAAAATAAAAACAAAAAATAAAGAAGCTTACCTCGATATTTCATGATCTTGAGAAAGGAAGACATGACGGTGGAGATTGGTCGTAATTCCACCGTCGCTTTGCCCCTCCTCTCTGCATTCACAATTGTCCTCAACGCATCGTTCAGTATCCTCCTCCCCATCTCTCTCTCAAGCCAGTTCCCAAAGCTAGCCGGCTAAACCCCCAAATGACGGCCTAAACCTCCGTTTCAATCGCATTACATTTTAAAAATTCTATCATATCATTTAGGGGTATTACTGTAATCTAACAGATACCTAAAATGGCATTTTGGCTATTACACGAAAATACGTGGTCATTTCGTAACTTGGCCAGATTCTGAATGGTTGTAAAGACCGGTAAACCATTTGAAACAATTCTAACATCTTCCAAATCTGCAGTCTTGTTATTTTTTTTTTTCCACTTCGTTTTCGCAGATGGAGGATCTACCACCACCTCTTGTCGTGGAAATCCTGAATCGACTCACCGATTCCACCGACCTTGCTCGGTGCCGACTCGCCTCCAAAACACTAAACTCCCTCTCACACGAGGTCCGTTCTGTTAACCTCCTATGCAATTTGTCTCGCTACCTTAAATCCCGTTTGCCGGAGACCAAGGCCCACGTCACTCCTTTCAAGGCAATCTTCAACAACCTTGTCCGCGAATCTCGATGTCTTAACTCAGTGTCGATCGGAGTCGATAAGTCGCTCAGGGAAATCTCGTACGATGACGTGGATGACGAGTCGGATGATTTGTACTTGACCGATGTGGGGTTTGTGAAGGAGTGGTTGCCGACAATTTGCGGGGAGCTAAGGAAGTTGTCGATTTCGGATTTTTGGATCCAGTCTTGCTGGAGGAAATCTGATGTTTTGAGCTTGATTTCTTCATGTTGTAAGTTCCTCGGCCGTTGCCATTTCTTTCGTATTTTAGCTTTGAAAATAGGACAATTAGTTTGAAATTGAGCTTAATTGAGTGGTTGTAAGGCAAATGGGGGGGTTTGATTTAATGTTGGAAGGCAATTAATTTGCTTTAAAATTATGAGAAGTGGGACTATGAAAGATGGTTAAGCACACCTTGTGAAATGAATTAAGCATCAATTTTAAATTTGTTACCTTAAAGGCTATAGCTTTTCTTTTTTTGTTAATTCATATTGTATCTTATGCAAAGGCCATTGGTCTTGTTTTGTGTCTGTAGGCAATAATCTTATGGAACTAGAGCTGAAGAATGCTTGGCTTTCAGTTGATGGATTGAATCCGATGACTAGGCTTACAAATTTGACACTTGAGTTTATTAGGCTTGAGGATGAGGACCTAAGCAAAATTAATGATTGCTTTCCTTCTCTTCGAGTTCTGAATTTGGTTGGTGTTGGAGGACTTAAAGATCCGAAGATTCATCTCTTGCATCTTCAAGCCTGCTTATGGACAGTCTCAAATGCTCCGCTTTCTTTGACTATCTCTGCTCCCAACCTGGTGAGCCTCAGACTGAAATGTGTTAAGCCAAAATCACTTGTACTTGATACCCCATTGTTGTCTGATTTCCATCTTTCAGTTGAGGAGGTGTATGATTTTAGAGTGAAAGAGTTTTGTAATTTGGAAAACTTTCTGCTTGAATCTTCAAGTCTTTGTAGCCTCCTTGGCATGTTTACGTCTGGGAAATCAATTAAGAAGCTGACAGTGGATTCTCTCAAATGGAATGAAGCTCTTGAAACAAGAAAATTTGGCTTGGAAGCATTGTTTGATGTGTTTCCGAATGTAATATCTCTTAATTTAGGCCCTGGGGCTTGGTCAGAAGCAGAGATTTGCTTTCGCAAAGGAGGTTTGAAAGATAGGAATGCAATGAAGGAGTTGACAGAGATTGTGGCACATTTAGTTGTGTACGATATTGAAGTTACCCTCTCATTTATTTACTCTATCTTGGATAAATGCACCAACTTATCAGACATGGCATTACTCCTCCACCCTAAAGAAGATTCTAGAGCTGCTAGTAGCCTCATCTCTATGTGTACAACTTATGGTCCTAGAGTAAGATGGAGATGGGGAATGTGGAAGGAAGGATCAAAAGATACCTGGGTCTCTGTTGGCATTTAATTTGGTAATCCTCCTTTCTTGGAAGGAAATAGGACTGCTTAATCTTTTGTACTATCTGTCTGTTGTTTCTCTGGTTTAACCTTCCCAATGAAAAGCAAGGCTCTTTTTCAGCAACCTAAAGTAGTTAGAACAAGAATTGTGTCTGTAGATGTACAAAAAGTTTAGTTTTATAGAGACACTGGCAACTATATCACCTGTACAAATTAATTAGTTAGTTGCTTGGAAAGTGAAAGCATAATGGCTTGCAGTATTGCATACATGTCTGGCCTTCTACAGCCTAAACTTCACAGATGGGTTCTTACATCTTCTGAGGCATCTCTGTCCTGAATCCTACAGCAAATTCCATTGGTTTTAAGTGACTGCACAGTTTAGATGAATAACAAGAGTTTTTAACACCAACTGCCTCAGTATCCTGCCTTCCAGCAGAAGGAAAGAGAAAAGGGGAGAAAAGAGGAAAGAAAACCAAGCATCACCGAGCTTATACTTGGTTGTGTCGTAAATGTGCGGGTTTGAAAACTCGATTGCTAGACATGAAAAACTATAAAAAGTTGTCATTAATTTTTTTTTTATTTAGGTGTGATTGGTCACTCGTTAAATTTGTTCTATTCGACGAAATATTAAATTAATTTTAAATTCGTCTAAAAAACAATGAACTAGTCTATGCATTTTAAAATTGAATTTGAGAGTACGGTTACTCACGAGGAAAGCTTAACACTTTTGTGGTGTCCGTTTCATTAACTATATTATTTAATCATATATTATCCTATTATAGCCTAAATCATTGATTTTATTCCTATGTTTTCTCAATCCTTGTTTACTTAATTAATTCTTTATTATATTAGCAAATTAAAGCTTTTTATTTAATTTTACGAGTGTACATGATGTAATTATAAAATGATGTAATGATGTACTAATTTTAAATAATGATCGTAAATCATTTCAACACTTTGATGAAGTTTCGAAGTTTTTCTCACCTAGAGATATTTTGGAAGAATTCATCTCCACAAATCTTTTGAAAAAATCCCATTATCAGAGTTCTCGTTCCATTAACAAAATATATATCATATATTACGTCAAAATAAAATTATAAATAATGTCTAGACAAGCTCGTTTATAAATATAATTTAGTTGATTTATAATTTATATAATAATATATTTAATAGTTTAACGTAATTTACTATCTTATTTATTTTTTATTGTATATGTCATTTTTAGAAACATTCTATTTAAATCGATAACTTTTAATTAATATTATGAGTTAATATATTTTATTAAACTATACATTTCTTATTGAATAAACAATTAATTAATTTTTATTTTTTTATTTGTGATCATTGTTTAAACTAACTAACTATATCAATTTATATTTAGATATAACATTATATAAATTTATTTCTTTGAACGTTTAAGATGATTATTTGAATTAATGGGTATTGAAATATAGGATTTGAATTTATCCTGTTACTTCGGTAAAAATCCTTTTCGAATTCCGCACTTAAGAAGACAACTCTTTATCTTTTCAAGTGAAATTCCATCATCAGATTAATTTAAAATAATCATTTTATTTTTAATATTCATAATTTTATACTATATCATATATTTTATTTTTATATATTTGTATATTTGTATATACCTATATGAACTTGTGTAACTAAATATTTCATTTCTCTTGCCTATTTAACCTATTTTCATTTATGCCTAAAATATATTTTATTTTCTTATATTTTCTTCCATTTATAAAGGTTATTTTTTAAAACTAAGTATTGTCTATTTTTTACATAAATCTCTTTTTTATTTATTATCGAATATTTACCTACTTTTTGATATTTTCCTCAACTAAACCTATTCTTTTATATCTAAGTACTCATTTTTTATTTAGACATTTGTTTTTCCATGTATAAGTATTCCACTTACCTAAACCTATTTTATTTTTTTAGTTTTTTACAACTAAATATTCATTTAAATTTATATTCTTTTATAGTTATATATTTTTAACTTGTTGTTTTTTTTACTGAATATTTATTTAATTTTCCTCATATATATTTTAACCTAAATTTATTATTATTATATTTAGCCATTCAATTTCCTCCTATACATATATTTCATTTAACTAAGTATATCTTTGTTATTATCAAATGTTATCTATCTCTATTTATATTTTCTGTTTCTTTTCACTTATATTTTTTTCTTAATATTTGTTAATTTTTAATATATTTTTTATTTTTTATTTTAATTAATCATATACTAAAATTAATTTATTTTTCTAATCAAACATTGGGCGAAGCACAACACCACAAAATCAAATTATAAAAGTAAAGGATTTACCTTCCGTGGCCTAATAGCAGCCCAAGACAGCCGGCCTGCTCCAGCAGATCTGCTTCTCCAAAGCCTGCGGAGCCTCCACCCAAACCGACCGTTTTGGTGCTTAAGCTGCAGCCCCTTCTCTTCTCCAATACTACGCCGTTTGGGACTAAAAGCCACTCCCTCAAAACGGCACCGTTTGGCTTATAAGCCTCCATTTTTGTATCTCTCCTCTTTATTTCATTCTCTCATTATCTCTTTCTATCGCCAGCTGCTCTCTCTTCTCTCTAAAAAAAACTCTTCTTTTTCCTTGTATCTCAACAGAAGCGTCTATTTCTTCACTCTCCCTCCAACCGATCTTCTCACTGCTGTTCAACCCAACACCCTCTAAACCTCCTCTCTCTTTTCCGATCAGAAACGCCAAGAAACTCCGAATCTCACCCCTAAACCCGTGAGAAAAAAAAAAGAAAATCTTTTTCCCCAGCCTCCTATTTGTTTCGTAGGTTTTTTTTTTGTTTCTTTTTTTTGGTTTTTTCGTGGTTATTGGCTGCTGCTAGGTTAGGATTTCTGATTCTTAGGTTATCAAAAAGAAAAAAAGGAAGGAATTTTTTTTATAGGGTTTTTCTCCAAATCTGCCTAGGTTTTTTTGGTTGTTTTCTAGGGATTTTTCTTATGCTTCTCTAGGGTTCTTGATTTCAAATTCAGTAAATCCTCAATTTTTTTTGGCTCTGCCAGCCGTTGGATGCGCTCCAAGACTGGTGGAGCAACCAGGAAGCCTCTGCTTGGGTGTCAAGGAACTCCTACCAGAGGCCTCGTACCCTTCCGTTTTTTTGGCTTTATGGTTTTAGCCAGTTGGCCAATTCTCAAGTTGTTCTTGATATTTCCAGATTATTCTTTAGTTTATTTTGTTTCAACCCTGATTTATTAAACTTAATTATATTTGCTTAGTTTGATCTGAGATTTTGATTTCAATTACTTTTGGATCTGTTTTTGGGCCATATTAAAGTTCCAAGCCCAACTTTATTTTGGGATTTGAGATTAACTGAAACTATGAAACTAATAAAATAAAATAAAGATAAATAATAACAAAATAATACAATAAACCATAAAAAGTAAAAACACATAAAAAAGTTGTGTCTACAGGTTGTTGTCTTGTATATTAGTATTTTCTTTCAGGATTCCTTTTGCAGGTTGTATTTTTCTGCAAAGCACAATTGCATTGGTTAAAAATATAAATATCCTTTGTTTTCAGAACATGGTGCTGAATTGCTAGCCTTCTACATCATCATGTTTGTGTTTCATTAATAAATGTTGATTCTGTAGCTGGGAAAAATAAATCAATGGCAGTTTCATATCGTATTCTTCTGTATTTCCTTTTATTCTTGGATGAAAACATCATTGATGAACAAACCATTTGTGCACTTTTTAGTAGTTCATGGTGTTTTCTGTTTTAATTTGAAGTAAAACCCATTTACACGTAAATTTGGTTTTCCTTAGTCTAAGGGTTATGGAAAAATAAATACAGAATTTTACTACAAGTAAATTACCATCTCCAGGTAATTTTAAAAAGGCCGGAGCACAAAAACGAAAGCGTTCCGAATTAGGGGCGCTCCGAGAATCGAACTCGGGACCTCTCGCACCCAAAGCGAGAATCATACCACTAGACCAAGCGCCCAACGAGAACTTTCCTTATGTAACTTATTTTACATTTCCAAATTCTAACCCTTCCACATTGTTTAGGGTTCCTGACCCCGACTATAAGACCACAACTTACGGTATTCCCATAGTCAAGCGACTCTAAAACCCTCTTTGTCGCCATCGTCTCTTTCTCTGTGGCGGTAACTTCTTAGCTTTCTTTCATTGTAATTCATTTTTTTCCCCGTAACCTTGATTTCAGTTTTCATTCCCTTTTCTACGATCTTAAATTTGTGTCTCCCGTTCCCCATTTTTGTTTCGGTACGATCTGATCTCTATCCATTTGTTCTCAGGTAAAAATGGCGACGGTTCCAGGTCAGTTGATTTGGGAGATCGTGAAGAAGAACAACTGTTTCTTGGTGAAGGAGTTCGGCAGAGGCAACGCCAGCGTCCAGTTCAGTAAGGAGAGCAACAATCTCTACAATCTCAACTCTTACAAGCACTCTGGTAACCTCATCCTCCATTTTCTTGAACTTGTGTCCCTAGAATCCCAAAACAGAAAAAAATGTCAATTGTTTTGATGGTCTTTTCTGAAATTTTTACAGGTCTAGCAAACAAGAAGACTGTAACTATTCAGTCTGGAGGGAAGGATCAGTCAGTGTTGCTTGCCACCTCAAAGACTAAGAAGCAGAACAAACCTTCAAGTTTGCTTCATAAATCTGTTATGAGGAAGGAGTTTCCTAGGATGGCTAAGGCTGTTGTCAATCAGGTATTCTACGAATTTGATTATTAGCATTTAATTTGTTATACTAGTTATAAACACGTGTAATTTTGGCTTGTATTCAAACCTCCTGGAACACAAACATTGACTACTCTTATGTTTGAATGTAATGCTCTTTGCTAATATGCTAATTTTCTGTTTAATGGTACGTTGATTGTTCAATTTTTACAGGGAATGTTATTGTTAGTTAAACCACTTTTATTCTAGAATAGTTGTTTGCAACCATCCATTGCTGGTTTTGTCTTAGAAGCGGTGATGAGAAGCTAACATGTAAGAAGACCTAACTTATAGTGGGTTCTTCAGTGAAATGTACTTGTTACGCTTGGCTTCTGAGCTTCCATCCTTGACCATGGAACCTTGTTCTTTTTCATAATCTTGTCTATTCTGCTATCTTGTTTGATCAATTGTTGCTGCTAACAATAATTATTGATATCAGGAAGTTGTCTTTTTTGTGGGATGTCTTGCATTAGTCGTACCGTGATCTAAATCCGTGGATGAAAAGTTTTGGAATGTGAGCCTTTTAGTGACTGCTGCTTGTTTGATGGTTTCAGGTTGCAGATAATTACTACCGACCAGATTTGAAGAAGGCAGCCCTTGCAAGACTTAGTGCTGTTCATAGGAGCCTTAAGGTAGCCAAATCTGGAGTCAAGAAGAGGAACAGGCAGGCTGTTAAGATCCCTGGTAGGAAGTGACATATTTAGGGAACATGATATGATTGCATCAGTGTTGGTTTTCTTTAGTTCCAAAGTTTCAGACGGCAAAATTTTCACTTTATGTTCCAGGTTGATGTATTGGAAGTATTGTTACCTCTGCTAGAGATGTTAAACCTAAATTTGGAGATAACTAGCTATGAGTTTAATTTTTGTGCATTTGGAAATTTCAATTACACTATACATGGGTGTGCATTTTGAATCTTCAGTGATTGAGTTGATTTGATAAAGCATTCTATAAATTTCAATGACTGGATTGTACTTTTCAGCAATTGGTATTATGTTAATCACCCTCCAAACCTAATAGTAATTGGTAAAAGCATTTATTTAATGTAATTTTACCTTCGGTTCATGTGCATAAATAATTTTATTGAACAACTTGAAGAAAAGTTTTATAGCCCCAGATAGTTGTACACTTACATCAAAACAATTGTGAGATCTTTAATGGTCATGATCAAATCGAAATTAACATTTGATTCATATGTATCTATTGGATCTCATGTCATCGACGATCGATCTTCAATAAACACTATAATTTTGCTTGATATGTGAATAAGGTTATGAATAGACCTGTCAAAATGGGCTTGGCCCGTCGGGTCAGTTTATTTTTTTTAAAATATGAGATGGGCCGGGTTTAAAAATTTAAGTCCATATTAAAATCGGGCCTAAACGGGTTAGCTCGTTTAGGCTCAAGGGCTGATTCGGGTTGGTACGGGCCAGCCCGGCGGGCCGCGGGGGGGAACGGGACTCGTGGGAGCCGGAGGAGGGGGGCAGGGCCGCGGGGGGGAATCGGGACTCGTGGGAGCCGGAGGAGGGGGGCAGGGCCGCGGGGGGGAACCGGGACTCGTGGGAGCCGGAGGGGCGGGGCAGGGCCGCAGGGGAGAACCGGGACTCGTGGAGCCGGAAGAGGGGGGGCAGGGTTAGCCGGCCCGGCCCATGGGCTGGACTGAACATTTTGTAGCCCATATAAAATATGGGCCAGGCCAGCCTATTTTTTCAACCACAAGAGCTAGGGCCTGGATGGGCCGGACCGGCCCATATTGACAGGTCTAGTTATGAATTTAATCTCAAAATGGTCACAATGAGCTCTATCAGAAGGATAAATGATGAATTACCCCAATTCCAAAGGAAGATTAGGAAAAGCTTTTTACTTCATTATTTTCATAATAGTTGAGATGTTTATTATTTTATTTTAGGGTGATTAATGATCTTAAAATAAGTAATAAAATATATTAAAATTAAAAAAATGATGTGAATAAATTTTGATAATCGATTTATTTGAAAGTATGTGTGTCAGTCCATAACAAAGATAATAGATACCTTGACTTTTTTTAATAAAAACATAATTTTAATAATTCATCCAATTTATTTCGTTAATACTATATTCATAAAAAGAAAATGAAACAATGGCCTTCTCACTTTTCTTTAAGTCCATTTGTTATGGGCCATGAGCAAGGTGCCAGCAGGAGCGTCAACCCCAAATCCAGACAACTTTCCATTTTTAAAATCACGTGCACTGCACGCGAGAAGTGCACTTTGTCGTCTCTCTTACATCTCCACTTTACTGGATTTATCATAAATAGCCCTAACTTATCCCCAATTTGTACAACATAATTTCCCGCCTCTCAGTTCGTCATTTCCCGCTCTGCAAAACCCTAACCCTCCGGCAAATGGGGCAGAAGCAGCAACAACCCAACCCCGATCCTCTCCCCGAACCCAAGAAAAGACGACGCGTCGGTTTCTCTAACATCGGTTAGTCTACTCTGTTCGGATTCTTCTTTTTCTGTTTTCACTTTTCCACCCGAAATGCATTTCCCATTTCGATCTTCACCTCTCCTCTCTTCGCAGTAATTTCCTTTTTTATTATTTTCCGAAGTTTATTTTGTGATTCAGCTCATTGTTGTTCTTTTTCCTGTTCAACAGATGCTGGAGTTGAGGCCAACGATTGCACTAAGATTTATTTAGGTGAGTTTCGCTTCTTCTTTTTTTTTAAATAAAGTTTTTTTTCTTATTTTCCCATAATTTATTTAAGCTTTCACTTGTATTAGTTTCATGAATAGGTTATCTTCTGCTGTTGGAGCCTAACTCTGTTTTTGGGTTTTGCTGTACTTTGGTGAACAAAAAGGAGAAAAAGAAAGTTAATTTTCTTGAATTTATCAATTGGATACTTTATTTAACTGTTTGAAGGAACAAGGAAGAAAATATTGTGATTTGGCATCGATGGGAATGTTTTTTATAAGACAGTTAACTTTGCTCTGTCTAGAGTAGAGGCAGTCATAACATGCAACACATCGACTGAAGCATTTTAGAATTCTCCACAGTATATAAGGTAGTCAGGCTTGTTATTATTGTATTAAAAAGTGGCATTGCTGCATAATTTGTCAATAATCCAGTTGGCAGACTCAATTCACTGTTAAATTCATTATATATCGCATGGGCCTAGTTCGGTGCTTCTTGATTGTTGGTAAATGTTTGTTCTTAATTATGCACGGGCTACTTATGAGGTCAGTTTTTAGTTTTCTGAATTTAATTTAGCTGACGTTCTCTCCACTTTAAATTTTGATATTTTCCATGTGAATGTTCTCCTGATTGCTAATTTGTTTAATTGATGGTATTTAGTTTCTAGGAAAGAGGAGGTGGGAAATTCAGATGGTTTCTGTATTAGTCCAGTTGATTTGAACAGCTTTTTTGAAGAAGATGGGAAGATATATGGTTACCAAGGGTTAAAGGTAATATACATTCATAAGTTGCAGCATGCTAGCCTTTAAACAGTCTTTATTTCTCTGTGATGGCTTAGTTTTGAGGTATTGTTTCGTTTCATTTTATGCAGATTACCATCTGGATTAGCAGTATATCATTTCATGCACATGCTGATATTACTTTCCAAGGCACATCTGATGTAAGTTGAAATTCTCATCCCTGAACTACCAGTAGCAGTTTAATCTCATTTTATATCATACGTTGAGTTAGTGAAGCATTTTTTGTGTCTTTCATGGCATTTTAATGATTTCTACTGTTATTTATTTCTAGGGGGGCAAAGGGATTACAGACCTGAAATCTGCTCTTGAGGTATACATTAGCTACCATTATAAAACCTTACTTTAATCCCTGAGTTTGTGAGGCCTTCTTATTAAGGAAGTCTTCTTTCTGCAGAAAATTTTTGGTGAGACTCTTCTGGAGAACAAAAACGACTTCCTGCAAACTTTTTCAACTGAAAATAATTTCATCAGGTATTATGCCGTGAAAATCTTATGCACATATAAAGATGTATTGCCCATTTCTCTTTGCATTGTCAGTTTTCTATTTCTTTCAATAATGGTGTTTTGAACTTAAGATGTTTACCCTTTTCAGTTCAGCTGTATCAAATGGAGAGAAGCTGCAAAACAAAGCCTCCAATGGCCATATAAGTCATTTTAATAGCAATTCAGAAGCAGCCTCATCTGACTTGGAGGTATTATTTTACTATCTTTGCTATCTTTGCATGCACTGAAATGGTTGTTGCTCTCATTAATATGGTCTTCAATTATGTATGAATAAAGTGTTTGTTTTGTTGCCTAAATGGCACTGTTATACCATCTATTTTATGTTCCATTTCCCCAACCTGAAACTTCAGTGTTCAAATTCCATTATATTTGGACTCAAATTTTGCATTGGAACTGAGCACAGGGAGTTGGACTGCACTTTTGCTATCTTCTTTTGAGATTTTTCATTGTTGTTTCCCATCTTGATACTAGTGTTTGTGTCAAGGTTGGTGTCATCTTTGTGAAATGCCTGTTTGTGTTAGTTTTTTCATATCATGAAATTTCAGGTACCCATGACAGAGAAGTTCTTTTTCCCATCTTGATACTTTTTCCATTTGCCTTATCGGGCAGTGATGGTTTTAGTCTGTTGTATGATAATTTACATTCTATAGGAGGCTAGTTGTGGTACGAGTGCTCATTAATAGTTAAGAGCACCATGAGAAAGTCCCAAGGAGTGATTTTCTGGGAAAAATATTTGATAGAGTAAGTTACCTTGATGTTAACTTGCTGGTAGATTGCATCACTATGAAATTAATGATATTGAATTGCACGCATGTGAATTTTGATATGCTTTCCTTCTGTCAGGTTGTTCGCATGGTGGTAAGCAATTTGGCTGCTGGACATCTTTATAGTCGCTTGGTACCTCTGGTTCTTCTTCTTGTTGATGGTAACTCCATCACTTGTCACTGCATATTATTGGCAGTATGTATTTCATTCTTAATATAATCTAAATAGTTCTATTTTCTTGATTAGGTAGCAATCCTATTGATGTAACTGATCCAAGCTGGGAGTTATATCTCTTGATTCAGAAGAAAATGGATCACCCAGAGAAACCTCAACATTTATTGCTTGGTTTTACAGCAGTCTATCGTTTTTATCGTTACCCTCAGGGTTCACGCTTGCGACTTAGCCAGGTTTAATCTCTTTCTTTGTCATTATTCATGTTAGTATCTGAGGTAGACTGAATGAAACCCAAACTATGTCACTCTTCAACAACTTTTGCATGTTGGTATAGTTTACTAATCACCTGTAGCATTTTTCATGAAATTTTTGTTTTTCGCAGATTTTGGTATTGCCTCCTTACCAGCACAAGGGTTATGGCAGTTACCTTGTGGAGGTGCTCAGCAATGTTGCAATATCTGAAAACGTTTATGACTTGACAGTTGAAGAGCCTCTGGATTACTTCCAACATGTGCGCACTTGTTATGATGTAAAAAGGTTGCTAGCCTTTGACCCAGCCCAGAGTGCAGTTAAATCAGCTGTTGTGTGTCTGAAGCAAGGGAAATTGTCAAAGAAAACCCATGTTCCTCGATTCCTGCCACCTCCTGATGTAGTTGAGGATGTCAGGAAAACTTTGAAAATTAACAAGAAACAGTTTCTTCAGTGTTGGGAGATTTTGATATACCTCGGCCTTGATCCTTTAGAGAAGCATATGGAGGATTATGTGACAATCATTTCTAATAGGGTGAAGGCTGATATACTAGGGAAAGATTCTGAGACTCTGGGAAAGCAAGTGATTGATGTCCCTAGTGTTCATGATGAGGAGATGTCATTCGTCATGTTCAGGTCTCAGAACAGCAAGGTTGGTGGTGTTCAAATGGATGAAGATCAGGCAAAAACTCAAGGAGAGCAGCTGCAGCAGTTGGTTGATGAGAGAATCAAAGAGGTCAAGTTAATTGCGCAAAAAGTGTCTCAGAAACACGTATGAAATACCAGTTTCTAGGCATGATGCATTAACCAGTTAAAAGTATTACTGAAAATTTATATTCAAGTTGTAGGTTGGGGTATATTGAGGCTTGTTTGTAAATTTTTGAGCTGTACTTTAATTTGAGCTTGTCTTAGAATATTAGCTGACCTTATATTTTATACTCCATGTCATCATTTTAATCCTCGTAGCAATATGAGAAAGCCCAAGTGGTTGTTGAATCAAACCCTGTCATATTCACTTCCCATTATTTGTGGCTTGTACCTATGCAAAGCTTTTGAGCAAGCATTCAGGGGGGCAATTTATTTGTTTTTTTAACTAATATTACCAGTAGGCTTACTACACCATGGCATTTGACAGTGTCATCCTAAGCTTTCCTTCGTGGGCAGTTGGCCCATAGAAAGAGTGGTAATGCCAATGGTGTTCTATTTCTCAAAAAGATATTGAGCGCTTACTATCTGATTCTGTCCCCGTTTTGGATTACTGAATATTAATGGCATATTTGCTAGGTAATTAATGTTTTTACACTGCCAAGTTTTCCTCCACTCCTGCATGAAGCATGCAGTGCATGTGCTGGGTCCTCCATGCAAGAATAACAACCATCTATTACCATCCTTTACCTACTGGTTCAAAATATTTATCCTTGTTAGTATCACAGAGCCTAAAATATCATCATTTAGTAAAGTTATTAGACAGCACTGTCTCAGCAATCATCAGTTTCACATTGAGTTCTCAAACTTTTGTACATCCATAATGAGTGGAAAATGGTTAGATGTTTCCCTTGGCAGGGTGCTGAGTTAGAAAAGCTAAATTCTGTGAACACTGTAGCCTGCATCCTCCGTTGTCAAGTCCTCCTTCCAATTTTGAAATTCAGATCCACCAAATACCAATTGCTTCATTCCAACGTAGCTGTTGAATGAGACATTAAAAGGGTCAGTCGGTATATACATGCAAACCAGAAATTATGGCCAAGGAAGTAACAGAACAAACAATGGAATTATATACATAATGTAAAGTGAAGTCAAACCATCTATGGAACTCAAGGTGATGAACAATTAATACTTTTGTATTCGCGATCAGCAAGTTCCTATTCTTCTAAGAATGCACATGCCAGAGATACTAGCGGTTTGGAGCTAGTCCAAATGATTGGTCAAATAAATGTTTACTTCACCTGATATGATATAATGGGGATTCCAGATTCATACAAGTGCCAAAATGTTGTCCAAAGAAATAAATATCTAGGAAACTTACTCAGAGCTTATCTGTGTCAATGCATTTATCAGAACATCCAGAAGCAATGGTTCAGTGGTGCCAATATCCACCCTGTTTAAAATTTTTATCATATTCATGAAACTCGCAGGAATCACAAAATATCCATTTTCAAAATTCTAAACAAATTCTTAGTATGCACAAACTCAGTGTCTGAAGAAAACAGGAAAGACACTAATTTTTTTTTTTAAATTGAAACCTATACCATATGCGTGCCAAGTTGTCTTGAACCTCAAGATCCCCAATGTTGTAAAATGTAGTTGCATTCACATTTGCTCCTTGAATGGCATCATAACTTGGTCTTTTCTCCAAAGGAGATTGTGATAACTGCAGAAAATACACAAGTAAGCAACAGACTTCTTTTTCAAGGTGCTGGACGTGGCACACTTAATCTGAATTAAAGTGCATTAATTCTTTTGGAACTCCAAGTATCCAGGAAAAGAAGAATAGTCCATTTCTTTTCCAAGCAATGGAATTTCACTTCTGATTATTATAAATTCATTGTGTTACTTTAAAATGGGAATTTCTTCATTTAAAACAACAAAAGAAAACACTTACTTGCATATTCATGGAATTGCATCCACCAAGCCGTCCAATGATGTGCCATGATCGAATTGTCTGCAAACAACCAGATCATTTGAGTCATTCAATTTTGTTCTGAAGATAATACCATTAAGATTCAACAAATTACTTACATCACAAATTAAGGAGATGTCTTTCTCCAATGGAGCATTGTAGAATTCAAACCAAATGTATGAGTTTGAAAAATTAAATCTGCCAGTGTGGACAATAAGAGCCAATTAATAAAACAGAAACTCTGACAAATTCTATCAATTGGGCAAGCAACAGTACAAGATGTTAGTAGAAGCTGACTCCAATCTCTGGGAGTGAGAAAAAGGCAATCATAATGAAATCCACACTTATAGTAACAGATTCGTAATGTAAACTATGAGAAGTTAATAGAAGAAGATAATTCGAGTGGTAAATGAGGATTTTCAACCATTTGGCAATTCATTATCAGCTACAACCAAGCTAAATTCCACAATCATGGAGCGATGTGAAAAATTGCTTATCTAACAGGGCCTCCTTTCAATGCCTCTTCGCTAGTAATCACAAGCTTTGTCTTGAAAAGGTCCCCCCAGCTTAGTTTCATCACCAATTACAGAAGGTAACACAAACATTTTCCAACTCTTGAAAACATCCCAATTCAGACAGGGATCCAGTGAACTTAGAAAGTTCCTAAAAGATCTACTATTGAATTACCAGAGTTGGAAATTGTCAGTATTGAATTATAGCAGAGATTCAGACAAATCCATATCAGAGGATAGATAAAGAGTGAATGAATTCTAAGTCGGGGCAATCAAAAGTGCCTCTATCGAATTAAGCATAACCAATGTACAAATGAACTCACTTGTTGAATGTTACTTTCATGGGTGTTGCAGAGCCAGTCTTAGTGTGCACAATTTTGTTTCTTTTCTTCCCCAGTCTGTCCTCCATCTGAACATTCAATCATCCCCATCAATTAAAACCATGAACACGAATATGCGCGCAAATCTCCTACAATTTTCCTTTTCTCTAAGCAAAGAAAGAAAAACCCATAAATATCTGCAAAACAATTTATAAAGTGATTAAGTTTTTACTTACTTTAGACCGAGCTTTTTGTGGGTCATCGAGACAACTCCCAAGAATCTCAGCAAATTCAGGGTCTTTATCGTAATTCTTCTCCTCTTCCCTTCCTCTAAATCCACCCCTTGCCTCATATTCTTCATTATCTTCTTCCTCATCCATCTCTATCTCCATATTTTGGGCACCCATTTCTTGGCTTCTTTTTGCTTTAACCACCAAAAACGAAGCCTTGGGTGAAGCATACTTCTGTAAGGAAAATTTAACGGCTGGAAACGGCGGGAAGCAGTTGAAACGGAAAGAAAATTCAGGGCGAGTAATGTTGGGGGCTTGAAGAGAAGAGGCTCCTGGGTTTAGCATAAGCATTTTCTTTTCTGTTTCTCTTTTCTGTAACGTTGGTTTCAGTGTAGAGATATTGCTTGGTAGCTTTCCGTTAATGGGTGCCTCTGCAAATGAGAGAGGGAGGGTTTTAGAGGGCCTGTCTGTCTAAAACCCTGTGAATTTGATCTTATCTTATACTATTACTTGCAACTTGGAACTTCATGAGCTAAAAACTGTGTCTTTGGGTTTAAATAGTATTAAAGCATGCTTAAAACTTCAGCTCTTTAGGGACAAATATATTACTAAAAATAAAATATTTCTAGCAAGTTGAAAGAACATGGAAAATCGATGCTAAAAACTGTGAAGTAAATTTTTTGTTTGATGATTTTGATTGCAAGCATGTTGGTTATTTACTAAGATAAAGGAACTGAACCTTTTGTGATGGGTTTTGAAAAACATATCACATGTTCAAGTTGCTAACTTGGACTAACATCCAATGGAAACTCAATAATTTTGAAGTCAAATGATGGAATGGAAGAAAAGGTTGAGATCAAATTCTTGATTTTAATACTGTATGATGATAATGATGATGATGAAGAATATAAAGTTTACCTTCTTAACCCAGATTTTAAAGCTTTTTGGCAACAAAAGTGATTGAAAATTGTACAGGACTGTAATTTTTTTTAACCATGGTAGCTATCAGTTGCCACCTTGCCTACCATGTCCTCCGCTAAAAACCAAACAGAAACAAACATGAACATCAGTGATGACACAGACAAGGGTTGAATGATAGAAAGTGGAAGGGCAGAAAATTTTCATGCAGGGCCGGGAGGTAGGAAAAAGAAAAATAATCATGCAAAAGGCGGGCCATCCATCCACGCATTCTCACGCGGATTCCACGCAGTGTTACGGACAAACTAGATCCAATAAAAAGTTTTTTGAGATTGACTAGTACAAGTCCTTCCCCCAAGTTTTTATTTTTTTTTAAAATTAAACCAAACAGCTTCCCAAGTCTAAACCATGACTGTTGCATCTTTCCCACTTGTTTCTACTAAGTCCAAAGATGCCTTTGCGCTCAGCAGACAGCTCACAGACCATAAAAAAGCAAAGTTTCAGGTCTCTGGAGATGGTGAACGTGGACATGGATAAAGAGTTTGATCAGCAGCCCTTTGGGGTGGACTATGGGAGGCTCGAAAATGGCCTTGTTTACTATGTTAAATGTAATTCTAAGCCCAAAAAACGAGCTGCTCTGGCTCTCGCTGTCAAAGTCGGGTTAGTTTTCCTTCAGCTTTTATTGTTTTTTCTTCTTTGGTATATGGTTAAGCGTATGCAATTTTGATGTTATGGGAGAAGTCTGGCTCATTACACATGACTCTCGGGTTCTTGTTGTATATGCTGAAACTGATATGTAGTTGATGGAAGTCAAGCACTTGCTACTTTCCCACACAATCCCATTTATCCCCACTGTAAAATTAAAATCAATTAACTGAACAAATTCATAGCCTTTTGCATTCGGTGCAAATCATGAGGTTTTTATTCTACACTTAAGAGTAATATGCTAATTTACTTGCATAAAAAAGTTCCTTAGCTTTGATTTTATCAATAATTTTTCAGCTTAGCATTTAATTGATCAAGTCTCCAAAGTTTCTCTGTGAAATTCTTCTTTATGCTTGTTTTGAATCCATTTATACGAAATTGTGCATTTGTGCTTGAATCTTTACTGCACATGTTGAATTAGAACTCTAAAAAGCTGACTCATCGGGTTCATTACAGCTCTGTTTTGGAAGAGGAGGATGAACGTGGAGTTGCTCACATAGTTGAGCATCTTGCCTTTTCTGCCACAAAGAAATACACAAATCACAATATTGTCAAATTCCTGGAAAGTATAGGAGCAGAATTTGGCCCTTGTCAGAATGCAGTAACATCTTTTGATGAGACTGTATATAAGTTGTTGGTCCCTGTTGACAAGCCTGAGCCGTTATCTGAGGCTATTCAGGTCCTGTCAGAGTTTAGCTCAGAGGTATCAGCTAATTGATTTAGTTTGGTAACTTTCATGATGCCTTTTTTCTTTTTATTTACGTGTTTGTGACATGCAGATTCGACTCTCAAAGGATGATTTGGAGAAAGAAAGAGGAGCAGTTATGGAAGAGTACAGAAATAATCGAAATGCTAGTGGAAGGATATTTGATGCATATTGGACATTGATGATGGAAGGGTCAAAGGTTACAGCTATTGAGTCTAATTCAATATTCTTTTTATGTACATCTATTTATTAATTATTGCATTAATGCATTAATAAGGCACTTATCAAGAAACTTTTGTCATTCAAATATTAATAAGAAGAAGAAAAAACTATGCATTTTTCATTTTAATCTAACCATGATGATCCTTTTTACTGCTTTTCTAATGCCAGATATAGTGCACAATAGATACTTCAAAGAATTAGCACATCAAACACAATTCATATCGGTATTGTGATTTCATATTGTGCCATTTACATATGCCAATATGGAAGGATACCGGTGGTTCTTCATTTTTTCCCCTTTTTAATTGGAAGAAAGAGATAGGGGAAGGTACTTTAGCACTGTTATAATCTTATTTTTCATTTCTGACATCAGATTTTCTTATTAGGGAGCAAGTATAAGAGCACTGCTCCATGCATGGTCTTTACTGAAAATTTTCTTCTCACTTATGGTTGAAGTGGCTAAAGCCTGATTTTGAGCAAGTAATTCATTGATACTTTTGTTTGGCTCATGACTTGTCAATCCTACTTTTGGGGTGTTATGCTAATTTTCTGTTACTTTTACAACCTTGGTTGACTGCAGTATGCTGAGCGTTTACCAATCGGATTGGAAAATGTAATAAAAACAGTTTCTTCTCAAACTTTGAAGCAATTTTACCAAAAGTGGTACCATCTATGCAACATGGCAGTGATAGCTGTTGGAGATTTTTCTGATACGAAGGTTGGTCTTGGTTAAATTGCAAATTCTCCTACTGGAATTACCAGTATGTTAAATTAATGAATTTTTCTTAACAATCTCTCTCTTTCTTTCTCTCCCTCCCTTTTTAACTATCTAGAGTGTCATTGAGTTGATAAGGACTCATTTTGGGGATAAATATTCAGCATCGGACCCTCCACCCATACCACACTTTCTTGTTCCTTCTCATGAGGATCCACGCTTTTCATATTTTGTGGAACCTGAAGCTGCTGGGGTTAGTAAAGTCTTAATTCTTGAACTTGTTTGTGCATGTATATATATCCATTAACAAGACAAGCAAATACGCATTTGTTCACTTGAATGTTTGTTTGGAAAAGTCTGCAGTGAGGATTGGCTATAAGATGCAAGTAGATGAAGTAAAGACGGTGAAAGACTATAGGGAGATGCTTGTGAAATCTATGTTCCGAAATGCTCTGAACCGGAGGTTCTTTAAAATTTCTCGCAGAAAAGATCCACCCTATTTCTCATGTTCAATTGCTGTATATGTTCTTGTTCGCGAATCAAAGGCTTATATAATGACTTCCTCTTGTAAAGAAAAGGGGATTTTAGAAGCCCTAGAGTCAATGCTTATTGAGGTGTGCCTTTTTCCTTTCATATTGTGATTTTCTTATTTCCTTTCTTTCTTTATTCTTTCTTCTTTATTTCTTTTGCTGGTGCATTCCATCACAGGTTGCAAGAGTACGACTTCATGGGTTTTCAGAACGTGAAATATCTGTTGTCCGAGCTCTAATGATGTCAAGGATAGAATCTGCCTACCTGGAACGTGATCAAGTGGAATCAAGCTGCTTGCGATATGAATATTCGCAGGTGTGTATTTATTGGATTTGGACTTAAAGCTACAACAAATCTGTAAAAGCATTTTGTCTTCATGTTTTTGTTTTGCAGCACTTCACTGACAATAAACCCATTATTGGGATTGAGTATGAAGCTCAGCTCCAAAAATCTATTCTGCCTGGTGAGTGAAATGTTCTAACATCATTAATTTTGCTGTTTTTAGTCATATTATAATAAATGAGTCTCATATTATATATTGTTCAACTCATGATTTTATCTACATAGATATATTAGCATCAGAGGTATCCAAGTTTGCTGAGAAATTATGGACACCAAGTAGCTGTGTCATACAGATAGTTGAACCTCAAGCTTCTGCTACAATTGATGACCTGAAAAATATTCTCTTAAAGATCAACAAACTTGAGAAAGAAAGGAGCATTTCTCCTTGGGATGATGAATGCATACCAGAAGAAATTGTCAATTCAAAGCCAAATACAGGGTAGTGTTGCTATCTATTGTTTTGCCTCATTGTGTCATATACCTTTATAATATCAAGACTCTAAAGCTATGATTTTTACCTAGATAGTTTTCCCTTCTCGTTTTGACTTTACAAATCACAAATGAAATTCGTAAGCTAAAATATTGCAGCCATGCATAGTAGCACTAAATGTGTTGATTCTTCCGTTCTCTGTCTGAAATGATTTTCCTCTTTTGCCCATTAGCATGGTTGAGTGGCAACTTCTCTTACATGACTAGGTAGGGGAAATTTAAAAACAACTTGAGCATTTGAGCTACAATATATATCTTTTAGGCTTGGGAATTATAACCCATTACTGAATGACAACACAAGAAGTTTTATGTCTTCCAAGTGACATGGCATTTTGAGTTTGGACTGAAAGAACTTCTTGCATTAGAGTCATATTCTCAGGGTAGAATCTAGCACATTTCTTCTTCGAGATGTCTGACTAGAGTGTGCTGCAAAGCTGGCAGACAACACAATCTTGCTTGTATTCAGGTCCATGGCTTCTTATGAGCACACTTCTCTTTCTTCACATCTACTTTTAATACTTCTAATACAGCATACTGGTTTTGGACTTCGGAAAATTAATGAAGATGGTTACATGTTTTGCATGTGATTGAGCTACTAATAAGGCTCTTCTCAATTTTGTTGTTTCTATTAGTTTCAATTTGGAGTTGCTAGAATTTGAGGCACATGCATGTGTCTGCAAAATTTTAAATATGTGATTTTCTTATTTAGTAAACCGGGAGATTTGATCAAAGAGAAGATAAACTCATAAGAGGGACAAAAAAAACAGGATAGGAGAATGACAACATTTTAGTGTACTGTGCTGGTGGGGAGGGGGGGCAGGCAAAGAGAGAGGAAAAAAAATAGGAAAACAGAGATGTCAGCTTGGGAAAGAGGCCAATTCAGCCATCCTCATTATGTATTAATACATATAACAAGAGCATACTGCCGAGGGTAAAATTTATTCCTTTAAAGTCCATGTAGTAAATGTCGTGGGGTCATTTTTGCTTGACATGCAGAGCACTTGTGCTTGCCTGTGAGTGGCACTAAGTGATTCTAGCCTTAGCCAGCCTAGTCTACTGTCTGATTTTGATCCTGTTTAAATTTAATGAGGTGTTGTAGAATAATCTAAACTAATGAATGGGATGACGTTTTACTCAACTATAACAAAATGAATTACTATTGACTTTCTGAATAAGCTTTCCTATCTCTTAAATTTCTGTAATTAGACATACTCCATTTACTGCATTAGTAAGAGTAACTTGGTTTCAAGATTTCAGTTATAATTAGGTTAATTATCTGAATTTATTATGTAACTCTGTTCAAACAATTTACTTCAGGAACATTGTTCAGCAGCTCGAACACCTAAATATTGGAGCTACTGAATTGATTCTGTCAAATGGCATACGGGTTTGCTATAAGTGTACAGACTTCTTTAGTGACCAGGTAAACTTTCTCTGTGCCCAGCAGTATCTGTAGTTAGAAACCCGAACAGTTAGAATTCCACTGCATGTCAAAGAAAATAGTCAATTTGAATCCTAATGCTAGTTAATTGGCCCCATAGTACTTTCTAACTGCCATTTTATTTCCTGGAGTTTAAGGTGTGGGTTAGCCTTTGTTTGCACACCAGTTCATGTGAAGCATATAATATTACTGTGTGTTTCAACAGGTTTTATTCTCTGGGTTCTCCTATGGTGGTCTATCTGAACTCCCAGAAAGCAAGTATTTTTCATCTTCGATGGGATCCACAATTGCAGAAGAAATTGGTATGTTTGGTCACAGACCATCAGTACTGATGGATATGCTGGCTGGTAAGAGAGTTGAAGTCGACGTAGAGATCAGAGCATACAAGAGAACCTTTTATGGTGACTGTTCACCACTCTACTTGGAAACAGCCTTGCAGGTTTGTTTATAGCAGTAAAATTATTGCCTTTTACTATCTTTTTAAATTTTAAAATATTCTGTGATCAATTATATATTAAAATATTGATGATACAATATCTATAATATTAAATGATATCTACATTACTGAAAATGGTTTGGTAATGTTTACAGAGAGTTACACAAAAAGAACAGTTAAAATCTCTTTTCCTCATGGAAGCAGAATGCTCTGTCTCCTTCCTTTGGGGTGCATGCCTGTGTGTTCAGAAGAAGGTCACTTGGGTTTAAATCACATGAATTAAGGTTCTCCATGCTGAATCCAGAGTAAAAGTTATTGTTAGCGTAGGAGACCTTATATAAGTTGACATGTTATGTATGATAACATGTTGTACTTTGATTAATTGGGCCTACAGCTAACTGGAAGGTAATGCAGCACCATACCCTAATTAGAGTTGAGGTACTAAAGAAATAATTGCTAGAGTGATAACACTTCAAAGTTATCAATGACTTTGTAGAGTCAGACCACAAATAGAAGACTTTCACACCACATTTGATGCATTCAAGCTTCCTAAGCTTCTTATGCCTAAAAGATGAATCATAAATCAACAAGCAAATTTAAAAACACATCATTCATTAGACTTATGCACTATCTACTTGTTCTTAAGCTTAAAGTTGGCTATCAAAACAAAAAAGGAAAAAGAAGGTTTACAATTTTTGAATCATGTGATAAACATTTCTTAGTTTTGTAGTTTCTAATAACTCCTATTCTGGCAGCTTGTTTACCAACTGTTTACGACAAATGTAACACCAGATGATGAAGTCATTAAGAGAGTGATGCAAGTGAAAGAACAAGCAATTCTTGCACGAGAAAGGGATCCTTATACTGCATTTGCCAATCGGGCAAGGGAGATCAACTATGGAAACTCTTACTTTTTCAGGGTATAATGACCTGTTGTCTTGAATTTTTCTGAGAATTTCAGGTGGACATGTCTCCTTGTAACGAAGATACAATTTTGATTTGCAGCCTTTCAGAAAAAGTGATCTTCAAAAAGTCAATCCATTGAAAGCATGTGAATATTTTAATAGTTGCTTTAAGGATCCATCAAATTTTACTGTCGTAATTGTAGGGAATATTGATCCCACGATTGCACTTCCTTTAATACTGCAGTATTTGGTAAGTTAGGGCTCTCTTCAAGCTCTCTCAGTCCAGGTCTGCATACAATTTTTATTTGTTAACTGGGTTTTTGATTCTGCATGCAGGGTGGAATACAAAAGCCTAATGAACCTATTTTCCCTTTTAACTGTGACTACATCAAGGGACTACCATTCAAATTTCCGAAAACCATAACTAGGTAAGTGAAGTTTATGTCTGATGGCAGTCAACATCAAAATATTTGACAATAACAGTTTCATGGAGCCCACACTGCATGCATCTGCCCATTAACTTTTTGTGCTGGAGGCACATGCTCTTCTGTTGAAACAGTACTGACATATGTTTGATGTACTTGTAGAGAAGTTGTATGCAGCCCCATGGTGGAAGCACAATGTATGGTCCGGCTATGCATTCCTACAGAGCTGAAGAGAGGAAAAATGGTTTGTCATTCTTTTTCAATTAATCTATTAGAAGCTCATGAATGAAGACCTAATTCCATTATTGACTGTAAGTATCATTCTGTTGGAACAATTAAATGGCAGGAAGAAGAGATTCACTATATTGGGTTCCTGAGGAGACTTCTAGAAACAAAACTACTGCAGCTTCTCCGCTTCAAGCATGGCCAGGTAGGATGTCCCCTATATTTCCCATTCAGAGTATCATTTGTCTTGTTCTTTGGCCTTATTTTTTGTGTGAACAATATTTCTCTGTGTCCTAGATCTACTCTGCAAGTGTTTCAGAATTCATTGATGGTGATCTGCCATGTCTAACTGGTGATGTACGTGGTGATATTAGAATAGATTTTTCTTGCGATCCAAAAATCTCCTTGAAGCTGGTAGGAATTCTACAGTTTTATATTTTGCCCTTTTCACGTCTAGCTGGATTTTAGTCATTAAGTGGCCAACCATCTCAAGAATTCAGTCATGCAATATTTCTTACCAGGTTGATCTGGCTTTAAGTGAAATATTACGTCTTCAAGAGGAGGGGCCTTCAGATCAAGATGTTACAACCATACTTGAAATTGAGCAGAGAGCCCATGAAAATGGACTGCAGGTAAAATTTCTTTCTGTACTTTATGCACTCAGTATTATTTTGGTCCATTTGGCAACCAAGATGAAGAAAAGTATTCTACACCTACAATTCTTACCTTGACAGAAAACTAGTTATCTTCCTCTAATCTTTCTCCTCTTGATGTTCACCTATGGACTAGGATTCAAGATGTGAGAAACAGAGTAATTTATGCAGCACTTTGTTCTGTGTGCTAATTTGCTCTTACACCTTTCAGGAGAATTATTACTGGCTAAGTAGGATTCTATGCAGCTACCAATCAAGGATTTATGCTGGTGACATTGGCACTTCCTTTAAGGTTGGTGGCTCTGGTATCATCTTTCTGCGAATCATATCTTGTAGTTCTGCCTTCTTTCTGTCTTCAAATGTTTGGTTCTCAAGCGAACGTCTTATGTTGCATCTAGCCTTGCAATAAGAATTTAATATGTTCTAAACATGGAATTAGTAGTTTGATCATAAAGATGAGGCTAAAATTTTAAAACAACTTTAGGTTTTCAGACTAAATCTGGGACTAGGAAGATGGAAAATGTACTAAATGCTTTCCTAAAACTATAGTTTTTAACTTTTCTCTAATTGGAAGAAATCTGTTACCAGTATGAAGTTATAGCAAATATGTCCTAATAGCATGTAATTGATAGACTTTACTGTCTAAAGGAACTTTGACCCCCCAAAAAGCACCCTCAAGGATGGCCTCTTGCTCTTTTCGAAGTTGTCTTATTTACATGAGTAAAATACAAAGTAATACTTCGATTATTGAAGTTGAAAATTTTATTATTTCTCTGATGCAGATTCTAGATGAAGGGCGTTCAAAAGTTAGAAAATCGTTAACGCCATTAACAATGCAATTGGCATTACAGAGGATAATGCCTCACAAAAATCAGCATACTGTTGTGATTCAAGTGCCCCATGTATCTTGGCTTCAGAGGCTAAGTTCATTTTCACAATGGACCCTTAACGGGATAGATGTGAAGGTTAGTTATCTAACCATTTTACTACTACTATCTATGAGTATCAGCACATTGTCAGCACCATGATATTTTTTGAATTTCTCACTACACCCCAATGGTATAAAGTTTTCTTCCTGGTGCCTATTTTGTTTTGTTTATGTGTCTGATACAATCATTTAAGTGGAATGCAAATTTTCTTTGCTAGTTTTGCAAAATTATAGAAGTTTAGGCTTCAACTGTGTATTTTGATATTTCCGGTTTTTCACCAATCATATTTTATCCTCTCAACTCATCCCATGCATAATTTTCTGGAAGTACACATTACACTAGGTTTTTATGCATTGAATAATATACTGTTGGTGTTGGCAGATTTTAGCAGCCATTGCTGGTTTGACAGTTTTGGCTCTCACCTTGCGGAGGTATTCACGCAAATCTTAGAGATATCCTGTTCATCAAGTCTTCTGGCAAATCAGGATGTATCATTTCTTTGCTGGTGAAAACTGAAGAGACAGGTTCACACCACCATATTAATATAATTACCAGAAAGGAAGAGAATGCAGCAATTTATCTATATAGTAGCCGAAAACACGCATTACATATTTTATATCTGCCCATTTCTGTACCTTTAGTCCTTCTTTTGTATTGTTTCTGTGAAGTAGCAATTTTTTTTTTCAAAACAGTGCAATTTTATTGATGTTCATTCTGATATAAATTTGAAATAAAGCAATAAAGATATTTGTGAGGGGTCATGTTTGTATCTTTTTTGTTGTTGTATCACTTGATCCTACAAATCAAAGCATTATAAACCTAATGCAATATCTTAGACAAATGAAAATCCTACTTTATTTAGTCGAAGAAGAGTCAAAGCTCCTTTTCTTACTCTCTTGTAGAGAAGGATGAAGTAATAGAGAGGGTTGGAACTATGGAAGGCTGCCCATGAATGCATCTTCCCAAATCACAATATCTCCTTTAGATTACAGATATAAAGTAAACTTTTCCTTTATTTAAAGAAATGCCAAAATCAGGGCCATCCACCCATTTTGGAAGTTAAAAAAAACAAAGACTGAAAGGCTAAAGCTTCCTAGTATTGCAACAATGGAACCAACTAAAACTGAAAACTGCAATGGAAAAGCGAAACCAAATCCATGCTCACAGAAAAGGTGAACTGTAACCACAAGGAGTTAAGACAAAGATGATTCCAGCCATAGTAAGGAAACGGGTGATCCGATTCAATAATGCTGTTGAAACATTCCACAAATGCGAATGGAAAAGTATTATACAAAGCATAGCCTAAACTTGTTATGGCTCTTTCAAATGCAATGATTATCTTAATAAATATCTAATCAAAATAGTATTATTCTCTATTCCCATGCTGACGTATGACATTTGAAACCATCCCCTGTTTTCTTTCCTCCCATCTTAGACTTTCTAACAGGATATTCTGACAGCATCGTAAAAAGAGGAGAAGTAGTTGTAAAAAGTTTGACAGGCTTCGGCGTTTTCATTTGCATGCAGAGGCTTGCTGTCCACGTATATCTCACGTGGGATTTTTAAACAGGTTCCTTCCGCGCAATGCAATGGAGTTTGGCCATTGACCTGTAAAGGTCAGTCTCCTCTCTTCTATAATCATAATTTGTATCAAAAGCGACCGTCTCCCCCATATATATATATAGATGGCAGGAAAGAAACTTTTTTCAAATTGTGTGTCCTGACTCAAGAGAAAGAATCGAGAAATGGGGTCGCTTTTAGCAGAGAAATCATCCTTCGCAAAGATGCAAAGTTTCAGGTGTCTGGAGCTGCTAAACCTGTCTCTGAATCAAGAGGTTAATCAACAGCCCTTTGGAGTTGACTATGGAAGGCTTGATAACGGTCTGGTTTACTATGTCCGCTGCAATCCTAAGCCCAGAACGAGAGCTGCTCTAGCTCTTGCTGTCAAAGTCGGGTTAGTGTTTTATGTTCTTGTTTTTTTTCCCCCCCTTTTTTAGGGGTTTCAGCTTCTTTGATTTATGCTGGTGTGGTTGTATGTTTGTAACAATCTCTGTTATTTGGGAGCTCAATTTCATGGATTCTTTTATATCTTTCTTGCTGAAGCTAAAACAAGAAAGTCGTTGGAAGCCAAGCATTAGCCAAAGCTTCCTCTTCTCATAGCAGAAAATACTTGCTGTTTCCCAGATAGATCCCACTTATCACTACTCTGAACTTACTATGGTATTAAATTTGATGAAATAGGCTAGACAGCTTGTTGCATTAATTAGATGCATAGAACAAAAGGATTTTGTGGCTAACGAGCAATTTGTTAAGTTAGTTTTTCTAGGCTTGAAATTTTCTTAGGTGGGATTGAATCAATAGTTTAATTTTGGTATCATCATGTCCATAAATTTTCTATCAAATTCTTCATGTGATTATTATGATTCGCTTATTATAATAATTATGCTTCAGTCTAGACTCTAAAGCATGCAAGTTCATGGTATAAACTCTAAAGAAGCTGATTTTTTATATTCATGGCAGCTCAGTTTTGGAAGAGGAGAATGAGCGAGGAGTGGCTCACATAGTTGAGCATCTTGCATTTTCTGCCACAAAGAAATACACAAATCACAATATTGTTAAATTCCTGGAAAGTATTGGAGCAGAATTTGGTCCTTGTCATAATGCACTAACATATTTTGATGAGACAGTATATGAGTTGTTTATCCCAATCGACAAGCCTGAATTGTTATCTGAGGCCATTTTAGTCCTGGCAGAATTTAGTTCAGAGGTTTCAATCAACTTATTTTAGTTTGAATATTTTCATGATGCCTTTCTTGTTTTGGTATAATTACTTTTTAACATGCAGATTCGACTCTCAAAAGATGATTTGGAGAAAGAAAGAGGAGCAGTAATGGAAGAATACAGACAGGGTCGGAATGCTAGTGGGAGAATAGAAGATGCACATTGGGCTTTGATGATGGAAGGTTCAAAGGTTGTGCTTTTAACTTTTATTCGTTTGCAAATTATTTGTTCATTATTGCACAGCGAAGCCCCTTCTCAAGGAATTTTTTTTTTCTTTTTGGCATTCTCATAGCATGATTTTCACTTAACCACAAAAAAATCTACTTATTTGTTTGACTGCACATTGTCTAATGCAAGACATGGTGCTCAACAGATTTTCCAGAAAATGGCATAGCAGGAAAGGGGTGGGGGTAGGTTGCTCTGGAGCTTTTCTTTTCTTTGTTTTCTCTGACATCAGATATTTCCTATAGCACAGTGAAAATTTCTTTTCACTTATGTTTGAGAACTTGAGAGTGAACTAAGCCTGAGTTTGAGCAGATAATGTCATGAATAACTTCTTATTACTCGTATCATCAAAATAAAAAAAATGTTTACTTATCAATTCTAAGTTTAGGTGTTCTACTATTTTTATCTTACTTTCACAATATTGAGCAATTGCAGTATGCTGAACGCCTACCAATTGGATTAGAAAAAGTAATACAAATGGTTTCTTCTGAAACTCTGAAGCAATTTTATCAAAAGTGGTACCATCTGCAAAATATGGCAGTGATAGCTGTTGGAGATTTTCCAGAAACAAAGGTTGGTCTCAGTTAATCTGCAAATTTTCCTGTTAGGATTTTAACTGTTTTAAGTTTTAGTAAAGTTTAACAATCTTTGTCTTTCTCTAGGGTGTTGTTGAGTTGATAAGGACTCATTTTGGGCATAAAACTTCAATGCCTGACCTTCCACCTATACCACACTTTCCAGTTCCATCTCACGAGGAGCCACGCTTTTCATATTTTGTGGAACCTGAAGCTGCTGGGGTTAGTAAAATCTTAAAAATGGGACTTTTTTGTGCATGTAGAAACACTCATTGAGGACTAACTTAACATAGCAAGCAAATATGTAAACTTTCATGTGGTTATTGCCTATTTTAATCAGTTCTTTTTTTTGCTTTGGAAAGTCTTCAGTGATGATAAGCTATAAGATGCAAGCAGGCCAACTAAAGACAATAAAAGACTACAGGGATATGCTTGTGGAATCCATGTTTGAAAAAGCTTTAAACCAAAGGTTCTTTAAGATTTCCAAGAGAAAGGATCCACCCTATTTCTCTTGTTCAGCTGCTACAGATTATCTTGTTCGCCAATCTAAGGCTTATATGACGACTTCATATTGTAAAGAAAAGGGGACTTTAGAGGCCCTAGAATCAATGCTTACTGAGGTGTGCCTTTTAATCTAATCTCTTTGATGTGCTTTTTTTTTTTTCCTTTGTTTTCTGCTTTAGTCTTTTTACTATTGTATTCTGTTACAGGTTGCACGAGTACGTCTTCATGGGTTTTCAGAACGTGAAATATCACTTGTCCGTGCATTATTGTTGTCAAGTATAGAATCTGCATACTTGGAACGTGATCAAATGGAATCAACCAACTTGCGAAATGAATATGTACAGGTCTGAAATTATTTCCTGAAATTCAAGTTACCCTTATATGATCAGGAAAAGTATTGACTTCATGTTTTTGTTTTGCAGCACTTCATCCATGATAAACCTGTTATTGGGATTGAGTATGAAGCTCAGCTCCAAAAAACTTTTCTGCCTCGTGAGTGATATACTCAGAACATTTTAAATCTCCATTTATATATAAATTTATTTAATAAACTAAGTCTCACACTATTTGTTGTTCCATTCATGATTTCATCTGCGTAGATATATCAGCATCAGAGGTATCTAAGTATGCAGAGAAATTATGGACCTCATGTAGCTGTGTCATTAAGATAGTTGAACCTCAAGCTTCTGCTAAGATCGATGACCTGAAAAAAGTTGTCATGAAGATCAACAAGCTTGAGAAGGAAAGGAGCATTACTCCTTGGGATGATGAAGATGTACCAGATGAAATTGTCAATTCAAAGCCAAATGCGGGGTAAAGTTCTCTTTAATGTTTTGTCGCTTTATCCTATGTCTTTATAAGTAATTACTATAACATTGAATCTGTATAAGTTATTTATTTTCCTGTTTTAGTTTTTTTTTT